>NC_083719.1:832500-1183000 GCF_028564815.1 Eubalaena glacialis | reverse complement strand
TGCCCCCTCCTGCTCTGTGCCCCCGGTGGGGGCTCCCCTGTGCAGGACCCCTGAGACGGGCCCCTGGGGCTGCAGGCAGTGGGGTCTGGAGCATGGGCCCCACCCGGTGACTGGTCACCTGTGACTCTCAGCTCCTGCAGGTGACTTTGACCTCCGTGGAAGGGCTGCGGGGAAGGGAGGGGAGGGGCGGGGTGCCTCTCCCCCCATTACCAGGGAGGCAGCCTGCTGACCCCTCTACTCTCGGGACTCTGTATTAGTTTCCACAAACAGGTGGCTTAAATCAACAGAAACGTGTTTTCTCCCAGTTCCGGGCCGGAAGTCCAGAAGTGGGAGGTCAAGGTGCCGGCAGGGTCGGCTCCCCCGAGGCTGTGAGGGTGTGTCCCACCCAGGCCTCTCTCCTCAGCTCCGCTTCCCTGGGGCCTCCTCCCTCCAGGCTCTGCCTCTGTCCTCAAGTGGCTTCTCCCTGTGTGTCTGTGCCCAGATTTCCTTCTTATAAGGACCAGTCCCGTTGGCTTGAGGGCTGAGCCTCATCCACCATGGCCTCATCTTAACTTAATGACACCTGCAAACACCCCATTTCCAAACAAGGTCACAGTCACAGGCTCCAGGAGGACTTGACTTTGGGGGCCACCTTTCAGCCCAGGGCAGGCCCCCACCAACTTGTCCAAAGCCCTGATCAGCCCGACACCCTGAGCTCAGCCCACCTCCTCTCTGCACCCCACTGTCCACACCCCCGACCCGGGGAGGGGGACGGACGGGACTCTAATTGTCCCCAGGCGTCAGTGCAGGAGCCCTTTCGGGGCTGCTCAGTGCCTTCTGAGCCTGAGTTGGCACAAGAGTCCACGTCTCTGCACAGGGCAGCGCGGTCTCTGCGTGGACCGGTCCCGATGGCCGCTTTCCGCTGGGAACCGTGCTCCTGCAACACCTGCCCAGCTCTCCCATGAGGGCTGCGTCCCCGGCACATGCGGCGCCTCCCAACCGACTGGACACTCATGCACACAGGGCTTTCCTGTCTCAAACAGCGATTTACTCCAGAGCCTGCAAGATGACAGAGGTATTAAGTGTCCCCTGATGTGATTCTTTGGGGGCTCCTAGCAAACCAGTTGCCATCAGAGCCGGTCTCGGTGACAGAGAAAACACGGAGCAAGGACACGGTTCCACAAGGAAATCAAGGAAATGTTGCAACATTAGAGGGAGCGGACAGGATCGTGTGTTAACTAAATAGGAGACTAAACAGGACAAACCTTTTGAACGGGAGACATAACATTTCAGAGTAAAATCCACGTGGCGGGTAAAGGTCAGAGAAGATCAAGTCAGGCGCTAATAGTCGTGCTTTTCCATTTTCTTATCGATCAATATTACATTTTTTTTGAAGCTAAAACGCAACGGCAGAGTTATAGCTGACCTTTCCGTCACCCTTCCACTGTGAATACAATCACAACAGAAGAACAAATGACTTTATAAGCCACAGAATTTTTCTGATCCAAATCCCCAGGTGAGCGAAAATCTTCAAAATCTATTTCGTTTGAAAATGGGGAGAATGAGCTTCTCTACTAATTAGACACCGGAGAGCACCATTGCCTTTAAAAATAAATCACGCACTGGAAAACTGGTTCTGTAATCATTGCCACTGGGGCCAATAGAAACCTTGCGACATCTCTGAAGGTTGGCTGAGTGGTTCCGTGAAGACGGGGCTTAGTGCCTGTGAGACGGGTGTCCTCGTGAGCGAGGGGGTGAACCAGCACTTCAATTGCTACGATAGACCAGACCACGCCCTCTCCATCTGAGACATTATTTAGGCCACCATCCGAAACACTTCGTACGCACCAGAGAGGAAGGCCCCACTTGGAGAGGAAAATCCAAGGTGGATTCTAAAGGCATCTTCAGGATGGCACGCCAAGACGGGCTCCGAGGGACAGACTTGGACACCAAACCCAACCAGACACACAGACATCCGACCCACGCTTTACAAAAGGCGTCGGTTGGGTTTGCTGTGTGTTTGGGGCCTGGGAGTTCCACCAGCATCACAGGAAACAGTGCACCGGATCATCAACAAAGTGTGATTCCAAGGACCACAGGATGGATAAAAGGAAACCCAGTTTAGATTCAAATGAATTTGGTTTCAAAAACTTACAGCAGGAATTTGTCAGCTCCCTTGTAAGAGGGACGCTGGCCCCCCTGCCCACCCCGGCCCCCGGCGGGCCGCCAGGACCCTGCTCCTGGGCCTTTTCGCCTCCCTGGAGTGTTTGCATTTGTCCTGTTATGTTTTGAGCCCCAGATCTGCTCTCCCCATGAAAACGCTCTCTGCTGCCCGTCCCGAATTATCCCCAGCTGAAAACAACAAGAACCTGAATCATAAGAACTGATTTTAACAGGCTTTTGGATTCACAGGAAAATAAAAATAACTTCCCTGATATTAAAATAGATGAGGATTTTCTTTAAAACTTGTGAGTGACAACAACTGACTCAAAACAGAAATTCTGTGGCTGTAGCACGGGGAAACTTGCCCAGCAAGGCGTGGTTGGGTCAGCAGTGTCCATAGTTCACGCCAGGCTTCTGGAGGTTGTAAAGCACAATGCAAGTGTAAGACTGTGTTATGGTTATTAGGTACTTTATATTAGGACTTGGCATTATTCTCATATAAGTAGCAAATTAACTTGATTCTCATATAGGAAAATCTGAGTCTTATTAACACAAAGATTATTTCCCATTGGAATGATTACTATAATATTTTTAAGGAAGGCAGATTAATTTTTTTATATCATACTCTACTCGTTGGATTTTCCTTAAAAATAATGGAGTTCCAGTGTTGGTTGATCTTAAGTAATTTTTTGAAAATATGTACACGTGGCATAACTTGCTGAGCAGGCGTGGCTGTCCCTTGAGACTCCCCTTTCACCTGTACTTCTAGATTCAAGATTGCTTTCAAAGGGACGTTTTCCAAATTAAAATGGGTTAAATGTATTTGTTGCAGAGACTCTTAAGATTATGGGCTGTTGGATCCCCCTGCAGAAACGGGAGCGACTGTGCAGCTGTGGACCAGCCCCCATGGGGCAGTGGGCAAGCCCCTGGCCAGGTCCAGAGAATGGGGGTCTGAAGCAGGGCTCAGGCTGTCCCACCAGGACCCCCGAGCGTGCGATGGGGGCAGCCAGGAGCTGGAGACAGAGACCAGGTGTCAGAATGCAGAGGCCTGGGGCCACCTGGGCACTGGGCTGCCACGGGCCTCCGTCCCCTCCCTCCCCTCCCCCGCTCTTTCCAGCCTGCCCAGCACCAGCCCCCAGAAGGGTGTCCCTGGGAAGCGAGTCCAAGTGGGGAGAGGAGACGGCTGCCTCCTGTCTCCAGGCCTCTGTGTGCCAGGCCCCAAGGGAGCAGCCTGCTCATTTGGCTTCGCTGGGTGAATTGAAAGGCCACCCCTTCCTTCCAGGGCTCAGAGCCACCCCAGGCAGGAATCCCATAGGCTGGGAACGCAACCAGACACCTTGCTCTGCTGGGCCCCTGCGGCCTTGGCTCCAGTGTCTCCGCGGGAAAGGGGGTCATGGGTCGGGGGGTAAAGTCCTGACGTGTCCGTGTTCGAGTGGAGGGTGAGTGATGTAGCAGCGATGGCCCAGGCGAGGGGGGGCCGTCACCACGGAGGCCTGGCCCAGAGCCGTCACCAGGCAGCCTGCTGCCCCGGCTGGCCCCTCGGCTTTAGTAGGAGGCGTGGACCCTCTCCATCAGGGTGGGCACCACTAGGCTCTGGGCCTCTGAATGGGGGCCCCCAAGAATTTAATTACTTGGAATTCCCTGTGGTATTTGTGAGCGTAGAAAAATACACCTGTGTTTTCCCTTCTTTGCAAATGATCGTTACAGGACAAGTTAAGCTTTGTTTAGCTGAGCCAGGTGTGATCTTTGTGCAACTTCCGTTTCTCTCAGGTTTTGAGGTTGAGCTGCAGGGCAGGTGACAGCTCCCGTCACGCCTGCATCCTGCGTGTGGAGGTGGAGCTGGACAGAGCCTCCCTGGGGGCCCGAGATGGTCCCTCCAGAACTGCTCCTGGATCTGGTCCCCTGCTGCTCAGAAACAGTCCTTGGGGATCACTGGACACCTTCATCGGTGCTGAGCGTCTGGGACTGGAAACGGGAGGGCTTCTGTCGGTTGCTTGTTTTTAGGGTCAGAAAAGTGGGTGTTCAGGCCTCTGCCCCTAAATCCCAGCTTCGCTCCACAGTTATCAAAGTTCACAGAGCACCTTTGACCCAAGACAAATCAGTATTGTTAGTGCAGAGTCTGTGGTTCAGTGAATCTAATAATCACTCTAAGGCAATTATGGAAATAACTGGAAAATTATGATTCATTTGTGTGGGGTTTTAACAATCAAAATAATGTATCTTTTTGCAGAATTTGCTACCTTCTTAAAACTTTTCAGCTAATTTCACCGACAGGTTGAAGAAAACAAATTGCAAATAACAGGAGAAAGCTTTCAATACAGTGTTTCTTCTGTTCGGTTAAAAATAAGATCGAACGCTGGAAATCCAAATTATGAAGGGAAATACACAAGGAAATAACCACAGTTGCTCTGGCACAGAATTTTTTTTAACATAAAATTGGGATTTAGTTAATAAGTATTTTTGTTAAGGCCAAAAAAAATATCTACTGCAGTATTTTTTTTTTTTTTTTTTTTTTTTTTTTTTTTTTTATTATGAGAGCCTCTGGGAACTACATTTTTGTCTTTTTTTTTTTTTTTTTTTTTTTTTATTTATGGCTGTGTTGGGTCTTCGTTTCTGCGCGAGGGCTTTCTCTAGTTGCGGCAAGCGGGGGCCCACTCTTCATCGCGGTGTGCGGGCCTCTCACTATCGCGGCCTCTCCTGTTGCGGAGCACAGGCTCCAGACGCGCAGGCTCAGCAATTGTGGCTCACGGGCCCAGTTGCTGTGCGGCATGTGGGATCTTCCCAGACCAGGGCTCGAACCCGTGTCCCCTGCATTGGCAGGCAGATTCTCAACCACTGCGCCACCGGGGAAGCCCTGCAGTATTTTTTTAATCCTAAAATCCAGATGGAAACTGATTGTTATATTTACAAACTAAATGGGTCTCATGGAGAATTGTGTTTACCAAGAAAATGTGCTTTAAGAAATAAAGATCTGGAATATTATAATTTTTCTCCTTCTTTTAAGTCACAAAAAATATTTCATCGAAAGATGACAATTGGGTTTATAGGCACCCGATCCTTTGTGGGGGGATTCACAAGGGACAGCCACTCCTGGCCGTCAGGACATGGGCAGGGCCTGGTCAAGGCACGAAGGGGCCACCACCCACCCGGCCCCTACACAGTATCCAGTTACGACTGTGGTAACATTAAAGCAATGCTAAACTCTGAACATCAATTAAAACTCAGCTGAAATTCCACTTGTCCTCCACGAAGCCGCCCCCTCCAGGTTTGAATAAAGTGCCTACAAGTATCTCGTAGCTGGGGATTGAAATACAGTAAAAGAAAAAATCACACAAGTAAACACGACTCATAAAACATGCATGACAAGTGACATTTCACCTCGGTTTATATAAACGGTGAGATTTCCTAGTACAAAGTTTTCATTTGATTTTCTGGGGGGTCGTCATGGGGGTGGGGAGCATGTGGCATCACCTCCAGGCCTTGGGGACGCAGCCAGGCCAGCACCCTGGTCCTTGACCGGACTGCTCACGCCTTCACTCTACACTCTGCCCGCGCTGCGGCCTCGGCCACCCTCACCAGGGAAGGACCTCCTGAGTTCTCCCCCACTTGCCTTATCATCTATCAGCTTGGAAAAGAGGCAGCTCGGGACTTGCTTAGAATCGCAGTCTGCCAGTTCCTCCCCAGACCCCACCGTGGTCCCACTCCCCGCACCTCCGCACAGCCCCCCGACCGGCCTCCCTCCCACCCAGGAGGGCCGGGGAACCGGGAATCCGCTGTTCACGCACCGAGGGCCATGCCTGGTGGGTCACGTTCTCCCTTTGACAACATTATAGTACCTGAGAAAAGAGCTAGCATGCCCTCACTTTTAATGATATAATGAAACCTCATTTTTAATTACCTGAACAAAAAGGTTTCAAGTCCGTCAGCTTGCCTCTCAGGGGCCGCAGAGGTATTAACGGGCTCCAGAACCAATTACCATTGTTTCCTCTTTACTTATTGCAAATGTGACCTTTCTTTACAATTTGATTGCGAGTTTCCTGCTGCGAGTGGGTAACGGTCAGGCATCTGGCCCGTCGCCCTGTGCATCAGGACGGCTGTTCCTTTTAATTCCCTCTGATGCCTGGGACCTGGGGCTGTCACGAGAGGACCCAGGGCCGTGGGGCCCTCCAGTGATGAACCGGGACACCTGGGCGTGGATGGAGGAAACCCTGCCACCTGCCTGGAGGGGCTCTGCGGGTGGTGTGAGAGTTGTGGCATCCACTGTGCCATGTGGCGGGGCTGGGGGCGGGCGGTGGGCCGCAGAGAGAGACACAGGGGCCCGAGGTGGAAAGCCAGGCCTGCAGGCAGCAGGTGGCGGCCCAGGAGGGGCTCTGGGCCAGCGCAGGGGTTTGTTGCCCGGGGACCCAGGGACCCCAGATGCAGGGGTCTGGGCCTGAGCCGGCGGAGGGCGCCACAACACAGAAGCCTGTGCGTGTCTCCTGCTGCCCTAAGTCATTCCCTCCACTTGCCCGGGCTCCTGGTGTCTGCTCGCGCACTCCTGGCCCACCCTGGCTGCTCCCCACCGGCTTCCTTCCTCCCGCTTGTTGGGTGGGAAACCGTGTGGGGGGTTGGGCGAGCCGGGTTGGCCTGGCTTCTCAGGGCGAAGTCTGGAGCCTGAAGACAGGAGGGGCTGCAGGGCTGAGCCAGGGAAGCCCCAGGGCAAGATGAGCGCCCTGAGAAAGGGGGGCCTGCCCTGGGGGACTGCGGGGTAACGGTGCTCACGGCCAGGCCACGGGACTGGACCCACCTGCCTGTGGCTACTTCACAGCCAGGTCCCAGGACATCCTCAGGTGGCCATCTCTCCTTCGCCCCCACCCTCCCACTCAAGTGCTGCACAGAAGAAAATGGGAAGGGACCACCATCGGAGACCAGGCTCTGAGCTCGGCGGGGACCGGCCGCAGGAGACTCCTGACTCCAGAGAGGTCGGGGAGCCACGAGCCTCGGCTGCTGGGGTCCCAGTGTCATCACTTCCCCCAGCTGGAGGGACAGTCCGGGCTGCGAGGCTGCCGCCCCCTCACCTCCCACCAGCCCAGGGCCCCCAGCTGCTGGGGGACAGAGGAGGAGGGGCAGTGGGCGCCTGGTGGCTGGAGGGAGACCCGGAAGGAGGCTCACCTGTGTATCAGGAGCCAAGGTGAGCCCAGCCCCCGAGGCCCTCGGAGCGCTCAGGTCCCCCGCGCTGGATGGCCCGGATGGGGGCTCCTTCATTAGCCCTAATCTGAAGACCACCCTGGGGGAGCCTCTGGGACCCCAGAGTCCCCAGATTCATCCAGGTGGGGCCGGGGTGGACACAGCCTAGGACTCAGATGCCTTCCCCACCCGCCGGGAGCCCCGGGCAGCAAAGTCCAGGGCCCAGTGTCTTCTTTGCCTCCAAGGAGGCCTTCCGACCACGGAGCCCAGGAGACACGGCCCAGGGGTGGCCAGCCCGAGATGCTGGGCAGGTCAGGAGGACTGGGCTTCCTCACCCAGAGCCTCCCTCCCATGAAGCTCGGGCACCAGCCTGCTGCTGGCAGAGCAAAGCCGGGGCCTCGGGGACCCCTCCTCACCCCCTCCTTAGAGTGCCCTTAGCACAGCCCCCTGCTGGAGACAGAAAGCCGCCTGGGACGCGGGGCCTGGATGCTCGAGGCCTCGTGAGCACCTCGGACAGGGAGGCTCCGACCACGGGTGCTCTCATCGTCGGTCCTAGAGGCCGTGAGACCTGGTGTCACAGGGCTGACTCCCCCTGCGGCCTCTGTCCTCGGTGTGTAGACTGCCGTCTCCTTCCTGTGTCCTCACAGGTCGTCCCTCTGTGTGTCTGTGTCCTCACGTCCTCTTCGTATAGGGACCAGGTCGAGTGGGATTAGGGCCACCCCAACGAGCTCATTTTACCTTAATTTGGAGAGCCGGTCTCCAAATACAGTCCCATTCTGAGGTTCTGGGAGGTTAAAACACCAACGTACGAATTTGGGGGGCACCATTCAGCCCACAACAGAGACCAATGGAACCCAGATGACACTGGCCGTCACCATCCGGCCCACGAGCTCCGTGAGAGGACAGGGGCTCCCCCATTCACAGGACGATTGGGAGGCTCGTGTGAACAGAGTGAATCTGAATGGCGGGGTTGACTACTTACCCCAAACCAATGAGTACCACCAAGCTCTGTTCTCTTCTGTTTTGCTCTTAGGGATTTATTTTAAGCCTTTGCAACCATAGCTTTTTGAAGATTATATTTCTCTTTTCACAGAAATCACTGATTTTGTGATTGTGACAGTACAGTTTGGTGACAAACTAGCTGGTATAGTAGAAACACAGAGGCCCTCACCCTCAGAGGAGCAGGTGCCTTGTAAGTGAAGAAGAGAAATCAGCACGAGGTCCCCCTCTGGACGTCTGGCTGGATCACAGCTGCCCTGCGATGTCTAAAATGCCAGGTGAAATCCCCCAAGGGGGGCCTGCCTACAAAGCACCACCGGGCCGGGGCTCGAGACAGCGCTGGAACGGGGCCGGGCTGGGGGGTGGGTATTTCACCTGCCTCCTGACAGGGCTCCTCTGAAAGACCCCAGGCGGCTTGGCTGATGCTCAGATTAGCAGTGGGAACTGGGGAAGGGCCCGCCCTACAGCAGGTCCTCCCTGCCCAGCGCTGATGGAGAAACCGCCCTTAGAAGGAGGTGACCCTGAGGCCGGGAGACCCAGGGCCCAAGGGCCAGGACAGAGGGAGGGGTGGTCAGTCCCCACAGCCGCGGTCAGGGCAGGCACAGGGCCGGCAGCCAGGCCGCAGGGAAGGTCCACACGGCTGAGAGGGTGCCGACCACAGGCCCACGACGGGGTGAGTCTCCTCCATCAGAAGTGGAGCCAAGCTGGGGGGCAAAGGCCTGTGAGGGTCCACCAGCCCTGTCTCACCTGTCAGGGTGTTTCCCCAGTACCCCGAGGCCACCCCTCGGGGGGTGTCCTGAGAGCAGCACAGCGGGAGGCAGAGGGACCCCTCCAGGAAGAGGTAAAGGGAAGGGAAGGCACAGACCAAGGGCCTGGGGAGCTCGGGGTCAGGGGGGGTCGGGGGTTCAGGGGAGCAGGAGGGACGGGGGTGGGCAGGCCCCCGAGAGGCTCTCACCTCTGACCCCTTTCCAGAACCACTTGCTGCTGCTGTGTTAGCGTGGCCGACCCCACAGTGTTCTCCCTGGTCCACGCCTGCTTGCTTCCAACCCGGCTTGGGACCCCTTTCTCCCACCCCCTAGGGAGCAGTGAGGCCCCCTGCCGTAGCGGCAGTAGGGGAGATGCATTTCTGGACGTTTCGGCCGGACTCGGAGTGAGTTTTATCCCAGGAAACCATTTCCATGTGGGTCTCACGTGAAGTCACTGAAATCGGCCACTCACAGCTCGGCTGCATCCGCTCTTTCAGGTGATACACACGAATGTATCATTCAGTCAGGCAAACAACTGACACAGGAAACAGACTTCCAGAGTCAGCCCACTCATGGGGCGGGCCACCTCCAGGGCACGTGAGGGCCATTCTGACCCCAGAACAAGCTCCACTTATTAACGGAGGTGCCATCAGTCACTCTGAGGACGCAGACGTGTGTGCAGAGAGAAATAAAACTAAATCAACAGGAGCGTCCGCAAGACCCGCGATGCTAATAAGGCGCCTCCCGCCTGTCGGGGGAGAGGCTGAGCGTGATTGAAACAAGCCTCATTGCCACAAATAGGCCGTTAGTGCCGACATTAATGTACAGAACTTCCCAGGGAGGTGAAGACCAGAAGACCAGGAGCCCTGAGTTGGCACAAGGACTCTTGGAAAGTTCACTGTTTCTAAGGCACAAGAGAAAGGAAGAAGAGGAGCAGGGGGCCCTGGAGGTATGAGCACGAGTGGCCGTCCCACTGGACCAGCCTCCTGGGGGTGAGACTCCCTGGGGGCTGCAGGGAACCTGCACACGTGTAAGACCAGCGCCTCCATCTGCTTGGCTCAGGGCCACACACTTTAGAAGGGGGTCTGCACTCGGAGAGAGGGGACTGGGCTCTGAATCCCCCAGGCATGGTGGGGGGAGAGGAAGAAGGAGGGGAGGGGGAGTGGGAGGCTCCCCATGGCCGCCTGGGTCCCTCACCCCGCCTGGGGAGAGGCCCAGCCCACACGCATCCTCAGGCCGGTGTCCTGGGCTGGAGGAGCCGGTCTGCTCAATTACGTGCCCTCACCTGAAGGCCAGGCCCTCCGCCAGCTCCCCTGGCCTGTCCGCCCTCCCCTGTCCTACATCAGCCATGGTGGGGCCTCCCAGGTGGCCTCCCCTACTGGAGGGCACAGAGGGAGAAGCAAATGTTTTCCCCAATCCCTTCCTCCTCCCCAGCTCCAGCTCCTCCCAGATGGGCCCAGGGTGGTGGGTGAGGCTGGGCTCCTCTCTGTCTCCTGAGTCTGCCGGGTGGGAGAAAGTCTCCCTCTGAATACTTGGGTGGGCTGGGTGTCTCACTGGGACACCACCTTGGAATAAAGTATTGAAGTCATCCTCCCCTCCTCCTGCCAATGCGCTGGCCAGCATGCTGATATGGGAAAACTTTAATCAGGAAAGGAGCAGAGATGGATGCAGGTGGGATAATGTCCAGAGCATGAGCGCAGGGCTGCGGTGCCCAGTCCCCCCAAGAGACCACACTAGGTTAGCCTACAGCCAGCTGGGCACCCCAGACTCAGCCAGGGCAGGAGGATTGCCCACTGAGCCCAGCTCGTCAGGGCCCAAACACTAATCAACAAATAGATGCTCATTGCTCCAAGCCGCTGAGTTTGGGAGTGTTTGTTATGCAGCATCATGGAGGGAATTGATAACCGATACACCAGTTCCTTTGCCTCAGAAGACACTGGCTCAGTTAGCACCCCAGCGGGACCAGAGACTTCTCAGTATGAGGAAGGAACATGGCAACAGCACACAGAGCCGGAAAACTGAGGGTGGTGACACTGCCCTGTGTGGAAGCTTATGCTTGTTAGTCCTCATCTGCACTTGAACTGGCCTTCTGACATTAAATTCCAACTAGGTGTTACCATATGAATGCAAATATCAGCCACAATAAATGTAGTGTCTGACATGAAGCGGAATAACTCAGAACCTTGCACAAGACACATAAAATCACAGCTAAAATGTTTTTGGGGAAAACGTCATAACTTTTATTATAATAACATTTACATTAAATAAGTCAATGCACTGCTAATGATTAGCCAATTAAGCACCTTAGTACGAATGTTTGAAAACTTAACAGACTGCGTTTGATTGAAGATGTGGGCCTGTGTGAGAATCACGAAACACACCAGCCCCCTCGGGTCTGTACACGCGCCACGTGGGACTTTTTCCTCCCCGTAAGGGACCGTTATCTGCGTGCTTCCTGGGTCGATTTTTAAGAACTTCATGGAGCAAAAAGGCATTTCCTACTGAACACAGTGAAACCCCATCATCACCCTGAGTTCAGAGGGTGGGATTAGCATTCCTGTTGTGAGGACAGCAGGGCATGCCAAGCTGTCACTGCTCAGTTTTAGAAAGTGTCTGTTTTCCTGTTCGACACACACTGTGCTGTGCTCAATGTGGCCTGGTCCTCCTGTAGCACTTTATAGATGTGAACTCATCTAGGTTATTGAGAAAGGCCATTATTCTTAGGTGAACAAAACCAAAGCTCCTGAAGAGGACAAGCAGGTCCTCAGAGCAGCAGTTCTCGGATATTTTTGGCCTCGGAACATTTAGTCATAAATAAGGACCCCAACGATCTTTGGTTTTCGTGGGTTACGTCTGTTGCTAGTTACCATACTGGAAATTAAGACTGATCACTTAAAAATATTTATTAATTTATTTTAAAAGAAAAACAAATCTATTACATGTTAACATAAATACCATATTTTTATTAAAAAATGGTTTTTCAAGATATATAGTGAAAAGAGTGGCATCATTGTACATTTTTGAAATCACTTTAATGTCTGGCTTAACAGAAGACAGCTGAATTCTCATGTAGGCGTCTGCATTCGACCTGTTGTAATGTGCTGTTTGGGTTGAAATAGACAAAGAAAATCAAGCCCCAAAAAGATACGTAGTTGGAAAAGAAAGGTGTATTTTAATAGTATTTTCAGATAATGTGGACTCTTCTTCTTTGATATTATACCAAAACTCAACAAATTAGAGTTTCCCGAAGCCTAGTCACAAAATAAAATCTGAAGCCATATCTATAAACTTTGTATTCTGTTACATTAAAATCCATTGGTCAAACTTGTACTTTGAATGGATCTTTTACCCGTGCATAATTTTGTACCAACCTGCATTGGTCATTAGCAAATTTTTGGTTCATTTAGCTAAATAGATCTTCATATGTCAACATAGTTCATTTTACAATACAAATAAGTCATATTCTTTAATGTCATCATTGATCTCATCAGAAAAGTCTGTATGTGTTGGGAAACTGCCAAGCTCCCCATGGCTGATACGAGTTTTCTGAAATCCTCGTATTTGTTTGAAAGTTCAGATTTTTAATTGAAAACAAGCACTGTTCACTGTTCTCCTTGAAGTGATAGGCTTACTTCATTTGGTTTCCGGAAAATGTTCAAATATCCATAGTTTGATAGTTGTGGGGTTTTTTTTCTAGTGAAAACGGTGTTCCTTGAAGAAAACAGGTCAGCTCACGATTCAGTCGCACATCCTCGAGATGACGATGCACTTCATGTTTCCCATTCCATTTCATGGATTATTAGAAAGATGTAGTCATTGGTCAAGACTCAACACAATTGACAGTTGTTACATTCATCAGGGACAATCTTAAGTGGAGGTGGCACTTTGTCACTGTGAGTGCAAGGAGGTGGAGAATGCCATACCCTCCAGTAAAGTTTGATGTCCCTGCTAAGACATCTTTGGCTTTATCCACAATGGTTAACTCCCACCCCCCATGACTTGATCCATCATTGACCTGACTCACCATTGACTTGACCCACTATTGATACAACCCACCATGACTTGACCCACTATGACTTGACCCACCATGACTTGACTCACCATTGACTTGACCCACCACTGACTTAACACACCATTGACTCAACCCACCATGATTCGACCAACTATGGCTTGACCCACCATGACTTGACCCACCGCTGACTCACTCCATCAGTGCAGATGTCAGGACAATGAAAAAAGCAAATAACATCTATGCTGGGTGAATAGTGTCCCCCCAAAATCATATGTTTCTGGAACCTGTGGATGAGACCTTATCTGGACATCAGGTCTTTGCAGATATAGTCAAGTTGAGTCCCAGATCCAAAGACTAGTGTCTTTATAAGGAGAGGGAGTCTTAGACACACAGATACACAGGGAGACACCATGGGAAGACGGAGGCAGAGATTGGGGTGATGCATCTTTATATCAAGGAACACCAAGGATTACCAGGATCCACCAGCTGGAAGCCGGAGAGAGGCCTGGAACAGACTCTCCCTCGGAGCCTTCAGAAGGAGTCACCCAGCCAATACATTGATCTCAAGCTTTTGACCTCCAGACTGTGAGGGAATAAATGTCTGTTGTTTTCAGCCATCCAGGCTGTGGTGTGTGTTATGGCAGCCACAGGAAATCAACATAACATCTTAGCACTGTTATGAAGATATTCTGAGCACGAGGACCTCTGAACATGTCTGTGGGATGCCCAGGGGTCTGTGGACCACACGTGGAGAACCAGTGCTATCGGACAGCTCTCCCATCCTTTCCCTATACTCTGCTGTCCTCCAGGAAGACTTGCTTGCATTTTTCTGTCTATGGGATTGTTTCTGTAGAGGATGTGGTTTGACCTAAGCCAGGTCTAAATCCTTGTCATCTCAGGTGGGGTGAATGTGGAGTCCGATGTGTTCCTGTCTCATTAAGGACAGATGGGATGGCTTCAGGGAGAGTCCTGAAGAAGGGCCACACCAGTCAGTCTCAGACCGGGAACAGCATCTGATTACCTCGCTGCAAGTGTGAGGAGGGGCATTCAAGGGGCTTTACAGACACAATGACATGACAGAGGCCAAGTTCGCCCTCTAGGGCCGTCAGGGGAAGCAATTTGGGTGAAGAGGTGTGGGAAGTAATTCCTTGTTATTTTTTTTTATATCACAAAATTACACGTAAAATATGTAATATGCAAATATGTATGGAGTAAAATGGATAACTTCCCTTCCCCTCCAAGCCCAGCTCCCCTGAAGGAACCATGTTAACAACCTAACCCTCTTCTCCAAGCTCCTAGAAATGTGAAAACGGGTCTCAACCATCCACCCTGGTGGCCACAGTGGCAAGAAGCAACGAACCTTCCACCCAAGAGGGGGTTGCACCCTCAGGGGCAAGGGAGCAAGGAGATAAACCCTCCTCACAGCCAGCGGCTCAGGTCCCAGGGGCAGCAGCTCGGACCCAGCACCTGACTTTGCAGGCAGCCCAAGCCACACCCCACTTTCTGGGAACTTGTGCACAGTCGAGGGCTTTAAAATGCCATCTGTTTCCAGGGCACAGAGTGAACTCTGAGCCTCATGATAGGTTGAGAACTTGGAAGTTTGCATTATTTAAATTAATGATCTAGCCAAACTCCTAACCTGGTTTCTATCTAACATCTATCTATCTATCTATTGATCTATCTATCTATAATCTATCAACTAGCAATTATCTATTTATCTATCACCTATTTATCTGTCAACTATCTATTATCTATTTATCTATCATCTATCTACCTATCTATCAACTATCATCTATTATCTATCCATCTCTCCACCATCTCTCTATCATCTATCATTTATCTATCTATCTATCTATTATCTATCAGGAAAGTTCTACCAGACCTGCTTCAGGACAGGGATTCCTGACGCTCTATCCTGTGACCACAAGGGGAGGGGGTCCCCACTGGGAATCATCCTCTCTCCTCGGCCTGAGCCGCGTGCCTGCAGACAGGTGTATCTCTCAGGACTTTGAGGCCTCGGTAAAAAAACAAATGCACTGCTAAGCCCCACAAGCGATCAGTCACCTCACAGAGCCCTTCGAGGCTCTGGCCAGGGAAATTGGGCTCTGCTTTCTTGGTTTTCCATCCCCGACTGTTGATTTCAGCAGGACACCTAGACAAGGATTCAGACCCAACAAGAAGATGGGCGACAGCTCTGCAGGCTCCAGCCCGAGTCTCTTTTTACAGCATCTTCTGAAACAGATCCCCCATGTCCTCTGCAGAGTTTTCATTGTTCCTGCTTGACCGTCAGATGGTTCTCTGTTTGGGGAAGATTTCTAAGTTCTGAGCAGAAGCGGTGGACACTGCCCCCAACGAGCAGGAAGGTTTTGTTTTGTTTGTGTTCTGACCAGTTTGCCGAGGCCGCTCAGCAACATCGGGGTGCGGGGTTCCCCCAGGGTCCCACCGCACTCTCTGCAGGAGGGAAAATAGACGTGGTGTTTCCACTGCCCTGAGCTGCGTGTGGAACTGCCAGGTGACCAGAAGAACAGCTACTTCCTCTCGGAACTCGTGGAATCAAAGGAGCGACACCCACGCTGCCTGGGCCCCTGGGAGGCCCTGGCCCTTTGGGGGAGCATGGGAACCCCCCCTTCCCAGTCTCGTTGAGGAAGCTCTGGGGACCACAGATCTGTGGGTGTCCCCACACCTAGGAAGCATGACGTCAACTAGCAAATAAGAAGTAAACAGAATGGCCCAGTTCCACTCCTGGGTCTACACCCAAAAGGATGGAAGGCAGGGTCTTGAAGAGATATTGGTACCCCCAGATATTTGTCAGTACCCCCAGCAGCATTGACCACAGCAGGTAAATCATGAAGCAGCCTCTGCGTCCATGGACGGGTGATGGACAAACTGTGGTCTGTCCATACAGCAGACTATGATTCAAGCTTAAACAGAAGGAAATCCTGACACCAGCTACAATGGGATGAGCCCTGAGGACATGATGCCCAGTGAGACAACCCAGTCACAAGAGGACAAATCCTGTGCGATCCACTCAGATGAGGCCCCTAGATGGTCAGATTCATAGAGACAGAGAGTAGGAGCGTCGGGGCCAGGGGCTGGGGGAGGCGCGGGGAGTGAGTGTTTTACGGGGACACAGTTCAGTTTGGGAGGATGAAAGAAATCCTGATGACATTGTGAATGTGCCTAATGCCACAAGCTTACACTTAAAAATGGTGAAGCTGGTAAATTTTATGTTTAAATATTATACCATAATTTAAAAAATAATGTAATACACCAAAGACCATTGAATTGTACATCTAAAGTGGATGAGTTATAATGGGATATGAATTATATCTCATTAAACCTGTTAAAACACACACACACACACACACACACACACAGACAGGCTGGAGCGCGGTCTGGGGGAAGGTGGAAGCTTCCCTCCTGCTTCTGAACAGGGGGCCCACGTTCCCCTTCGCACACATCCTGCAGCCGAGGCCCTGCTTCCCTACCCGGAGCCCTGCCCCCGTCCCAGGTGCAGTGGTCTCACAACTGCAGCCCCTCTGGATGTGGTCCTGGGCCTGCCCACACGGGGCCGCAGCACCTCCAGCCCCGCGCCTGGCCGTCAGGGCTCCTGCACGGGGGGTTGAAGGAGGAGCAGAGGCGGAGGCGCTAGATGGGGAGGCCAGAGGGATCCAGACAGGAGGACGCAGTGCAGGGTGTCAGGACTGGGAACAGTTTTGCTTGTTTTGGCTTTTTTAGAATCTTAACGGCAACTTAAGCGGATGTGGAGTCATCTCTCAAAGTGGTTGAGAGATGTAATCTTGAATGGTTTGTTTCCTTGTGATCTTGAGTGGTTTGCTTTATTGTCTCCTGGCCTTAACATGACACCAGACCGAAGTCCAAGGGTCTGTGTCCTCGTTAAGAGACGCTGGAGATGCAGGCTCACAATGCAGGGACCTTAGGGGTGGCCGCTCCATGACGGGGATTCGCAGGAGGAATTTGCGACGGGGATTTGCGGGAGGCCAGATGCGCTGAACAAGGTCCACGGAGCCTGCGCGTTTTTGAGAGAACCTGAGGCAGAGCAAAGCCTCGATCACCACCCAAAGGACCACGGCCACCCAGCCTCGGGCTCCATCCCAGGTCAGGGCCGCTGTGGTCTGCGAGGCTCCCGGCACCTACCGTGGGGACCCACTGACCTACTGACCGCTCGGGCCAGCCCCACAGGCTCTGGGACCCTCTGCCAGGGCTGCCCTTCAGCCACTGGCCTGGCAGCCAGCAAGACCAGCCAGGGCAAGAGATTCCCAGAGAACCTTCCGGAAGGTTTCAGGGTTGGGGGGACTGTCTGCTGGTTCCCATGGGGCTGTTAGCTCAGGCGGCAAAGGCATTTACAGTGTCGGCTGAGGAAGGTGACGCAAAGCACAAAATCGTAGCTCGGGGACCCTTGGTGTGTGTGCACCTGTGTGTGTGTGTGTGCGCGCGCGTGTGCACGCCTGCATGTGTGTGCACGCGCACGTGTGTGCACGCCTGCATGTGTGTGTCTGCATGTGTGTGCGCGCCTGCATGTGTGTGTGCACGCCTGCATGTGTGCGTGTGTGCGCCTGCGTGTGTGTGCACGCCTGCATGCGTGTGTGCCTGCATGTGTGTGCACGCCTGCATGTGTGTGCGTGCCTGCATGTGTGTGCGCACCTGCATGCGTGTGCCTGCATGTGTGTGCACGCCTGCATGTGTGTGCCTGCATGTGTGTGCGCGCCTGCATGTGTGTGCCTGCGTGTGTGTGCACGCCTGCATGTGTGTGCCTGCATGTGTGTGCGCGCCTGCATGTGTGTGTGCGTGCCTGCATGTGTGTGCGCACCTGCATGCATGTGCCTGCATGTGTGTGTGCACGCCTGCATGCGTGTGCCTGCATGTGTGTGCCTGCGTGTGTGTGCACGCCTGCATGTGTGTGTGCACGCCTGCATGTGTGCGTGTGTGCGCCTGCGTGTGTGTGCACGCCTGCATGTGTGCGTGTGTGTGCCTGCATGTGTGTGCACGCCTGCATGTGTGTGCAACCTGCATGTGTGTGCGCACCTGCATGCGTGTGTGTGCACGCCTGCATGTGTGTGTGCACGCCTGCGTGTGCGCGTGTGTGCACCTGAGTGCACGTGTGCGCGCCTGCATGTGTGTGTGTGCGTGTGAGTGTGTGTGTGCGTGTGGCTGTGGTGTGTGAGACACAGACAGAATGACAGGGAGAGAGAAATCTGAAATGAGCCCTTCAAGCTGGCGAAGACTGTTCTAAATAAAATATTTACCATATTTACACTCTGGCTGCTCATGCATGAGCCCCACGCACACTTGGGCAAACAGGGCCGCCCAGGCCTCACGGCTGCCTGCACAGCGGGGGACTCGCCCCCAGAGAGACCACTGCTGAGGCTGGGGGCCGGGAGGAGCCCCGGGGTGGGCGCCACGACAGCTGGGCCTTTGAAATCTCTCTCTGCAACTGTGGACCCAGCAGTGACTCTTTCAGAGCTTCGGTTTCCTCCTTCGTAAAATTAAGATATTTAGCTAAGTGACATCTACATTCCTGTAAGATCTTTAGAAAAGTCACACTTGCATGGGAACCTGAGAAATATACTGATAATAAAAACGAGAAGGTACATTGGATTTTTAGAAAGTGTTTGCTTCTTTTGTTTTTTTATGGAACTCAGTAAAACAAAAAGTTACAAATTAGCATCTCCCTCAGATCTTCTGCTACACGCCCCAGCTAAGATGTGCATTTTGTGCACGTGAAATTCGCATCCGAGGTCAGGGAAGAGCACATGTAGGCCAGGGCATGAGTCCTTCCCACGTCAGAACCTCCAGGCTTCCACACACAGGCAACCTCTCTCCTCCATCAAGACTTTCCTGTGAATCACTCAGAGAAGGGGGTGGAGACCCAGGCACTGGTCCAGGGGCCTCCCGGGGCAGGACAGGACTAGAGGGCGCCTCCTGAGGCCGGGCTGCAGTGAGTCAGGATGGAGAGTGAGTGGGGACTGGGCAGAGGGAGACCTCTGCCACGTTCAGTGCTGGAGGCACCAGCAGGGATGCAGCAGTGCCCTCAGAGCGGTACCCAGGCCTCGAGCAGGGGTGCACAGGGAAAACGATGAAAGAGCTCATTCTTAAACGGTTTTCAGTGCCAGCTGAATGAGAGGGATGTCAGGATTGGGGCTCATTTAATAAGGAACACAGATGGGTTAGTATGACCAAGATGCTGGGCTGGAAGATCCCCCATCTAAGTCAAAACATGTCACCCCAAACTTAGAGACGCCTCTGCCCAGGACACTTTCCAGACCTGCTTCAGCATCGTTTGGTCCAGTGTACAAAGGGACGAACTTCGGGGATGCCTTGCTTTCTCTCTGTCTTCTGGCCTTCAGAAACGGCTCTCGGAATTGGCATCGTTCTGCAGGGTGGACCCCAAGCCAGGCGGGCAGCAGAAAGTCAGACAGCATTGTCCACAAACCCCGCAGGAATGTTTTCCACATAGAGTATCTTCCTCTGGGTGTCTCCCGGACCATGTGAGGTATTTGGTGCACGCCTGGGTAAGAAGCGACACTGGAGACACTTGAGAGTGTATGGGGGGGGTGAGGGGTGCTGAGCCGTTCGGGGAGGATGGGAAATGCAGGGTGAGCCCACACCCATCACACCCACAGCACCCCGCCTGCATCACACCCCCCCGGCCTCTCTCCTGCAGGAAACAAGCGGAGATCAAGGCGGACACCTCCGCCCCGGGAGCTACATGCATACAGGATAAAGTTGACTAGTGGTAAAAAAAAAAAAAAAAAAGTCCTCTGATCCAGAAAATGCGGTCTTACTTTTTACCAGTCAGCTTGGAAAAGATTAAAAAGAGCGATGTTACCCAGTGCTGGCCAGGCTGCAGGCAAAGGCCGAGTCTTTCGCCCCCTGAGAGGAGTGCCGATTTGTGCACGAGTCCCGGGAGGCCCTGACGGTGCTTGTAAAGCTGCTCTCGCCGTGCACATGTTCCGTCAGCATTCCGGAGGGCCAGTTTGTTCAAAAAAAAGTTGGGTCCTACAGCTCCAGCAGGATGAAGCAGCTGGTATCGGGGCTCCCCCGATGCTGCAACCCCTGTAAAGGGGCACAAAGCGTCCGAAGTAGGTACTTGGGGGGGCAGGGGATGAGGCAGCCCCTGAGCAGGACCACACCCTTGAGGAACCAGGGAGGTGTGAAGCCCGCAGACCACGGAACAGCATCCTTAAAGCACCGAGAGGAAGACCCACTGCCCTAAACGTCTGTACCAGTAAGAACATCTGACAGAAATCAGGGCTGATAAAACCTGGGGAAATTCTCACTACGAGAAATACTATTGGACAGTCTTTAAGACGAAGGACGATGATCCCTGATGGAAGCACAGAAGTTCCAGATGAAATGAGCTACGCCTGAAAGAGCAAGTGTAAGGCGTGACCACTGAAAGCATAGTAATAATGTCTTGTGAGCTTATAACATGTAGAGGTAAAATATGTAAGCAAAAAATGATGGGAGTGGGGACATTCCATTAAGCTGTTGTGTGTTCTTGCAGCCTTTGAGTTGCAGTGAAGCTCTCATTTAATGCTGTAAAAATTAAGGATGCCTTGTGTGACTCCCAGAGAGCCATTAAAAAGACACCCAAAAATAGAACCAAAACAGCTGACAGAGGAGAATAGAGGGAATGTTTAAATACCTGATAATACCAAACAGGCAGCAAGAGTAGAGTAGAAATTAGATCAAACAGGAAACAGATAGCAAGATGGCTAAAGCCAGCCGGGTCAGAAGGCATCACGTGTGAAGAGCCGCGACCAGAGATGGTTGGACGCATGGGTAAATGTGTGACATATAATGAAGTCGTTCGACTTACGTACCCAGCACTGGGTGGTTGCATTCATGGATGGGCGTCCACACAGCGGAAGTCCAAGCAGCCCTGAGTGGGCACAGGACTGTCCAGTGGGGCCCCAGGCAGCGAGGGGGCAGGTGCCGTGTGTGACAGTGGCAGGAGGTGAGCCTTGGGTGTCACTCAGCTGGGAGGGCGCTCACGCTGGGTCCACACGGGACCCGTTATAAACTCGCTGGAGCCTGTCTGGCAGTCCCAACGTGTCACGAGTTGCATGGTTAGAATCAGGGCTGCGGGCTCAGAGCCAGCCCTCCCGCTCCCCTTCCTCTGCCCCCCTCCATCGGGAGGCCCTCGGTTATCTCTCTCTTTACACCCGTCCATCCAGGGCCCCCCGTCTCCGCTGCATGAAATCTCCTCATCAGGAGCCCGAAAGGTGAGCCTTGCGTCACATCCAAACTGTGCTTCGTCACCCGGGGGGGCAGCCGGAGGGGGCGACCCCAGAGTCTCCACCGCGACCCTGCCCTCACCAGGCCTCTAAGGTCGCGGTGACAAAGAGGGAAAGTCAAGGACCCAGTTTAAAGGACTCGGCCGACAGCCGATGAGCAGGTGGCCCATTGGAAGGAGCTTCTGCCAGAGCTGGTTCTCAGCCCCTGGACCCCGGCCTTGCCGGGCTGGTGGCAAAGTAGACCAGGAGGTGGCAGAGTCAGAAGACGTAAGAAAAAATGACCGCTGTCCTCACGACGAACATTAGTGTCCCTTCAAATGATGAGCTGGAAGTAAGACAGAAGTATCTGAGGTGGAGAGTATTTAAGTATTTGCGGTGGGTTTTGGGGGGCAGGGTGGAAGTGACAAGTGTGCAGGGACAGTGCTGAGACACCCACCGGGAGACCCGTCCCCCTACAGAGAGTCTGGGGTGGAGGGACAGAAGCGCCCCCTGCCCACAGAGCCCGAGTCCCCAGCAGGACATGAACCACCCACGGCCCACTGTCCATCCAGGATTCAGAGACCAACGCAGACAGTTAGAGGCTATGAAGTACTTCACGCCGTCTGGGGCCAAAGCTGCATCCCTCAGTCCACGCGGGGCTGATCTACCCCCAGGCTGACCCCTGTCACCGTAGGGGGGCGGCATGTGGTGTCCAAATGGCCAGGAAGGCCCAGGAGGTGAGGAGGGGCCCAGGGCCGGGGCGGGGGCGGTGCGTTCAGGTCGGGGAGCCGCTGGGAGCGGAGCAAACAGGACGGGAGGTGGGTGGTCCTCTCATGGTCAGGATAGAGAGGGAAAGGGAGCTGTGTCCCTCCTGGGTTTGGGAGGGGTCGGGAAAAGGAAGGGTGCAGGTGGCATGCCCAATCCTGCCAGGTTCTGTCCCCGGGTTGTGTGTGAGGTGAGGAGAAATGGTACCAGAGGTATCCCGGGCAGGCCCCGCCCAGCCCCCGCCCTGTCCGCTCTGGAAGTCCAGGGCACCCCCAGTCTCAGCGCCCGGGGTGTCTCCACGGCCGCCCGCTGCCCTCAGGGTGGCCCACCCTTCAGGACTTAGTCCCTCTCTGCCACCTCGCTGACCGCAGCCTGCGCCGGGCGGGAGGTGCCTCGCGAGTGTGCAGGACCCGACGCAGGGCGGATGAGTTAACTTCTCACGTGATGGTGCCGTTCAGGCGACACGCGTCCGTGGAGCCCAGCCAGGAGAGTGCCGGCATTTTCCTCAGCGCGAGCGTTTCCTCCTCTGTCTTAGTGCTGAGCTCCAGACCTGTGCTGATTACCACTTGTGCCAGCAATTTCTCTGCTTACTTTTTTATAAACAATAAAAGCAAAATGAAATGTAAAATGCAGCTTTCCAACTTCCTTTCAGCAGAGCAACTGTTTCTTCAAACTAGATCCGACCAAAAGAGTCAGTCTGTACGGGAACCAAACGACGAAGGCTCCGGCCCAAGTGGGGTGTGGTGCCAGGTCCGGTGGCCCCCCAGTAGCTGCCAAGGGAGGTGGCCGCAGGGTGCCAGGACGCCAGGGTCCAGGGCCGCCGCACGCTGCTGGTCCCAGCGCCAGGGATGCAATGGCCACACCTGGAAGACGGCCCCGGCCCTTACAGAGCGAGTCCCCCGCACCCGGCCCTGCACCCTGCCCTCTGAGCTCCAGCCAAGCCCGGACCGTTTCCCACCAACCTGCCTGTCAAATCAGGGGACACATAACATCACAATCCAAGTAAAATGGCGATTAAATGTTGACTAGATCCCTATTTGATTCTCCAAATGGGCCACAGGTGCAAAGTCAGCGGCTGAGGCTAGAGCCCCCAGAACCAGGCGGGGCAGCTGCGGCCCGGCCGTGGCCCTCTGTGGCTACACCCCAAGCACAGCTTATTCCCAAAACCTTTGGTTGGCTGCCGAGGTTCCGTGGTGTTTTGAGCAAGTCACCCTCCAGAGAGAACTGACTCCTTCCAGCTCTGAAGCTTCCGATTTTCGAGCTGAGGGGACTCCTACTGCCCCGTCGGGTACCCTACCTTCCCTGCCCCCCACGCCCGGGGCCACCCCGGTCCTGCCACTTGCAAACGTGCGGGTGGAGGTACTGCAGCCCTGGGTCCCTTGTCCACACCCGCTGGTGGCACCGGCTCTGAGCTTCCAGACCATGTAACGCCATAGCCGCCCTACCGAGAAGGTTCTATGATCTGCGTGTTACAGATGAGGGAGCGGGACCCACATAGGTGCCCTGTCCCAGCTGGTCACCAGCCCGCCGGGCTTCCGGTCCTGCCCTGACCCCAACCTCAGGCGCCAAGCTCCACCTGGCATCTCGTCGAGGGTCTGGGCGGAGGTCCTGCTGACTTCCCCGCCTGGTGGGGTCAGGTGGATATCCAGGCCCTCAAGCAGGGCCACGTGTGCTGTTTCTGGAGCGGGAGTCTCGCTGTCGGAGGTCAGCGGGCTGGTGGGTCCGCACGCACAAACTGGTGGGGAGGCAGGGCCGAGGGGTGACAGGCTGGGGCAGGCTGCTCTCCGCTGCAGCCTCTAAATTATGAAAATGCCAGAAATCCCCAAAGAGGAAGGTCAAATTATAAAGCGTAATTATTACAAAACAGGAGATGGAATTTGATGTGCATGAAATAGTCCCAGATAGTCGGATGGTTGAGATAATTTTCAGCATTGGATCTGCCTCGTTTCCATCTTCTTTCTTTATTTCCTAAGGTCTGCTTTGTGACCGGACAACCCCAAAGGCAGGTCATCTACATGGAGATTAAGCTGTTATAAGACTAATTCATATTTTATAAGACTGTGCGTTTGGAGAGTGATCAGCTGAAATTTAATTGGGTTAGATGTTATCACTTTAAATTTTAAATAACTGCACAAAAATGAAATTTAAAATCTCCCCGTGTCTAATAAATTAGTACTGCAATACTGATATTAGCCTCTGAGGAACCTGGCACAGTTTAGCGTGAGGACAGAGCGTCTGCCAGGCACGAGGGCCCGGCCATCAGTCACGCAGGGCCGCCAGGGACCCAGCCTCCATCCCAGCAAGCCCCACCAGCCAGACACCCCGAGGGTCAGAGTGTCAGCAGCTCCGTATTATGAGAAACGCCTGAAGAATATGCTCAATGGTCAGCAAGGGCGAGAGCAGCCCAGCCCATCCAGCAGGAGGTCCCACCGTCGTGTCGGGGGCTCCTGGCCTGGCGAGGCCGTTTCTAGGCCAGGCCAATCACCCCCAGGTAAGGAGGTGCTTCTGGGTTAAGACACCAGGCAGGCGGCTGTGCCCACGTGGAAACCCAGCCTCTCGCAGCCGTGGCCTCGCGGGCGCCTCAGCACCACCGGCCATCTCTCTGCAGTCACCTCCCTGCCGACTGCCCATTAGACTCGACGTGCTGCTCTCCTGGCCAGAGGGAAACTTCCCCGGGGGCAGCAAGTCCTGCCAGATGGCTCTGGAGGGACGTCCAAGATGAAGGACACCAGAGGAGGGACCGAGGGATTCCGCAGCGGCCTTGGGGTCAAGGCCAGGGCCAGACTGCTGCAGGGACCTTGGTGGTTTTGTCCGCAGAATGGAGCTAAGAATCCACAGGACGTGACCCCAATCCTCCCTCCCTCCTCCCCAGGTGGGTTTGAAAGGCAGCGTCATTTCCGCATGGTCTTGGCCTCCCTGCCACGGACGTGTCGGGGTCTCGGCCAGTTAAAGGGCTGCCGGCTCTGTGGTCACAGGCCAGGGCCCAACCCGCTGGGACCCGCGCCCATGGTTATGCACCACTGCCCCCTGGTGGACAGGCCGGGGGCGGCGGCCACACTCAGACCCTGTCTAGCGGCCGGTCCTCAGGCTGACTGAGGGCATCCACGCCCGGGGGCTCCCTCCACCTGCCTTTGGGGAGAAGGACAGATTTGCATTCCTCTCTCCCTGCTTTTTCTCAGGTCGCGATGACGATGTTTACAAAGCTGCTCCGGTTGTTGGTGGGAGGGGCTGCCTCTCAGGGCCTGGAACAGGGAGGCGCCACGAGGTGAGCAGGTGAGTCCACAGCCAGTTGCCTCGCTGAGCACCTCACCGAGTCTAAGTGAAGCTCCTTCCTCTGCCCACGTCACAGAAGGCTCTCCGTGCCGTGGCTGGAGGTCTCCCCGTTCCGAGCTGCTCCCGATCCATCTCCGGGGCTGCGAGCAGCACGGCACTGCCCGTCGGGGACAGACCGACCCTGGGGTGGCTCTGGGGTCTTCCTTCACCCTCCCTGTAAGCTACTAAACCACAGATGGTTTTCTTCTTTAAGTTTGTCACAGGGAAGTTAATATCCATTTCAGGGAAAACTCTCAAGGATTATAGGATAAGGCAGCTCTCCGATGCTGCAGGCTTTCAGGGGGTGGAGGGCAAACACGACCCAAGTGACAATCTGAAGTTGAAGAGCGTCCCACGTAGAAAATCAGTTGTTTATCTCTGTCTTCCTGACTCCTGAGCTGTAAAACGAGCAGACGCTAAGAAGGGGTTTCCTCGGGTGATGGGGAGGCGGGCGCGAGGGGCCTCGGGGGCCAGGGCAGGGCAGGGAGCTCTGGGGACGGGGGCTACCCCCACGCAGTGACCAGCGCTCTCTGTCCCCGGCCCCTCCAGCACCGCCCACCTCCCGACGTGCAGACGTGTTCTCGGAGGAGACACCTGCGCCCGGCACTCTGACACCTGTTCTCGGTCCGGGTCCTTCTGCCCCAGCTCGCTGTCTGTTCCTGAAACACCTTTGCTGGCGCGTGTCCCTCCCTCCTGGACTCGGGGGCACCCGGCGCCCC
The DNA here is from genome assembly GCF_028564815.1 of Eubalaena glacialis. Lineage (NCBI taxonomy): Eukaryota > Metazoa > Chordata > Mammalia > Artiodactyla > Balaenidae > Eubalaena > Eubalaena glacialis. The sequence continues at coordinate 1,156,899 of NC_083719.1, read as the reverse complement.
CAGCTGGCAGGGAGAGCCTTCGGTGGTGCACAGGTGAGCAGCTGCAGGGGTCCCAACGCGGACAGTCTGACCTCCAAGCCGGGCCCCCTGCCCCCCACTTCTCTCGGGTCCACTCCCACTCGCATGGGACGCTTGGCCCGGGCGCCCTGCCCACTCGTGGCCTCAACGAAGCCAGTCCCCGACCCCTAAGGAGAAACGAGAGGCAATGTGACCCTCAAGAAGTCAGGGTGTGCTGTCCCCCAAGGACGGGCTCCCGTCCAAGGCTGGCAGTCCTGGCCCTCAGGCCCGGCGGACACGGCGACCAGGACCTCCAAGACCCCGGGAGACAGACGCGGCCGCCTCGGGGGATGCTGGCCTGTGCAGAGATGCCCCCGCACGTCCCGCCCGCCGCGTGCTCTCACACCCGCCGCCAGAAACTCGAGGGACGGATGCCAGGGTGAGACGCTCAGCCGCCGCAAGACAGCTTCTGCCCTGAAGCACATTTCTGTAGCTGACCCCAGCCCCCCGCGTCGCCCGCCCCACGCTCCCCCCGGGAGGGAGGCTCTCCCACCCCAGAAAGAGGGGCCACGCGCGCGCTCCGCTGCCCCTCACCCGGTCTTGAAGCCCTCACGTCTGAAAGCCATGTGCGTCCACGTCTGGACAGAAAATGGAGAAGGATGACCGCACGCTGGCAGGTAACTTGCTCTGGGTGACAGCCCTCCTCTCTCCCGCAGCGGACAGTACTGATTCCCCGGAGAAAATTTAAATTAGGTGGCTAGAGGTTCCCCTTGCTAAAGAACTCGGTGTTAAAAAACGATCCTTGCAGTCGATCAGGGGGGCCATCACGTTCCATACTCCGTGTGTGTCTGAACGGTGGCAGCCACCGATCCCGGAGGAGACACGGCTGTGAAGGCGACGGCGACCAGAGTCGGAGGGGGAGCTGCTCAGGGACCCAGCGCCTGCCCCGCAGCCCTGCCCTCCGTCAACCACCCGGTCAGCATCCCCTTCACGGCCTCGGCCAGGGGGGACAGTCCCGCCACGCAGGTGACCGCGCGACTGTCACACCCCTGCCACCTGCCCCTCCTCAGCGCTGGGCTCCAAGCCTGCGAGTTGACCCTCGCCCAGGCCTGGGGGGAGGGAGCCCCCGCAGGGCCCTCGTGCAGCCTTCATCCCTCCCCCTCGAGGGCCGAGCGCCAGGTGGGCCGTGCTTGTACGTTGATGTTGAGCGCTCCGTACAGCCCACCACCCGCTCCCGGCCCTGCGGCGGCTCTGGGGCTGCCGCTCACACCCCATCCCTTTGTCCACCTCTCTGTTCCGGGTCATCCAATCCCGCCTCTTCCCTGCCCGACCCACAGCCAAGCGGTCGTTTCCAAAGGCCCAGGCGTCGCCCGTCCTCACTCTGTGTGTCCCTCCTGTACGAGGGAGCGGTGTGGTCCTCCGCTTCCGGGACGGTGGGCGGGCCGTACTTCCCTGGCCTCCTGCTCAGTGCAGCTGGGGACCCTGGATGTGCCGCAAAAACGAGGGCCAGGCGACTCTGGACTCTGCGAGGGGAGGGGGCCCGGGCGCTCAGCCCCAGGAGGGACGGCGCGGAGTCCTGGGCGGCCTCTTCGCCTCCGGGGCCCGACACAGATGAACAGCAGGACGACGCAGCCCACACGCCAGCACAGACCCGGCCGGGGCCCGACTCCCACCTGCCCGGCTGCAGGGCACACGCCCCGCCAGGGGCTCGGAGAGCTCGAGGACGGCAGCTCACTCACAACACACGCACAACGCCACCCGGAGTGACCACGGGAAGAGCTGAGTGACCAAGAGACGCGCTCGAAAGCTGGCCGTCGGCGGCAACGGAGCCCAAACACTTGCCGGGTGACCCACAGGGAGCCAGGGGCAAAGAGACTAGGGGAACAAAAGCAGCGCAAAAGGCAGCATCCTCTGACGTCGGTCCTGGCTCACAGAGGACGGCTCTCCCTGAGGAGTGCAGTGGCCACTCAGAGCCGGGGACAGAGCACCGTCTGGGAAAACAGTCCTGCTGGTGTTACCAAAAGTCGGGTCCAGCTGCTGGCGCTCGAAAGCCAGTACTCGAGAGGCAGGTTCGAGGAAAGGAAAGTTCGCTTTATTTCTGAGGCCAGCAACCAGGGGAGAGGGTGGACTCGTGTCCAAAGGCCACCTCCCCACTGACAACCAGGGGGCAAGAGCTTTTATAGACGGAGGGCAGGGGCTACATGCAGAAACAACACAGTCAGCTCTGACAGTCATCTTGAAATTGGTCATCAGTGGTCTGACCAGCGTCCTCTTCACTGTTTTAAGTACATTTAGTCTTCAGTCCCAGGGTCAGTTTGTTCCCATTTCCTTGAGACCAGTTTTCATAACTGTGGCAGCTTATGTCACGGCTACAGGCTGACCATCATGTAGCTAACTTCGTCCACCTGGTGGGGTTTCAGTACCTATAAGACAGCTCACAGGATATGGCTCAGAATATTCTCTCTAGCCCTTGAGGAGGAACTAAAGGTCCTTGACTTTCCTTACTGACAAAACTACTATTGTTTTGTCCCGTTTGACTGTTTCTCTTTGCTTCTGCACTTTCTCACTTCTCTGATTAAGTTTCTTCTTTGACTAAAGTTTTTCTGCACGAGGCAGGAGGAGGACATGGTGGGGAGGTCTGTCCTGGGGAGGCCCCATAGGTTCCTGCTCCCTTTCACTGGGTACCCCCTCCCTGAACACTCGGGCTCCCTCCTCAGGTCTGCTGGGCAGGTGACACCCCCGCCTCCTTCCTGCAGACCACGGCCATGCCCACCCACCTGCAAGACTGCAGTCCCTTCTGGCGGCACTCCCCACCTGCAGCCTCCCATCTGCCCCCCAAACCGGGGAAGCGCCTCCGGACTCACCCCACCTGTGTAGTAGGTGTCAGAGGGTCCTGCTTTTTCTCCTTTTTCGGAAGGAGGGCATGGCTAAGGGGTTCCCCAGAATCAGGCCTTGCATTTTCCCTCTGGGCTGTGCTGAGAATTGACTGTGGTTTCAGCCTGGACCGGCCCTGCATGTCACGGGAGGGAGGGGCTGGGCTCGCCCCTCGGGATGATGTCACCAGGACCCCTGCCCTGCCCGGGTGGAGCTCCGGGGTTCGCCTGCAGGCGCAGGTCACTGGCTGTGGGAGCGGCTGCCCCCCGGCACTCATTTTGGAGGCTGGGTCAGGACATAGGGATTTTGAGGATGGGGTCTGATGACGCAGGTCAAGATGGTGAAACTGGGACGTCATGCATGACCACAGCTGCACCAGGTTTTGTGAGTACTGGGAAGCTGAAGCTGCATGTGCATTTCTTCTCTGAAATCCCCAGCCCATTATGTTGGTATTTGTCCCCATGAAAATTTTTTCATGGAAACAGAATATTTAGGATCTTAAGACCTGTTTATTATAAAAATTTCAAAGTACACAAAGGTAGTAGAGATCACCCAAATCTCATTCCAAATGGCTTGTTGGTGTTAGAGACGCTCCTTCAAATGAGTTCTACCTACTACAGAGCTGGCCAATATTCCACAGCAATAAATACTGATCCATATCTATTTTTTACGATGTAAGTGTTTTATTACTTCAGTGATGGTGAACACTTTCTGAGGGAATCGTTCTAAACCTGATTGTGTGACGGCAGCTGGAGGGCTCCCTTGAGCACACGCGTGTGGCAAGTTTGCCGTGATGGCAGCCACTCTGTGACCAGCACTGAAAAGATCCAGCCAAGTTCTCCACCTGCCGATTGCTCCTCAGTCCATTCAGATTCTGTTTCATAAACTTAGTGCACAAAGTGTTAGCAAAAGGAGCAGAAATAGTAAGCTGAGATACGGGAGGAGGAGGAAAAGAGACTGTTATTCCAGGACTGGAGAAATGACCCCCGACACCATTGTGAACTCTAATGTTGCTGTATTGTAGGGGACAGAACTAAAAGGACCTTCTTTTTTCTTTTTTATAATTGAAGCAGAGTTGGTTTACAATGTTGTGTTAGTTTCAGGGGTACAGCAAAATGATTCAGTTATGCGTACATTTTCTTTTTCATATTCTTTCCCATTATAATTTATTACAGGATATTGAGTATAGTTCCCTGTGCTATACAGTAGGTCCTTGTTGTTTATCTACTTTATATAGTGTGCATATTTTAATCCCATACTCCTAATTTATCCCCTCCCTTTGGTAACCGTAAGTTTGTTTTCTACATCTGTGAGTCTATTTTTGTTTTGTAAATAAGTTCATTTGTGTCATATTTTAGATTCCATATATGAGTAATATCATATATTTGTCTTTCTCTTTCTGACTTAGTATGAAAATCTCTAGGTCCATCCATGTTGCTGCAAATGGCATTATTTCATTTTTTTTATGGCTGAGTAGTATTCCACTGTATATATGTACCACAACTTCTTTATCCATTTGTCTGTTGATGGACACATACGTTGTTTCCATGTCTTGGCTATTGTGAATAGTGCTGCTGTGATCCGTATCATTTCTAATGGCTTCATACTATCTACATATAAAGAAAAGAACCTCACTCACCAGGCCCATATTTTTGTGTAATTTGCCGAGTGTAAAATGAACACCCTTGCATGTACCTTTTCCACACTTGGCATCAACACCTTAGGACAGCGGTCCCCAACTTTTTGGCACCAGGGACCGGTTGCATGGAAGACAATTTGTCCACAGACTTGGGGGGAGGGATGGTTTTGAGATGATTCAAGCACATTACATTTATTGTGCACTTTATTTCTATTACTACATTGTAATATACAATGAAATAATTATACAACTCCCCATAATGCAGAATCAGTGAGAGCCCTGAGATTTTTCACTTGCCGCTCACGGATAGGGTTTTGATATGAGTCTGCAAGCAATTGATTTATGGTCGCTGTGCAAACCTCTCTGCTAATGATAATCTGTATTTGCAGCCGCTCCCCAGCGCTAGCATCACTGCCTCAGCTCCACCTCAGATCATCAGGAATTAGATTCTCACAAGGAGCGTGCAGCCTAGATCCCTTGCGTGCGCAGTTCACAGTAGGGTTCGCGCTCCTACGAGAATCTAACGCCGTCGATCTCACAGCAGGTGGAGCTCAGGCGGTAATGCGAGCGATGGGGAGCGGCTGTAAATACAGACGAAGCTTCACTTGCCTGCTGCTCACCTCCTGCTGTGCGGCCCAGTTCCTAACAGGCCATGGACCAGTACTGGTCTGTGGCCCAGGGGTTGGGGAGCCCTGCCTTAGGATCTTCACATTCTGGTGCACAACTCAGCTCCCCTGGGCACATGCAGCCAAGCCCCCGGGTCTGGCCATGTATCAGGCATCCAGGGTCTGTCTTTACACGCACATGCACTGGCCCTCTGTATTTCTTTTACAGTGTGTCTGTTATGCCTTTTCCCATTTTCCCTCAAAATTGGGTGTCTTTCATACTGATCTGTATTTTGGTTTATTAGGAATTTTTTTAATCTTATGATCTGCCATTATTTTCCCCAGTTTTCATCTGACTTTTTTCATTTGAAGAAAAATCAACTTGTACCATATTAGAGGAAAAGAGAATGAAAAAATAAATCCTTTCATGTAAAGGAGAAAGAGAAGAATGGGAGAGCTGGGACAAATGGGACAGAATGAGACGGTGGATTTAAACCTAAAGACGCCAGCTGTTAAACTAAGTAGAAATGGACTAAAATGTCCAATTAGGAGATGAAAGACTTTAAAGTGGGTAAGAAATCTAAGTATATTTGGTATACAATATACCAAGCACCAATACACTGTATATTGGAGAGTATACTGGAGACATAATATTTGGAGATACAATAAAAACATACAGACACATTAATGGTGAAGAAGAAAGGACTAAGAAAATTAACGTGCAAATACTAAGCAAATGAAGTAGGTGTGGCCCAATGAGGCACAGGCAGAGCAAACGCAAAGGCAGATGTCTTGTTAGAGATAGAAACAGTGAACAGGCGAGCCACAGAAACTAACAGCAGAGCCTCAAATGCAGCTCCTTAAACAGAGCACCAAGCCAGAGGGCACTGGGAGACTTCAACACGCCTCTGGCACGCTGCACCCACGCTCCTCGTGAGCAGATGTGAGACACTTCCAGAAAGCAGTGGAGACCTGGAGACTCCTTCCATCCCTACCCGCCCCACCTGCAGGACCCCCAGGACCCCCGAACTCCTTTTCCTCCCACCCTGCCCCCACCTCGCAGACCTGCTTTGCACAGCCAGCCCCTAAGTCCACTACCTGAGGTCTTGGGCCTGCAGCTCCGGCTCCACAAGAGCCTCGGTGAGCACCCTGCACTCGGGGCCGCACCCACTCCGTGAGCTGGCTCAAGCTGAGGGGCCCCCGCCTCCCCCGCCCCATGGGCTGGCTGGGGCCCAGGCATGGCTCCCCGAATTCTCCACATCCAGTGCTCCTCTGCCAGTGTATTTCACGTTGCTCGTGCCCAGGATTCCTGACTGTTAGCGCCACTTACCACCTCCAGCTTCCGGGGTTGAAGGTGGATACCGGACGCCCTTCCGGTAACTCTGCCACTATGGTCATCTCTCCTTTCATCCGGAAGCTTAAATGGTCTTGTTCTCTCTAGACTCTATAAAGTTTAGAGTTTCATCAACTTAGCTTTTATAATCAGAACGCACCCAGTTGTGTCTTTTCCCACCAGTTTTGCTGAGCACTGGTGTGCCCTGTGATCTGTGGGTTCTCCCTCCGCTCAGGAATCTTCTCTGGTGTAGGTGCCGCTTCCTCGGCCCCCCATGCATCGCTTTTTCCTCCCGGAATTCCCATCACCCCACCAAGCCTCCATTCTCTTCCCGCATAATATTAATTTTTATTTTTGTGTTATAATACATCGCAATCACTACTGTTTTAAATATACAAATTGTACTTGAGTTGGACCATACGTGACTGCTAACACCTTCAAACAGGTACTTAACTTCTTGGGATTTAAAACAATGGACGGAGCCCGAGGATCAGATAGACAGAAAGAGCGGCAGCGGATGAGCGACAGGGGCAGAGCCGGGCCGGAGCCCGACGCCCCTGAGCAGCCACGTCACCCCTCCCCCCGGCCCCCGGTTTCTTCCAGCCCCCGCTGCGGTCCCGCGGGTGGAAGGAGCATGTGGCGGGGGCCCGGGAGGGGATGCCACCTTAAGCCACAGTCCTAAGTGAACCTGTGTGAGAGAAACAGCTGTGCGCGGCATCCTGGAGAACACCACCCTTTATTCGGCACTAGAGACGGAGTCCGTGTCACCGAGCTGCCCTCGCGGCCCTAGTGGCAGGGCTGCCGGAACTGCAGGCCACAGTAGCCGCACGTCCCCGTCTTTGTTTCTTTGTCCTGGAAAATTCAAAGGGAAAGATCTCCTATTTCCGTATTCTACATCAATCTAGAGACAGGTAGACCTCAGACACTGAAAGCAGACACTGGAAACACACAGCCAACCAGGGGCGCCCACGGAGCTCCGGGGTCACTGCCTGACGCTGGACGTGGCTGTGCCGGAGGCCCTGGGTCCAGCCTGCTCCACCCAGACTCGCTGGGGTTGCAGGCTCCCTGCCCTGGAACACACGCTCGGTCCCCGTCCCCCTCCCGGCCCTGGAGCAGGGGCCTGGAAGGACTGGAGGGTGGGGCGCGGAGCAGAGGCCCCCCCCTCGGGGCTGGGGTCCAGCCCGGACACGGCAGCAGGGGCGGACGTGCACCTGAGCTTTATCCCTTTATCCCGAGGCTTCCATCTCTGCTCTAACACCCAGTGTACTGTTCTCCTTCTCAAAGGCTCTGTGCGTGCAGTTATCAACAAGGTAACCGATCACACAGGCACCGACACGATGGTTCCCTGGGAAAGACAGATGCCTACAACTTTGAGGGAAAGCAGTGCTGGTGACACTAAGGGCGTTGCACACATGTCACAGTCAAAGCTGCCCTGGACACGCCCTTTGATCAGCCCCTGTCGTATGGTCTGTGAGCAAGGCCGAGTGGGAGAGGGTGAGGCCAGTGGGGTGAGGACAGGACAGACGGACGGGGGTCCGGGGACGGATGGCACATTACCAGGTTTATGTACACTTTGGGGTGGCCCAGGGCGCCTCCCCCACCGTCACACGATATCACTCGACTCTCAACTTGGCTCACAGGCTGCTCTGCTATCAGGTCGATGGCAAAGTTCTCATTCACCTGGAAAAAGACAGAGAGGAGAAGCTCATACAGACAAGCACACACACTGGACGCTCTTGTGGAATTTACATCAATGTAGACCGCCCCCCACATACACGCACACACTGCCAGCAAAGGCATGTTCTGTGCCGTTTCATTTAAATACTATCAGTGTAGATCTTCAAAATACACAAGTAATGAAATACATGTACACACACCTTTAACTTTTCATTTGGATATAATTCCAAACTTACAGAAAAGCTGCAAGAATTACAACAGTAGAAAGAATTCTCCTTTGTCTCTACCTGGATTCACCCTGTTAACATCCCGCCTCACGTGCAGCGTCACCTGTTCTCTCCTGGCCCTGCCCCACCCTCCCTCTCACACCTGCACACGGACACACATGCACACACACGCTCTCCTACTCTATCTGCTGGAAAAGACCAGAAGCAGCAGCTGACCCAGGGGCCAGGAGCCACGCGGTCCCCACAACCGCTTCACTATGGGGATCGGGCTCTGAACTAACAGCTGGTTCGGGGTCCCGAGCAGGAAACGTGACAGATGAGGCTGAGCCACGTTGCGACAGAGGGAAAGGCAGCCTCAGACTACAAGGGCTGCTCCACGTGGGAAACTGGAGGGACGACGGCACCATAACCACGAAGCACGGACACACAACGTGCTTGAACCCGCAGCTCCACAGAGACGCTCTAAATCCACTGATTTCCTTACCGGAAGGAATCAGCTCATGACTTCCAAGCTGGTAAATAAAGGGAAGAGCGACGCATTGCTCCTCGTTCCTCGGGGCGCCAGCTTCTCTTGGGGCAGGTACTCAGCTGGGAGGCACAGAGTGTCGTCTGAGCTGAGGAAGCTGGAGATGCTCACCCACAGCAGCCAAAACCAGAACCAGAACTGGAACCGCCACGCACGGCCCGGCAGAAGCCCAACGTTACGGGCAGCGGCCGGACCCACACACAGACCCCAATCTGATCTGATGGGGCTGCGGGATCCCACGCCAGCTGACACACTCAGGGTGCAAAACAGCAAGATCACATCTCGAAGGTCCCCCATCTCTGGAGGCCAAAGGGTCACGGGATCGGAACACGGTAACAGAGGGCAAACACGGTCAGCGGTGGGGCCCCGCTCTTCCCCTTCCAGGCTCCTCTGCAGACAAGCACGCAGACGAGACACTCGGGGTGTAAACGCTGTCCGAGGTCACTGTGATTCTGGCTCCGTGAGTAACCCCAGTATCTGCTCACCACGATGGTGAGAAGTGTTGTGCCCCGTCAGTCCCGGAGGACCAAGGCCACGTGGCTCCCCGCGCTGGCGGCCAGAACCCCACCTGCACCCAGAGGGGCCCGAGGCCGCAGCGAAGAGAAGAAAACAAGGATCGATCTTTACAAACAACGGCGGGAGGGGCGCTGAGTTTCGTAGAATTTGAGCATATAATCCACGTGCACCCAGGAGCACCGAACGCAGGGCAGAGCCCTCCCACCCGCTGCCACTGAGACACTCAGCAGTGCTGACGACGCCCTGAGCCCGCAGAACGGGGACGACATTCCTGTTTCTGGAAACCTGTGTCGGCTGGAGATGATGCTATCCCAAAGCCTTCCCTGGGATTCCTACTTCCGGAAAGGGAGCAGGGAGTGAGCAAGTGCAGCCCCCTCAGAACACACGTGGCTGTGTTGTCCCCACTGCTGCCCCCGCCCCGGGGGCCCTGCACCACCCTCCGCCTGAGGGTGCCGCGGGCGCCCATCGCTCTCGGGCGGGAAACGTCGGCTTTTAATTCCATGTGTGTAACCACGACGTAACGAAAATACTCCCATCGCCGCAGAGGAACAGGAGGTCGGCTGCGCCCTCTACCTCCCTCCGGTGACACAGGACCACTGCAGGCCGACTTCTGCCCCTCCCTGGGGGCGGCGGCTGGGCCCCGTTCTTCATGAGCATCTCCTCTCCACAAGGCCGGTCCTACACCAAGGGCCGTGGGTTCCTGGGCAGACTCGCTGCAGCCGCACGCGGACGCTTCCCACCTTTCCTGCGAAGGCGGCTCGACCGCCCAGCTTCCTGCTCTCCTCGTTCCTCAGACTAAGAACACATTCGGCTTATTTCTTAAAATTCACCCAAATGAAACCGCAGAGACAGTAAGATCGGTGGCTGTCAGGGACTGTCAGGCGGGAGGATGAAGAGGTGGCACACAGGGGAGTTTAGGGCAGTGAAATAATCTGTGTCACACTGCAGTGCTGGATATGAGACGTTATGCACTTGTCCAAACCCACAGAACGTACGACACCAAGAGTGAACCTACCACGTAAACCTAAACCACGGACTTGAGTTCACACAACGCATCAATATTCAGCAAGTGTCCAAACCTGTCACTTCTCACAAAGGCAGCGCACTCAGGCAAGAGGAGAATAACAGGGACGCTGTGGAGGGGGGAGGGATGTAGGAACTCGTACTCTCTGTGCAATTTTTCAGCATGCCTAAAGGTCTTTTAAAACAACAGTCTCTTGGAAACCAAAAAACTTTTTAAATACTACTAAACGCCAAATTTTTGTCGCGAGAATGAAAGCCAGAGAGACCTGCTGCACATCTTACATGAGCGTGGGCCCCTGGACACTCACGATCTCGGACAGGAAAAGGCCCCAGAGATCCCGAGCGGGGAGGGGTCAAGGGTTGCAGCCGGCTCAGGACTGTGGCGAGCTGACGGTCTGAGCGAGGCGACATCACCAGCACTGCCCCCTCCATTCACACGTTACTGGCTTCGCGAACTCTGGAAATGTCTGGTTTGGTGTTTAAGTTGCTCCCTGATGTCTGTCCCCAGCGAGGGCAATCAGAAACCAGGAGCCATGATAGAATTCCCAGGAGAGAAGAGTGTGACAGGCCGAGATGGAAAGCCGGGGGCAGGGTCGACCCCAGGGCTTCAGGACGCATCTGCTGGAACTGCTCCATCCAGGGGGCCAGACCCCACCCCACGACACCCTCAAAGTGGGAACGGAAGTAGGAAACCAGACCCTGGGGATGGACAACGTAACCAAGGTCAAAGGGAGGGGAGATGCGATTTAGGGACAGCTGAGGGTGGCAGGAAGAAGCGACAGGCCGCCTGAAGGGGAGGAGTGACGCCAGGTGACTGCTGGGGAGGGGTGGAGGGAGGCCTGAGCCAGGGCGGTGAGGACTCCCTCTGAGGTGGCAGGCACAGGAGAGAGGAAGTGGGAAGAAAGCACGCCACTGAGGCGAAAGGATTCCAGTGTCCAGCGGTTGCACTGGTGTTTCAGACCCACTCAGGGAAGACCCACCCATGTGCTGTCTTCAGCTTGCCAGCGAAAGTCCCTGAAAGAACCAGCCTAATCTGTATGTTGTGAACCACGGAAAACATACTCCAAAAAGTGACTGAAAGAGTAATTTTAAAAAATTGATGGGACTCTGCTTTAACCTGAGAGTCTCAGAAGTATAAGGCACAGAAATGAAAGAAAAGATCACGTCCATTTACATGTAAGCTAAAACAATACTCACAAGATGTCATGTTACATATTTCAGGGGAAAAAAAACCAAAACAGAACTAGACATGTTTAACTGTAGAAGAAATGCAGAATTCCAGAGATTCTAGAGTGCTCACAATTTGGGGAGAATTTACTTAAGTTTTACAGATTAGTATTTATTTCTTCTTCGTTATAAAAAGTTTTATGAAAGCTCACCTCTCTTTTGCTAGATCTTTCACTCACCTCTTTCTGACGACCCACAAATCGAACTTTCCTGTAGTCTTTATTGCCATAAACCTGAAAAGAAAAAGACCATATGTGATTTTTTACGGCCCAATTCTGTATCTTATACCAATCATAAACGTTTCAGGAAAAGTGTTTTCTTAACGTTTAGGCCATTCATGATCACACACACCAGGAGTAAGTGTAGTTGCGCGCCCAGGGGCATTTTTCAGTAGGATTCCTAACGTGACATCCGGCAGTAGTCTGAATTGGAAGTAGCAAGGTGGGGAAGGCGCAGAGGAGAGCAGTCCTGGCGGAGGGGGACACCCGCCTTCGATCTCACAGGCCCCAGAGCTTCCTTCCTCTCCGAACCTGCTCCGCGACCTTTTTTAACAACACAGGTACTCTCTCCCTCATCTCTGGGATAAGGATCATAGCCTAACGCTGTGTTTGTATTTCAGTAGACCCTCGAGTTACTAAAATGTGGTATCCAACATTACACAAACGTGAGGAGATCGGACCCACACAATTGGCAGTCTCTGATTCCACCGGAGTTCTCCCCACAGTAACCAAGGGGCTACCGCGGGATAACAGTCTTGTTTCCGAGTTCGCTCCGAGGATGAGACCACAGTGGCTGCAGACAGCCCCTCGGGGCCCCTGCGGGTACTGGGCCCGGGGCCCCGGACGGAGCGGGAGACCGAAGACGGGACCGCAGGCGCTGCGTCTGGGGCGTCAGGGGCACTGGGGGACTGGACTGCGGGTACTGGGCCCGGGGCCCCGAGGGACTGGACCGTGGGACCCGGGTGCTGGGCCGGGGGAACAGGAGGGACCGGGGTGCTGGGCGACTAGACCACGGGCACTGAGCTTGGGGCACCGGGGGCACCGGGGCGCTGGACCCCGGGGACACGGGGGCCGAGCCGGGGCTCCGCCCACCTGGGCGCCCCGAGGAGGAGGGCGCTCTCCGCGCCGCAGCGGTTACCTGGCCGGTGTGAGTGACCTTCTCCCCGGTCGGCGAGGTCCGCACCCTGAAGCACCTGGCGGCCCCGCGCAGGCTCCGCGCCGCCGCGCCTCCCCGGCCCAGCAGCCTGAGGAAGGTCACCGCCGCCGCCATCTTTCAGGCTGACCCTCGACCCCGCGCGCCGACGCGCCGAGCGCCGACGCATGCGCACGGTATCCGCAGGGACCGCTCGGCCGGGATTTACCTCGCCCGGGGAGGCGCGCACGCGCGGTGCGGTCAGGCAGGTGCGGCCGGCTGCTGCCCCGGCGGGCTGGGGCTCAGCCCGGATAAGGCGGGAGACTCCGCGCAACCTTAGCACTTAGCGATGCTCCACTTACCAGGGGCAGGCCAGGGGAGGATGGAAACGGAAAATGCAGTGCTTACCTCCGATGATAACGGATAATCATGGGGAGTTACATGTTGAATGTTGTGAATGTTGGAGATGAGTCCTTGCTTAGAGAAAACTGGAAGTACATCATGTTGGACAGAGCGCATTTCTTTGTGGTTCTGGGGTTTCTGCAGCAGAGCCCAATGAAACTGCCAGTAAAGCGCAGCCGATGGCATCCCTCATGCAGGTTAGCTCCGAAAGGCCCGCTGCTCTGGAGCACACCTGGGCAGGACGCTGGCTCGCGGTCCCGGCCCTGCTTCTCTCCTGCCCCTCATGGCCTCCTCCAAACGGCCTGTGCAGAGACCCGTCGGGAGGGTCAGCTCACACGGCCAGCCCCCGATGGGCGAGGGCGGTGGGCGCAGCGAGCAGTCCCAGAGCTGGGGTGGAGTCGCGCATCCCACTGCCCAGGAGCTGAGGGCACCCACAGCCTGCACTCCAGGGAGGTGTGGCAATGAGAGGCGACAATGCCCAGAATACCTCCCGGATCGGAAAGGTGTCCACGGACGCATGCTCAGAGGCAGGCCCGAGCTCATCTGGGCAGGGGCCACAGCTTGCAGCCGGGTCAGGGGTGCGCGTGCAGTGCCAGGGCGGCGCGCAGGTGCACCCCGTGTGCAGCTCACCTTCGTATGCGTGGAAAGTAGTGTCCACGCAGACACAGCCTGGAAAGACATGCGTGGCGATTTCACTGTGGAATCTGGGCAGTGGGTACGTGGGTGTTCGCCATAAGTGTCTTTCAACTTTTCTCTGTGTTTGAAAGTTTTCATAATAAGATGTTGGAGGAAATAAATTTAACTGCAATCGGTTAGAACCAGGGCCTATTTCCATGCGCTCCCCTGAGCCTCGCCACATTTCTCCCAGGATGTCCACTTAATACAAACATGAGGTTTTTCTAGATTTTGTTTTGACATTGATATTTATCAGCTTTTTAAAAAGTCTACTTGGTTGTGACTTGTTTTTCATTCAAAATACCTACTTTTGTTCCCATTTTTCATCCCTCCCCCTCCCCCCGGGAGCCCCCCCCAAACCTTAGCCGCCCGGTGGCCCAGAGGGCTGGGGGAGTCCCGGGAGGAGGGCGCAGGGTCCCGGGAGGGGGAGGCGGGTTGGGTATGCAGGGGACCGGGGAGGGGAAAGTCAACCCGCCGGGGAGGAACCCGGCGCTCCGCGACTCCCGCTCCCACGTGGCTCCGCCCCGCGGGGACCGCCACGTGACCCTGCTGCCATCTTCCTTCCTGGCGGACACTGCGGACGACGGCATCTCCGCCCCACTGCGCAGGCGCTGCCGAGGGCGCAGGCGCAGGGGCTGGAGAGGCGCGCTGCCGGCGGGCCAGGACGGACTTTTTCCAGGTGGGGGTCGTGGGGATTCCGAGGGTCCCGAGGGGCAGGGGAGGCTGCGGGGGTTCCGGGCTCAGAAAGGGCGCGTTCTGGGGACCCCTGGCCTCGGCTTCCCCGGGTGGGACGCGGGCGGAGGTCACTGCGGTGGGAAGCGGCCGCACGGGTGCTGATCCCTTCGAGCCGGGCACCGTTCCGGACATCGTGCTCTCTGTCCCCGCCCCGCGGCCCGGCCGCCCCGGGGTCGCGTGGACACGGGCCTCGTCTGGCCCCGGCGGCCGGGCGGGGGTCTCGGCGCCGGGCGGGGACACGGTGCGGCTCGCCGCGCTCGTGCCCTCCCGGGGGGCGCGCGGATTCCCGGACCCGCGGCCTGTGTCCCGAGCGCAGGGACGCGGGGAAGGAGGTTTTCTCGGGGTCAGGAACCACCGGCAGCTGTGACAACTTTTCCTCTTTCTCCCTAGATCCAGCCGCGACATGGCCACCGCTCTCCTAAGGAAAGTGGTTTCCGTCGTGGGCCCCCTGCTGCACCTGGGTGGCCGCCCGCTCTCCGCGCTCGCGCAGTGCCCCCCGCGCGCCTGCCCTCGGGTCGGTGCGCCCCCCAGCCCGGCGGCCGCGCTCCTCTTCGCGCGCCCGGCACTCGGCCTGCAGCAGCCGGCCCTCGGTTTCAAGACCAAGGGCGTCCTCAAGAAGCGCTGCAAGGGCTGCTACCTGGTCAAGAGGCGCGGGCGGTGGTTCGTCTACTGCAAAACCAACCCGAAGCACAAGCAGAGACAGATGTAGCCCTCGGGCTGGGAAATCCCTGCCCGGGAGATGGTGCTGCCTCATCGAAAGGAAAATAACATGTAAACATTCTGTAGCCTCCGTTCTGCTGACCTTCGGGTGTTGTGGACTCTGCGGCCTGCGTCTCACCTCCTTGTGGCTCCGGATCCAGCCAAGCCTGAGACCCACCTGGGAACGCGTCCTTCTCAGCTCCTGCGCAAGCTGTGTTTGTGCTCAGGCGGAGGACCGAACATCGGGAGGAGGGAAAGCCGGCTTTATCCCACGTCAGAATGCAGGTTCTTTAGAAGACCACTCTGTGCGCTGGCTCTCTGTCGGCCCTGTCTCTGCGTTCAGCCACACTGCTGCTTCCCCGTGGATTCAGACTCGTGTTCTCAACTTTCCCATCTCCAGGATAAGCAGAGGAGACCGTGATAGCAGTCTTTAAGTCAAGGGAAATTTAACTTGTTTATACATATATAAAGGTATTTTGGGCATTGATTAAATATGTTTGTCATCCTTAGTCTGAGACTTGAGAAGTGTGTGCGCACACGTGTGTCCCTGTATGCATGGGTGCAGTGTGCATGCATGTGGGAACTGGGTGCAGTGTGTGTGTTTGTGCACACGTGTGTGTGCAGTGCGTATGAGCTGCTGCCGTGGACTCTGCAGACTGTGACCTGGAGCCAGTGGTATGCAGTGTCCTGCTGTCGCCTGCCACAGGGTCACAGCCTGATGAGTTTCTGAATCATCCTGCTCTCCTGGGCTTATCAGCCTCTGTTTGATCTAAGATAAGAGCATGACCAAACCCCTTGCAACTCATCTACTTCCGGATACCTGGATGGACCAGCATTTAGAGCCCTGAGATTGCAGCACAACAGAAAAGTCGGTTTAGGTCAGAAGGCAGCAAATTACAATCCACAGGCCAGATCCAGCCTGCAACCCATTTTTGTAAATAAAGCTTTATTGGAAAACAGCCGTGCCGTTCATTTATGTTTTGTTACACCTTCTACAGCAGCCAAAGTAGTAGCTGAGTAGTTATATCAGAGACCTTATGACCTGGAAAACCTAAAATATTTACTATTGGGGCTGTATTTGCAGGAAAAGAGTGCCAATCCCTTGTTTAGATCATTAAATAAGTGTCTTATCCTAGGATTTGACTTCACTATGACACAACCTACCAGAAACATTTCATGTTTTCTCTATTATCCATATAGTGAGAGAGATCCTTGTATATACTGGCCATGAACGAATAGAATCTGAGATTTAAATACTATTTATAATAGCACCAAAACCATGATATATTTAAATAACAAGATCAGGCACATTCTGTATACTTAGAATTGTAAAACACTTGGAGAATTCAAATAAAATATTGAGATTAGAAGACTTTCTATTACTGTCAGTTCCATCCAAATTGGTCTACAGACTCAATGTAATCCTGATTTTTATACAATTTTGTACAAAATGCCATGGTTCTTCAAAATTTTGTATGGAAAGGTAAAGCAAGTAAAATAGCCAAAAGAATTTTGAAAATGAAGATGACTTGGAGGACTCATACTCCCTGATTTCAAGGCTCACCGTACATAAAACCACAGCAGTGAAGATGGTGTAGTACCTGTGAAAGTGTACACACATAGGTCAATAGGACCCAGCAGAGTGCTCAGAAATGGACCCACACATATGTGCCTAAATGATTTTCGAAACAGGATTAAAGGCAATTCAGTGTAGAAGGGATAGTCTAGTCTTTTTCACACATGACTCTAGAAGACTGGATTTCCATATACACAGAAGAAACTTCATACCTTTCACCTTATACAAAGCTTAACTAAAAATAGATCATAGGCCTAAATGTAAAGCCCAATACTATAAAAACATGGGAGGAAATACATGTGAATTTGGGTTATGCAAAGACATTACACCAAAAGCATGATCCATGAGAGAAGACATTGTCAGATTAGTTCTCATCAAGGTTACTATCTTCTGCTCTTCAGAAGACACTGCTAAGTAAATGAAAAGACAGGGCAAAAACTAGGAGAAAATATCTGCAAAACACATTTCTGATCAAGGAATGGATCTATAATATATAAAGAAATCTAAAACTCAATACTAAGAGAACAACCCAATTAAAAATAGGCAAAAGACTTGAAGAGATATTTCACAAAAGAAAATGTACTAATGAAAAGTAAGCACATAAAAAAGATGCTCAGCACTAGATTTTAGTGAAAAGCAAATTAAAACTACAATGAGACAGCACTCCTGCCTATTAGAATGGTTAACAAATAGGCAAAATCAATTAATGGCGAGAATTGTCACAATTGTAACTCAGTAAAAAATAGTACAGCCATGTTGGAAACAGTTTGGCCATTTCTCATGAAGTTAAATATTCGATTATTTAGCAATCTCATTTCTGGGTATTTGTCCAAGAACAATGGCAACTTATGTTCACAGTAAAACCTTTATGTGAATGTTTATAGTGGTTTTACATATAAATGAAAAAAAAAACCCACAACAAACTGGAAACAGCCCACATGTCCTTCAGGTGGTAAGTAGATGAACCAGCTGTGTGCATCCTTACAAAGGAAAACTCAGCAGCAAAAAGAAAGAACTACTGATAGAAATGAAAACATGGATGAACCTCAAATCCATTATTCTGACTGATGGAAGCCTGGACTCAAAAAGCTACATATTTTATGACTCCAATGGTATGACATCATGGAAAAGCCAAAATTATAGGGACAGACAATTGATCTGTTGGCAGGAGCTGGGGATGGGGACAAGGGATTGACTACAAAGGGACATGAAGGAATGCTTTGGGGTGATGGAATTATTCTACAGTTTGATTATGGTGGTGGTTTCATGACTGTACCTGCCTATAAAACTCATAGAACTATACACTAAAAGTGAGAGTTTTACTTCAGGTAAACTGCACCTCAATAAAACTTGCAAAAAAAAAAAAATACCCAAATGGAATTTCTGGAGCAAATGGAACTCAAATAAGTAAAGACAACAACATCAAAAAACAAAAGCAAACAATGGAACTCAGTGAGTCCTGGGACAATAGGCAGCATTCTAGCCTAAGTGGAATTGCAGTCCCGGGAGGGTTGAGGCAGGAAAAAAATAGTTGAAGAAATAATGAGCAGAATGTTTCCGTATTTGGTGAAACCAATAAACCCACAAATCCAAGAAGTTTAACAAACTCCAATCAGGAGAAACATAAAGAAAACTACATAATAGTACATCTTTATCAAATGGCTAAAAATCAGATAAAGAGAAAACCTCAACTGCAGAGAAAAAAAAAAAAAAGACTCATTCCTCATAAAGAGAAAAAAAATAATACTGTAACACCTGACTTCTCATCAGAGACCATGCAGGCCAGAAGACAATAAAACCTCTCCAAAGTTCTGGGGAGAACTGTCAATTTAGAAATCTGTATCCACTGAAAATATCTTTTGAAAAGGAAGGTGGGAGACAAGACTTGTTCTGATAAACCAAAGCTAGGAGAATTCAGATGGAAACGCAGATCTACATAAAGAGATGAAGACAGCCAGAAGTAGTAACTCTTAGATAAACATAAAAGATATTTCCCTTCATGTAAACGTCCCTTTGAAAGATAACTGTTTAAAGAAAAGTAGTAGCAACATCTTGTGGTGTTTATGACACATGTAGTTCTGACACGTGTGACCACAACAGCACAAAGGATGAGAACCTGCTCTCCTAAGGGTCTCACTCCAATCCTGACCTGGTAAGTAGTGTTTGAAGGCAAACTGTGATGTCACAGTTTTATACTGTAAACACTAGACCAACCACTAAGAAAATAAAACAAAAAGACATATGTAGTAAGTCAATAATGGAGAAAATACAAAATATTAAAATATCCAATTAATTTAAAATAAGAAAACTCAAAGAGGAAAAGGAGCAATGTATTGATATGATAAATAAAGAATAAAAAATAAGATTGTAAGTTTAAACTCAACTATCAATAATCACAATAAATGGTCCAAGAACCCCAATCAAACAGAAGAGACTGTCAGATTGTATTAAAAAAGCAAGACTCAAGTATATGCTGTCTCCAAGAAATCCAGTTTAAATATGTCACAGACAGGTTAAGGGATGGGAGAAGATACATCATGCAAACAATAAAAGAAAGCTGGAGTGGTTTCACTAATCTTTGTCAAAGTAGACTTTTGATCACCAGCTATTACCAAGTATAATGATAGAGGGGTTAATTAATCAAGAACAGATAACAATCCTAAATGTCTATGCATATAATAACAGAGCTTCAAAATACGTAAAGCAAACATTTATGGAACTGCAAGGAAGGATAGGCAAATCCAAAATTATGGTTGGAGACATCAATACTCCTTTCTCAATAATTGATAGAACAAGTAGATTAAATAATAATAAGCATGCAGATTTGAACAATACTATGAATCAACTTAATCTAATTGATATTTATAAAACACTCTCCCTAAATATCAGCAGAATAAGTTTTTTGTTGTTGTTTGTTTTTAGGTTCAGGCAGAATATGCACCAAAATTGACCATATTCTGGGTCAATGAATTTCAAAAAATGAATGTCTCAGTGAATTTCAAAAGATTGAAATTATAAAAAATATGTTCTGATCACAATGATACTAAACTAGGATTTAATAAGAAAGATATCTGGAAAATCACACAAATAACTGGAAACAAACTAAACAGCACAATTCTAAATAACCCACAGGTCAAAGGAGGATTAGAAACGTAAAGTAGAACTGGACAGGAATGAACACACAGCACATTGACGTGTGGAAAGCAGTTACTTACAGGGAAATTTATAGCATTTCATGCTTACATTAGAAAAGGAGAAAGGACTCAAAACAATGGTCTAATTTTCTACCTGAAGGAACTAAAAAAGAGCAAATGAAACCTAAAGTAAGCAGAAGGAAAGAAATACTAAAAAACAGAAATCAAAGGGATAAAAAAATGCAATAACAATGGGGAAAATGAACCAAAAGGCTGGTTCTTTGAAATGGGCCATAAGATAAATCTCTGGCTGGTCTGATCAAGAAAAAAGGGAGAAGACACCAAGTATCAATATCAGAAATCTTAATTGTGATTATTGCATACACTTGTTGAAACTCATCAAACCAGTAAATTTTATTTTATGTAAATTATATCTTTTAAAAAAACTGATTGAGAAAAATACAAGGCTTATGTCTCTCCATCCTGAGCCCAAAGCCCCAGATCCAAGTCTGTGTGTTGGAGTCAGATGTCTAAGGTTAAAAACTCTGCCAGGAAGACCTAATTCGACATCTCTCCAAAGAAGACATACAGACGGCCAACAGGCACATGAGAAGATGCTCAACCTCACTAATTATCAGAGAGATGCAGATCAAAACCACAGTGAGGTACCACCTCACACCGGTCAGAGTGGCCACCATCAAAAAGTCTACAAATAGCAAATGCTGGAGAGGGTGTGGAGAAAGGGAACACTCCTTCACTGTTGGTGTAATGTAAACTGGTGCAGCCACTACGGAGAACAGTATGGAGGTTCCTCGAAAAACTAAAAATAGAGCTACCATATGATCCAGCAATCCCACTCCTGGGCAGATATCTGGAGAAAACTATAATTGAAAAAGATACATGCACCCCAGTGTTCATTGTAGCACTATTCACAATAGCCAAGACATGGAAGCAACCTAAATGTCCATCAACAGATGAATGGATAAAGAAGGTGTGGTACATTTATACAATGGAATAATACTCAGCCATAAAAAAGAACGAAATAATGCCATTTTCAGCAACATGGATGCAACTAGAGATTATCATACTAAGTGAAATAAGTCAGACAGAGAAAAACAAATATCATATGACATCACTTATGTGTGGAATCTAAAATGAATTTATCTATGAAACAGAAACAGACTGACATAGAGAACTGATTTGTGGTTGCCAAGGAGGAGAGGGGGTGGGGGAGGGAAGAACTGGGAGTTTGGGACTAGCAGATGCAAACTATTATATATAGAATGATAAACAACAAGGTCCTACTGTGTAGCACAGGGAACTATACTCAGTATCCTGTGATAAACCATAGTGGAAAAGAATATATATATGTATCTGAATCTCTTTGCTGTACAGTAGAAATTAACACAACATTGTAAATCAACTATACTTCAATAAAATAAATTTTCAAAATTAAAAAGCAACTCTGCTGGGAAGGAAGTGTCTGGGGACTCCTGGGTGGGAACTGTGGGCTGGGTGCACATGTGGGGCTCTTGGAAGCAGGATCGCTCTGGAGCACAGGGCTGGTGGCCCCATGGGCACAGCAGCAGGGGGACAATCTAGAGACGTTACCCTGGAGCAGACCCACACCCCTCCCACGGCACGCTGTGCCCCCTGACGTCCCCTGACGGGCACTCCCGTGCTGGACAGTCCACCCCAGGGCTGGACCGTGGAGCCCACATAGTCGCTTTTCCTCCTCGGGGTTTGGTCCAAAGCCGCAGGAGGCCAGAGCATGGGAGTTAATGCCCCAAACCTCAACCCGTGTGGAGGGAAGCAGTGGATGGACACCCCGTTCCCTGCCCTTCGGTGGAAAACTTGTGGTGCATCCTACCTGGTTCCTCCAGGGCCCCTGTGGAGGTGAGCCCTAGGCAACCCGGTTCTTAAAACGGAACCTCCCCAGTGATGATAGATGTGAGCACAGAATGCACGCCCCACACCATTCATCATCAGGTGAGACAGCCCAGCCTCTCCACCAGGATGTCTAGAATTGAAAAATCAGGTAATTCCACGTTTTGACAAGCGCAATAACCCACCTCTTGGGGATTTTTCGACCCCTCTCTCACCCCCTTTCCTTCACTTCTGCTTGACGGAATCACATCTCAGATAAGCTCTGCATCCGCTTCCCTGACTCAGGCTCCACTTTGGGGGGAACCCAAACTAAGGCACTTATCTACTAACCCCTCTGGCGGGAAAGCCACCAAAATCCCAGGGGGAGCGTTTGTGTTACTTGGCAAGTGGCTTTAGCATTTGTTTGGAAGATGAAATGTAAGCAGACAGTCAAGCAACCTCTCTATACCTGAAACTGGACGGGGGTTCCCGACCAGGTATGAAAGCACATTGTAAAGGGTGATCGTTAAACAGTGTGAGGAAGTAGACAGAGACCAGAAGGGATCTCTCCCTAAACGATCGCGTGGAGTGGGGTGAGCGCAGCATTTCAGGTCGGTGCAGGAGGCGTAAAGCACGTGGCAGACGGCGCTGGGGGCAGTCAGAGTTACTACCACGCAGCAAAGCCTGCAGTAAATTTCATATGTGTCCAAAAAATAAGCAAAAATCACCATATAAATTATGAGAAGAATTACCGAAAAGTATTTGCATAACATTGGGGCGCGAAGACCTGCTCTTAAGCAAGACGTGGACTCCAGGGGTCAGAAAGGAAGATGCAGGACAGGCTTACTCAGCAGGTGAACTCCACACCTGGGCCAGGAGGACGCCAGCCCCAGGTGCTCTGCCGTGTGCTGGGAACAGCTGTGTTTTTCTCCTATGCAGCTTCCCCGACGCCCCTTACAGGCTCTGTCTGCTCCGTAACATCTGGGAACTGACGGCTTCATCATTAAGACGTGCATCAGCGCTGCACTCTGATGGAAAGAGCATCAGACCCCCCCAGGCTGGCTCGGGCCTCACCTCCCTTCTGTCATGGAGAGGACACCCCGACACCCGACCCTCAGTCACCAGATGAAGCCGGCACCAGACCTGGGGTTCCAAGTCCAGGGCACGTGGTCCCACACCTCCGAGGGGCTCCCTCCACACTGGGCTCACAGCCCTGCCCATCCTCCTGCTTCCCCTCCGAGAAGCGCTGCCTGGGGGGTCCAGGGTCCTCTCACTCAGACAGCCCAGAGCCAGGGCCAAGGTCAGGGTCCATAACCTCCTCAGAAGGCGTGGACACGTTCCTCTCACTGCCCTCAGCTTGGGGCCTCAGCCAACTCCCCAGGGCAAGGGGAGACTGTCACCGCATCCTACAGAGCAAGACGGACCAGGGGACCCATGGGAGGATGGCCCACACATAACAGGGTGAAGATCTCAGGTACAAAAAAGGCATAGCAAATCCTGAAGAAAGGTCAAACAGGCTGACAAAAATGGGCAAAAGACGTGAACAGGCAGTGTCCAAGCAAATGCGTGGAGATATGTTTGATCTCACTAGTAATCGGGAAATGAGAATAAAATAAAAGTGAAGTGCGTGTTTGCCCATCAGATTCACAAAAGTTAAAAAGAATGTTATCCGGGTGGAACACTGGCTGTGAACAGAAATTTCCATAAACTGTGGGTAGCTGTGCCTCCAGACTCTTACATGTAAAATACGTGTTCTTCTTGACCTGCTCTGGGTGTCCTCTCAGCGAAATACTTGCACACAAAGAGGACCTTGTAAGGCTGCTCTCAGCAGCAGCGTTTGTCATGGCAAAAGACTGGAAACGACTCAAACGCTCATTTCCGGGGGTGGATGGTTAAATCAACGATGACACGATCCCAGGAGGGAGGGGCATGCAGCCCTTGGATAAACAACAGGCCTCTCTGAGCTGTGACGGACGCCAGCCCAGGCACATTTCTAAGTATTAAATATAAAAAGAAAATTGGACCTCAGTGTACGGAGCATGTTTTCGTTTATGTAAAAATTAAACTCTTGTAAATCTAACCACATGCTTCTTCCAAGTAGAAATATTTAGGTAACATTGTAAGAAAAGCTCTGGGGCAGCACGAGCCGACACAGCAATTACTTGTAGTTCTAGATGGGAGAGCGGGATGGGGTGGGAACGAAACGAAAGGTTCACTGTTTTGGTGTCGTTTTCTTTAAGGAATTAGGTCCACATCTTACGTTGGTAATTGCTACCTCGGAGGAAACCGTAAAAATTCGTGAACAATCTGCTCACTGAGAAGAATTTGAGCCTCGTAAGAGCGGGAAAGGAAAAGTGACCCTCGGCCCCTGCGGGCCCCTCTGGTCCCCTGCCCCTCTCGTGGAGCAGAGCCGCCCACCCCGTGGGCTCCGTTTGGTCAGGGTCCATGTGTGTGTGAGGGCCGGAGTCGGAGCCTCCAGGTCTTGCAGAAGAGGACCTGGTGGGGGCCCAGCTCTCCACGAGCAGCTTCCTTCCCCTTAGCCCTCCCGACCAGGACCCTCTCACTTTCTGGGCTTAACGTGACTTAGGTGAGACACCGCGTGGAGCCAACCCGAGGCTTCAGGCACCTGCCGGCATCCGAGGCTGTTTCCATCCTCCTTTCTCCCTGGGGGTCTGCGGGGTCCCCGGACCATGAGCCACGGAATCCACTAGATATTGGAACCCAGTATAACCCATTTTTGAGCATTTGTTTCTTTCTTTTATTGAGGTATATTTGACATATAACATTATATAAGTTTCAGGTGGACAACATCAAGATTCAATATTTGTATATATTGCAAAATTATCACCACAGTAAGTCTAGTTAACACCCGTCACCACACATAGTTACAGAAATTTTTTTCTTCTGAGAACTTCTAAGATCTACTCTTTAGCACTTTCAATTATGCAGTACAATATTATTAACTTGGTCGCCATTATAGGCCCAGGACTTATTTCTTTTAGAATTGGAAGTTTGTACCTTTTCTTTTGACCCCCCTTTACCCATTTCCTCCACCCCACCCCCGCCTCTGGCAACCACCTATTTATTCTCTGTATCTATGGGTTTGGGGTGTTTTTTCCCTAGATTCCATGTATGAGAGAGATCATAGAGTATTTGCATTTTTCTATCTAACTTATCTCAGCATAAAGTCCTCAAGGTCCATTTCTGCTGTGGCAAAGGGCCAGATTCCCTGCTCTTTTATGGCTGAGTAATATTCCATTGTGTGTGTACATAAATTAGGTATAGAATGTATATTTTGTAACTTCTTTCTCTAGTCATCTATTGACGGACACTTAGGTTGCTTCCATATCTTGGCTCTTGTGAATAATGCTGCGTGGAGGTACAGATATTTTTTCAAGTTTGTTTTTTTTTGTTTTCTTTGGATAAACACCCAGAAGAGGAATTGCTGGATCACATGGTAGTTCTATGTTTAGTTTTTTGAGGACCCTCTTTTACTCTTTTCCTCTACTGCCCTTCCTTAATCTTAAAACATGAAGTGGACAAGACAGCTGTCTCTTGCGTGTCCTAGCCAGAGGTGGGCAGCCCCGCCACTGCCTGTTCTTGTCAATAAAGTTTTATTGGGACACAGCCACGCTCACCCATTGGTGCATCCTGGTGGGCCGTCTCACCTGCAGCGGCAGAGCCGAGCAGTTCTGGGAGACCCTGCAATGTTTGCTCTCTGGCCCTTTACAGAAGACGCTTGCCGACACTGTTCTGGAACATTCTCTACGGCAAGCGCAGCCCCTGACCGTCGGAGCCCACGTCGTGTGTGAGTGGCTGTGACGGTCAGTCAGCTGAGCAAGCAGCAGTCGGAGGGCCTGGGGTTTTCATTTCTCTCTAAAGACCTGTGTGCACTTATTCACACAAACAGTCAAAGAGTGTAAATAAACAAATCGAAGGTTAGAGGAACTGCCATGGTTTCTGCCTCCCCCCGTACGCGCTTTCCTCTCTGCCCGACTAAACACGTACGTATTTTTGAACCAAATCACACACCAGGCGCGCAGTTCTGAAATCGTCCTCCAGTCCTCCCAAGGAGAAGGAGGACCCCATCCTTCCTTCCTGTGTTTGACTTTTGGTGGCAGTTGCAAAATTTAAATCTTGAAGCGAAATGGTCTTTCCCTGAACTTAAAACGTAGAGCCTGAAGAGCTCATCGGGTCAGTTTCCTCATCGTGATAAAATAATTTATTCTCCGGGAAGAATGAGAAAAAGACATCAGGACTGTGTTTTAAGAGTAGAAGCCTTCCTCTGATACAGCAGCTCTCTGTGGCTGTTCTTCCCAGTGGCCGGGTGGGCAGGAATCAAATCGCATTTTATTCCTGTGCCTGTGTGCCGACCAGCTTTACAAAGCGCCCTCCCTTGTTCACTCCAAATGGGCACAAATTTAAGATGGAAAGTAAACAAGAAATTAACTTATTTCATTAATTGTTTTTCAAGTGATTTTCTTCACTAGAGACCAAGGCTATTTAGGGGGGATAAAGCAGGCGTGTTATTTCCCCGGAGCTGCTGTAACAAATTAGTCAGACTTGGTGGCTTCAGGCAACAGAAATGCGTTCTCCCACCCTAATCCAGGGCGGTCTCATCTCAACATCCTTAACTTAATCACATCTGCAAAGACCCTATTTCCAATAAGGTCCCATTCTCAGGTTTTGAGTAGGCATAACCTCGGGGGCAGCTGCTGTTTGATCTACTACAAGTGGTATCAAATACTTTTTTTTTTTTTTTTTTTTTTAAATCAGATAAAATAGATTTTTTTTTGTTTGTTTTGTTTTTCTTTTTTTTTTTTTTTTTGACCACAACAAAAGCAACAATGATTGCAATTACCAAACATGAAACACACTCATACTATGTCATAATATTGACATTCAGTCCAGTAATCCTCCACTGCAACAGCTCCTTTACTTTGCAGTGAAAATTGATTTGTATATTCTTTGCCTCTGAGTTCTTGTGGGATTTTTTCTTTTTTTAAATTCAACCAGAAAGTCACAAAAATTATACTCATCCTCATCAGTTCACTCAGTCCCATGTAATTAATTTTTTTTTTCATCTTGATCTTTTGTTAGCACTTTTATGAGCTCATCAGTTTTTCATTAGAGTTCTGAAAATGCTTATTCATTCAGTTCAGCAGTACAGTCAGGTACCAGAAACCTGTACTTGTCAGAGTCTTTTCCATGAATTTCCTGAAGATGAAACCCTTTTATAGGAACATATTTACAAAAGCATCAGAGTACACCCAGAACTGTCTGTAAATGACAAAAGACTTAAAAATGACCACGGTTAAAGATTTGATGAAAGTTCATAATAATGCAGTTGACAAGAAAATTAGTTGTTTCTGAGATATACATTTTAAAGTAATAACTAGGATTATGACTTATAACATTATACCAGAACATATAAGATTTTTAGAAATTTCATGTAATGTCTGAAACATTTATATTAACATATTTCCATACAAATAACCCAATGAAAGTTTAGTATTAGTTGTTTTGTTTGTTTGTTTATACTGCAGGTTCTTATTAGTCATCAATTTTATACACATCAGTGTATACATGTCAATCCCAATCGCCCAATTCAGCACACCACTATCCCCACCCCACCGCAGTTTTCCCCCCTTGGTGTCCATATGTCTGTTCCCTACATCTGTGTCTCAACTTCTGCCCTGCAAACCGGCTCATCTGTACCATTTTTCTAGATTCCACATACATGCGTTAATATACAATATTTGTTTTTCTCTTTCTGACTTACTTCACTCTGTATGACAGTCTCTAGATTCATCCACGTCTCAACAAATGACTCAATTCCGTTCCTTTTTATGGCTGAGTAATATTCCATTGTATATATGTACCACAACTTCTTTATCCATTCGTCTGTTGATGGGCATTTAGGTTGCTTCCATGACCTGGCTATTGTAAATAGTGCTGCAATGAACATTCGGGTGCATGTGTCTTTTTGAATTACGGTTTTCTCTGGGTATATGCCCAGTAGTGGGATTGCTGGGTCATATGGTAATTCTATTTTTAGTTTTTTAAGGAACCTCCATATTGTTCTCCATAGTGGCTGTATCAATTTACATTCCCACCAACAGTGCAAGAGGGTTCCCTTTTCTCCACACCCTCTCCAGCATTTGTTGTTTGTAGATTTTCTGATGATGCCCATTCTAACTGGTGTGAGGTGATACCTCATTGTAGTTTTGATTTGCATTTCTCTAATAATTAGTGATGTTGAGCATCTTTTCATGTGCTTCGTGGCCGTCTGTATGTCTTCTTTGGAGAAATGTCTATTTAGGTCTTCTGCCCATTTTTGGATTGGGGTGTTTGTTTCTTTAATATTGAGCTGAATGAGCTGTTTATATATTTTGGAGATTAATCCTTTGTCCGTTGATTCGTTTGCAAATATTTTCTCCCATTCTGAGGGTTGTCTTTTCGTCTTGTTTATGGTTTCCTTTGCTGTGCAAAAGCTTTGAAGTTTCATTAGGTCCCATTTGTTTATTTTTGTTTTTATTTCCATTACTCTAGGAGGTGGATCAAAAAAGATCTTGCTGTGATTTATGTCAAAGAGTGTTCTACCTATGTTTTCCTCTAAGAGTTTTATAGTGTCCAGTCTTACATTTAGGTCTGTAATCCATTTTGAGTTTATTTTTGTGTATGGTGTTAGGGAGTATTCTAATTTCATTCTTTTACATGTAGCTGTCCAGTTTTCCCAGCACCACTTATTGAAGAGACTGTCTTTTCTCCATCGTATATCTTTGCCTCCTTTGTCATAGATTAGTTGACCATAGGTGCGTGGGTTTATCTCTGGGCTTTCTATCTTGTTCCATTGATCTATGTTTCTGTTTTTGTGCCAGTACCATATTGTCTTGATTACTGTAGCTTTGTAGTATAGTCTGAAGTCAGGGAGTCTGATTCCTCCAGCTCCGTTTTTTTCCCTCAAGACTGCTTTGGCTATTTGGGGTCTTTTGTGTCTCCATACAAATTTTAAGATGATTTTTTCTAGCTCTGTAAAAAATGCCATTGGTAATTTGATAGGGATTGCATTGAATCTGTAGATTGCTTTGGGTAGTATAGTCATTTTCACAATGTTGATTCTTCCAATCCAAGAACATGGTATATCTCTCCATCTGTTGGTATCATCTTTAATTTCTTTCATCAGTGTCTTATAGTTTTCTGCATACAGGTCTTTTGTCTCCCTAGGTAGGTTTATTCCTAGGTATTTTATTCTTTTTGTTGCAATGGTAAATGGGAGTGTTTCCATAATTTCTCTTTCAGATTTTTCATCATTAGTGTATAGGAATGCAAGAGATTTCTGTGCATTAATTTTGTATCCTGCAACTTTACCATATTCATTAATTAGCTCTAGCAGTTTTCTGGTGGCAGTTTTAGGATTCTCTATGTATAGTATCATGTCATCTGCAAACAGTGACAGTTTTACTTCTTCTTTTCCAATTTGTATTCCTTTTATTTCTTTTTCTTCTCTGATTGCCGTGGCTAGGACTTCCAGAACTATGTTGAATAATAGTGGTGAGAGTGGACATCCTTGTCTCGTTCCTGATCTTAGAGGAAATGCTTTCAGTTTTTCACCATTGAGAATGATGTTTGCTGTTGGTTTGTCATATATAGCCTTTATTATGTTGAGGTAGGTTCCCTCTATGCCTACTTTCTGGAGAGTTTTTATCATAAATGGGTGTTGAATTTTGTCAAAAGCTTTTTCTGCATCTATTGAGATGATCATATGGTTTTTATTCTTCAATTTGTTAATATGGTGTATCACATTGATTGATTTGCGTATATTGAAGAATCCTTGCATCCCTGGGATAAATCCCACTTGATCGTGGTGTATGATCCTTTTAATGTGTTGTTGGATTCTGTTTGCTAGTATTTTGTTGAGGATTTTTGCATCTATATTCATCAGTGATATTGGTCTGTAATTTTCTTTTTTTGTAGTGTCTTTGTCTGGTTTTGGTATCAGGGTGATGGTGGCCTCATAGAATGAGTTTGGGAGTGTTGCTTCCTCTGCAATTTTTTGGAAGAGTTTGAGAAGGATAGGTGTTAGCTCTTCTCTAAATGTTTGATAGAATTCACCTGTGAAGCCATCTGGTCCTGGACTTTTGTTTGTTGGAAGATTTTTAATCACAGTTTCAATTTCATTACTTGTGATTGGTCTGTTCATATTTTCTGCTTCTTCCTGGTTCAGTCTTGGAAGGTTATACCTTTCTAAGAATTTGTCCATTTCTTCCAGGTTGTCCATTTTATTGGCATAAAGTTGCTTGTAGTAGTCTCTTAGGATGCTTTGTATTTCTGCGGTGTCTGTTGTAACTTCTCCTTTTTCATTTCTGATTTTATTGATTTGAGTCCTCTCCCTCTTTTTCTTGATGAGTCTGGCTAATGGCTTATCAATTTTGTTTATCTTCTCAAAGAACCAGCTTTTAGTTTTATTGATCTTTGCTATTGTTTTCTTTGTTTCTATTTCATTTATTTCTGCTCTGATCTTTATGATTTCTTTCCTTCTGCTAACTTTGGGTTTTGTTTGTTCTTCTTTCTCTAGTTTCTTTAGGTGTAAGGTTAGATTGTTTACTTGAGATTTTTCTTGTTTCTTTAGGTAGGCTTGTATAGCTATAAACTTCCCTCTTAGAACTGCTTTTGCAGCATCCCATAGGTTTTGGGTTGTCGTGTTTTCATTGTCATTTGTCTCTAGGTATTTTTTGATTTCCTCTTTGATTTCTTCAGTAATCTCTTGGTTATTTAGTAACGTATTGTTTAGCCTCCATGTGTTTGTGTTTTTTATGCTTTTTCCCCTGTAATTCATTTCTAATCTCATAGCGTTGTGGTCAGAAAAGATGCTTGATATGATTTCAATTTTCTTAAATTTACTGAGGCTTGATTTGTGACCCAAGATGTGATCTATCCTGGAGAATGTTCCGTGCGCACTTGAGAAGAACGTGTAATCTGCCGTTTTTGGATGGAATGTCCTATAAATATCAATTAAATCTATCTGGTCTATTGTGTCATTTAAAGCTTCTGTTTCCTTATTTATTTTCATTTTGGATGATCTGTCCATTGGTGTAAGTGAGGTGTTAAAGTCCCCCACTATTATTGTGTTACTATCAATTTCCTCTTTTATAGCTGTTAGCAATTGCCTTATGTAATGAGGTGCTCCTATGTTGGGTGCATATATATTTATAATTGTTATATCTTCTTCTTGGATTGATCCCTTGATCATTATGTAGTGTCCTTCCTTGTCTCTTGTAACATTCTTTATTTTAAAGTCTATTTTATCTGATATGAGTATAGCTACTCCAGCTTTCTTTTGATTTCCATTTGCATGGAATATCTTTTTCCATCCCCTCACTTTCAGTCTGTATGTGTCCCTAGGTCTAAAGTGGGTCTCTTGTAGACAGCATATATATGGGTCTTGTTTTTGTATCCATTCAGCAAGCCTGTGTCTTTTGGCTGGAGCATTTAATCCATTCACGTTTAAGGTAATTATCGATATGTATGTTCCTATGACCATTTTCTTAATTGTTTTGGGTTTGTTTTTGTAGGTCCTTTTCTTCTCTTGTGTTTCCTACTTAGAGAAGTTCCTTTAACATTTGTTGTAGAGCTGGTTTGGTGGTGCTGAATTCTCTTAGCTTTTGCTTGTCTGTAAAGCTTTTGATTTCTCCATCAAATCTAAATGAGATCCTTGCCGGGTAGAGTAATCTTGGTTGTAGGTTCTTCCTTTTCATCACTTGAAGTATATCATGCCACTCCCTTCTGGCTTGTAGAGTTTCTGCTGACAAATCAGCTGTTAACCTTATGGGAGTTCCCTTGTATGTTATTTGTCGTTTTTCCCTTGCTGCTTTCAATAATTTTTCTTTGTCTTTAATTTTTGCCACTTTGATTACTATGTGTCTCGGCGTGCTTCTCCTTGGGTTTATCCTGTATGGGACTCTCTGCGCTTCCTGGACTTGGGTGGCTATTTCCTTTCCCATGTTAGGGAAGTTTTCGACTATAATCTCTTCAAATATTTTCTCTGGTCCTTTCTCTCTCTCTTCTCCTTCTGGGACCCCTATAATGCGAATGTTGTTGCGTTTAATGTTGTCCCAGAGGTCTCTTAGGCTGTCTTCATTTCTTTTCATTCTTTTTTCTTTAGTCTGTTCCGCAGCAGTGAATTCCACCATTCTGTCTTCCAGGTCACTTATCCGTTCTTCTGCCTCAGTTATTCTACTATTGATTCCTTCTAGTGTAGTTTTCATTTCAGTTATTGTATTGGTCATCTCTGTTTGTTTGTTCTTTAATTCTTCTAGGTCTTTGTTAATCATTTCTTGCATCTTCTCAATCTTTGCCTCCATTCTTATTCCAAGGTCCTGGATCATCTTCACTATCATTATTCTGAATTCTTTTTCTGGAAGGTTGCCTATCTCCACTTCATTTAGTTGTTTTTCTGGGGTTTTTTCTTGTTCCTTCATCTGGTATATAGCCCTCTGCCTTTTCATCTTGTCTATCTTTCTGTAAATGTGGTTTCTGTTCCACAGGCTGCAGGAGTGTAGTTTTTCTTGCTTCTGCTGTCTGCCCTCTGGTGGTTGAGGCTATCTAAGAGGCTTGATGGGAGGCTCTGGAGGTGGGTAGAGCTGACTGTTGCTGTGGTGGTCAGAGCTCTGTAAAACTTTAATCCACTTGACTGTTGCTGGGTGGGGCTGGGTGAGCCTGGGTTCCCTCCCTGTTGGTTGTTTTGCCTGAGGCAACCCAACACTGGAGCCTACCCGGGCTCTTTGGTGGGGCTAATGGCAGACTCTGGGAGGGCTCACGCCAAGGAGTACTTCCCAGAACCTCCGCTGCCAGTGTCCTTGTCCCCACGGTGAAACAGAGCCAGCCCCCACCTCTGCAGGAGACCCCCCAACACCAGCAGTTATGTCTGGTTCAGTCTCCCCCAGGGTCACTGCTCCTTCCCCTGGGTCCCGATGCACACACTATTTTGTGTATGCCCTCCAAGAGTGGGTTCTCTGTTTCCCCCAGTCCTGTCGAAGTCCTGCAATCAATTCCCACTAGGCTTCAAAGTCTGATTCTCTATGAATTCCTCCTCCCGTTGCCGGACCCCCAGGTTGGGAAGCCTGACGTGGGGCTCAGAACTTTCACTCCAGTGGGTGGACTTCTGTGGTATAAGTGCTCGCCAGTCTGTGAGTCACCCACCCAGCAGTTATGGGATTTGATTTTACTCTGATTGCGCCCCTCCTACCGTCTCACTGTGGCTTCTCCTCTGTCCTTGGACGTGGGGTATCCTCCTTGGTGAAGTCCAGTGTCTTCCTGTCGATGATTGTCCAGCAGCCAGTTGTGATTCTGGTGCTCTCGCAAGAGGGAGTGAGAGCACGACCTTCTACTCCGCCATCTTGGTTAATCACTAAAATAGATTTTCTCAAATACTTTTTAAAACAATTTTCATTTAAGTTATTGTTAATAGATGAGGTATTCAAATTGTTCAGCATGCAGAAGATGCCCGAGGATGCACTGCTGGTCTTTGTCTCGAACCCCAGACCCGGGTTCTCTCCCTGGAAGCAAACACAATCATCCCTTGGTTAAGTCCTGAGAACCTACAAGCAGATCCCTATAACTCCCGTGCCTGCCCTGTTCTGGGCAGCATCCTAAACTTGAGGACATCTGGACGGTGGCTCATGTCAGCAACCACGGGGCATCCTCCTTCTGTCCCCAGGTGATTTCTTCAACAAGTTGACATAGGATATCGTAAGTGTTATTTTTGATTTAGAGCAATTTTCTGCATCTATATGAATTTTTTTCTTTTTCCTTTTTTGATTTACAAGGCATTTAGTCCTATTTTGTAATTGGTGGTTGTGATTTCCAGTGAGAGGTCACCTGTTTTTTTCTCCAGGTTCCTACTTGTCATTTTCCTGTTTTAAAAAGCACAGAAAAAAAAAAAATGAGAAATTTACAGAAGAAAGACAGCTGTTTTGCATTGCATGAGAGATTGACTGTGGCCGTGTGGTACTTACTCAGAAACAGAGCTGTTCAGAAGCCAGCCCTGGCGAGCCTCCGGGACCCAGCCGAGCAGCTCCCACGTAGGGGCTCAGACAGACTCCTCGTCTGGCTGGCATCATGAAAGATTCATTGTCTTCTCCTCAGAAAGTGATGCATGTTTTTCCTTACATAGTGATGATACTATACTA
The DNA here is from genome assembly GCF_028564815.1 of Eubalaena glacialis. Lineage (NCBI taxonomy): Eukaryota > Metazoa > Chordata > Mammalia > Artiodactyla > Balaenidae > Eubalaena > Eubalaena glacialis. The sequence goes on along the minus strand of NC_083719.1, from coordinate 1,122,846 downwards.
AACATAATATGAATTACTGTGCAGAAATCCTAGCGGTTCATCTGCCGTCTTTCAGGAAGTCCGGAGTGTGGCTTTCTCCTAAGGTTTCTCTCTAAAGGTGCAACGATTCTTTCAGTGGTTAATAATATGTAATCACCTATTCTAAAACGAAGCCACAGTTTTTCACTTATAACTTTTATCGGTTTAATTACCTAGCTTGTTGTTTGAGATATCAAGGAGTCTTCTCTTGTAAGTGAATCAGACTTTGTGATTCATCATTTATTTATCCATTTATTTTGCTTCACATACTGTGCTAGATGCTTGGTAAGTGTATGGATTCATTCATTGAAGTAGTCCTGCCTGATCACCTGACAATATGCAATCAGCTGTATATTATGTCCACTGCAAGAGACAGGGGCTGGAAAGAGCAGTGGTTTAAAAAAAATACACAGTATTTTGCCCACATACATCGAGGAAGGCCATCAGAAGGCACTGTGGGCTGTTATAGCAGCTCTCCTTGTTTGAATTTCCCTGTCTCTTTCTGTCCTCTCATCGCCCGTAATTCTTGGTGCTTGATTTCCTTTCTAATGGTAACCTCATGGCACAAGATGGTGGCTGGAGCTCTAGCTATTATGTCCAACATTCCAGGCAGTCAGGGAAGGGATGGAGCACAAACCGAACACCAGCCGCCCCTTGTCCTTGTCCCTCTCATCCTTTTAAGCAGCTCTCCCCAATTCACCCAGCAAATTTTGCCTGCTTGCCAGAGGCTGCCCCTAGATGCAAAGGAGGAGGAGAAATACTGCCTTTCAGCTGTGTACAGGGCTCTGCTGCTCACATGGAAGGAGAGAAAGGAAACAGATGCCCAACTCGCAGTCGCTCACAACACATCTTCATCCAGAACCTTCCAGGCGTCCCCGAGCCATGGGACCCTCCGTGAGGAAAGGCTTCATCCCTCTCCAGGAACTTTCAGTGAAACTTGCTGATTAAGAATTGCAATTCGTAAGATTCCAATAATAATTCTTAGTTTGATATTCTAATACTTTTCATTGGAAGGGTTTTATTTGGCTTTTCGTTTCTTGGTACTTTCAGAATTTGATTTGGATCCTTTACTCTTGTGAAGTGCAGATTTGCTGTTGGCTTTACTGTTTGGTGTAGTTACTGACTGTGTGCGGGGGTGTTATTCTCCCTGCCCAAACAGGCTTTTTCTCTTTCTCTTTTCCCCATTTGAGCTCTGGTTTAGCTCCACTGAGAAATCAGACCTTGTTGTCACTGCCCGATGCTGATGGCACGACCCCAGCCTGGAGAGGTCGTTATAAACCAGGGAAGGGAGCATGGCTGAGCATCATTTTCTTTCTCCCAAGTCTCAGCTACTGGAAACATCTGCCCATTTAAAAAAAAAAAGACCTTTTTTAAGTTCCAGATTTGCGCAGCTCTGAAGTGAGGGGATCAGGGCCTCCGGGAGGCTGGATCTGTTCTCCGCCCCCCCCCCGCCACTCCTCCCTCACCCTCAGCTCTGCCTCTCCCTCTCCCCCCTGCAAGCCTGAACTTGGTCTCCGGAGTTCTTGTGTATCTACACACGTAAGTTATTTTATTTTCAGCCACGGTTCTCCCGATTCCTCTGTTTTGCACGAGGAGTCTAACCTGTTCTCTGCTCGAGTTACTGCGGGGAGCTCTCCCGCGAGCTGGGGCCTAAGCGTCGGAAGGAGTTAACACGACCCCACCCGCAGCCCTGGATCAGCGTCCCCCTCCGCCTTGGGCGGGGCTGGAGCCCCCTCAACTGCATTAGCGGCTGGGGAGACCCTGCCAGCAGGGCGTGGGGGGAGGTTCCAGGTAGAGAGTAACAGAGGGTGGGAGACAGCGCAGGGACCCCCAAAGGGGAGAAGAATCCCCGTGAGGCGGGGAGAGTGGCTGGAGGCCGGGGGCAGAGCTGGGGCTGACGCGGGGAGGGGCCGGTCCCACGTGTGCTTGGGGCGGATGGCGACTGCAGCTCCTGGCGGGGGCTGGACCGGAGGGAGATGAGGGTGGCCCTGAGAGGTCCTGCGGTCGCCCAGCTGAGAGGCAGCAGGGCGGTACCCAGGCCGGGCTGGGGAGGAGGGGTCAGTATGGAGAATCCAGGACCAGCCCGCAAACGCGGGGGGCGGGGGGAGGCGCGGGAGCACGCGGGAGCAGGCAGGGGCGACAGGGTGATGGCCCCCAGCGTCAGGAGGGGAAGCACGTGTGACCAGCCCCCTGCTCCTCAGCCCGCCCGCAAGTTCAGTAGGTCCTGTGGGAGGCATTTTTACTCACAAAGACGGCTCGAGTGGCCGTGAACCGGTGGCCAAGTGCGAAGGCAGGGACTTTGGAGCCGCGGGGAGCAGCCCAGGCGCGGAGAGCTATGTTCCCGGAGCGACATTCACACCGTGAGCTGCAGAACATCAGTCCAAACACACACCCGCGTTGGGACGCGGCGGCCACAACCCCGGGAAGATAAGATCTCTGCTGCCCGAGGGGACGCTCGCTTAACAAGTGGAATCTCTGAACCGCCCATGAGAGACAGGGAGAACTTGGGGCGACACTGCCTCTGAGCCGGTCTCCCCACCGCAGGTAAGCCAGGGTGAGTCTCCGGTCACCCGAGGACACACTGGCCTGAGCCACCCGCTCACCGGCCGTCGGGTCCCGCTGCATCTGAAGTCTGAGACGGGTTCTGCTCCGGGATCCCGTCCTCACCGCCATCTCCTCCTGCCTGACCGCATCCTCACCTGGACAACCTGCACCTGCACCTCCCGCTGTCGTCTGCCTGTGGCCGTCTCAGGAAAGACCTCTGGGTCCTCAGTGTTATCCCCGTTCCCATGAGTGCGGTCACACTCTGACCTGCAGGTCAGCGGTCCGGCCAGGCCACCAGGTGTCAGGCCGTTTGTGGACTGGGACCTTTGCCTGTTACCACACACTGGTGCGGTTTCTTGCATATTCTCAATATTAAATCTAATTTTTCTGTAAATGAATTCCATTCCAGGTGCCAGAAACTGGAATCTGAGCCCACGGTGGCAGGTGGCTGCCTGTGAGGTCCAAGAGCCGACACCCTGCTGCCTACCCCAGGTGGGGCCCGTTTGTGCCCCGGACGCCATCAGTGCCCAGGCTGACACACAGCAGCACCCCAGCCCCAGTGGCTGGGGGCTTCAGCCACCTGACCCGGGCTGCCTCCACCCTCCACGGCCCGCCCTCGCTCACCGCTTCCTGACCCTCCTCCAGCCACCGAGAACATCTGATGCCCTCGGAGCTGAGCCCCAGGGTCGGGTGGATGCTGCCCGGCACCGCACACTCGGGTGCCTGGCACCTGCCCCTGCAGGGAGTGGCCCGGTCCCTCCACCTCTGGTCAGACCCCTGCTTCCGTGAGGAGCAGACGTAGACCCGCAAACCCAGGAAGCCCGCCCGTCCCCAGTCACCACCTCCTCCGGGCCCTGCGGGACTTCCAGATGCGGCTCTGGCTCCGGGCTGGGCCGTGCACGCCTCCCTCCCTCCGTCCCAGGCCGGCGGGTTGCACCCTCAGCGTTCACACGCCGGGGCATGACCCGTCTCCCTGCTCGTGTCTGCCCAGCGGCTCCGCACTCGAGCGCGTGGGGCTCCGTCCAACGTTCTTGGGGGTCTGCACGAGGAGACGCCACCCCAGCGCCAGGGCGGGGACGCAGCTCTTCCAGGACAGGGATGGGGAGGTCATTGGAAAGCTAGAGAGTCGGGGAAGTGGTAGGGGTACTAGGGGCAAAGTCTCCTTTGGGTGAGAGTTTGGTTAATGACTCCGCTAGCTAATACAGTTTGTTGTGTGTGTGGTTTTAACACAGGAAACAGCTGGCCAGCCTGAAGGAGGTGTGAGGCCCCAGGCACACCCCTTGGCCCAGAAAGCGATGAAATGCGTCCTTCAGTTTTGCCCCCAGGACCCCCCTGCCTCCCCGGGAACCGGGAAATCCAAGCTGTGGGTTTGCCAGAAGCTTCGGTGGGGCAGGTGAGGGGACCGTGCTGGTGTCAAGGCCCCAGGCTGATGCTGGCCTGCAAGGACCCACATCCTGGGGACGGAGGATGGTTTGCCCTCCACGTGGCAGCCATGGCTGTGCACCAGGTTCCCTGGCCACGTCCTCTGGGGCCTCCCTGGGGGAGCAGGGGCTGCTCTTGGAGTCAGAAGGTGAAGGCCAAGCCAAGCCCCCCTCCAGAGGCCTAGTGTGACCCCAAAAGGAGCCACTGCCTGGGGGCACCTGGCTCGCATGAGGCAGCGGCCGAGGTTCCCTCCCTGGCCGGGGCCTGGCTGGCTTCTCTTTACCACCAGCATCGAGATCCATCTCACCTGGAAATCCAGAGTGGACGGTGACGTGATGCTTAGGAGACCCCGGAGCCGAGTTCCCTGCCTGAAACCACGGCCCCCAGGTTGAACGGACATGCTGAGACCAGGACAGAGCACAGCCACTTCGTCGTGGGACCCAGAGAATGGCCAGGTCCCTGCACTCCGCTCACTGCATCCTCAGTGATGACGATGGCTAAGAAACGCTCCCCATCTCCTCTGCGGCCACAGAAAGTTCCCGAAGTGCATCCAATGAATGTCTGGTTTACGTGGTGTGGCTGCCCACCTCCGGCCTGCCAGGAGGCACTCGCTGCAAGGAGGCCCTGGGAGCAGCGGGAAGGCCGCCCGCAGGGCATGGATGCCCACCTGTTCTACGCGGGAAGACACCTGCCAGGAACGTGGGTTCTGATTTTGGGGGAGCTGATCTTACACCCTTGTTTCTCTGACTTAATTCCTGGTAAACGACACACAGCTGTTTCGAGTTTCTGACCCTGGCTTGTGCTTTTTCCTTCCACTCCGGGGTCGCTTAGTGATGTCCAGGACATGCCCACGCTGTGGTCCCAGAGCCACCGGGGTCAGAACCAGAGGCACCCGCAGCCCTGCCTGGAGCAAGGTGTGTGCGCTGCTGGGGCTTTGTCTTGGTTTCGTGGGGAAAAGTGTTTGCGATCCTGCAGAGCGAGATTCTGAGGAAAGTTGTCTGGGAATGGGTGAAGGACAGGCACTGCTGTCGACGTCACTGTTGTCACTCCCCTGTTGTTACAGCTGCTGTTTAGCAAGTGCCTGTGGTTTGCCCGGTGTGTTACCTACGTTATTGCCACTTGATAGTGAGTGAATGGCATTTGGGAGAAATTAAGTGGACAGGCCTCCCCCTGCAGTGCTTTCTCAGGTCCCAGCAACATCCTCCGCAGAGAGGTCCCAGCGCCCATGTCTGTGGGGCGCGGCCCCGGCCAAGCCGAGTGGGCAGGGAGGCTGTGTGCCCGGCTGGGACAACCAGAGCCACCTCCTTACCAGTCAGATCAGGCACTGGGCTGGTGAGAGAGCCAGCCTCCCAGGAGGCTGCCAGGCACAGCCAGTCACCTGCACGGGAGCCAGGAGCCGGGCCGCGGAGCACGGGAAGCAGGGCCACACAGAGATGCCCAGACGGCTGAGGGGCGCGCTGCCTGGGCCTGGGCCTGGCCCTCCCGCCCCACCCGCAGACCTTCCTGCGGAGAGAATGTGGGACACTCGTGGCTGGCGTGTGGCCAGTGGGGAGGCCCAGGAGGGCAGGGGGCCTCGGGGGACAGCAGGGTGGGCTGCTGGCTCTCGGGGTCTTTGTGAAAGGGAAAAGCTTCCAGCTGCCCGGCCGTGGGGAAAGCGTTCCAGTCAACGCCCTAAGCCTGCATCTTGAGTCACGGCAGAGGCCGAAGCCTTTGCTGTGTTCCCACATGGGAATAAACTCTGTGGGCTGACGGGGAACGTGCAGCGTCAGCAGTTGGAAGCAAGCCGCGTGGGTGTCGTGGACGCAGGGCACCCGTCCGTGGGGTGTCCAGACACCTGCCTGGGGCATCCCCATGTGTCGGGCTGCAGCCTGGATGCTTGTCGAGTCACCCTGGGGGTGGGATGCTGTCGAGGTCAGTGCAGAGCAGAGAAAGTAGGAGCAGTTTCTAGTCTGGGGCTTCAGGGGGCTTTCGACAGCGCAGCGAGAGAGGGAAGCCTGACATCTCAGCGTGACGTGAGCCAGAGCGTGTTCACGGGGGGAAGGGTGGGCTGTTTGTGTGGATGGGGAGACGTTTGTCCCGCCCGTTCCCGGAATGGCCCTCGGTGACCGAGGTGCCACACAGAGCAGCCTGTGCTGAGGCGAGGAGGGGACAGGCACCTGGTGGCTGGGAGAGGCTAGGGCTTACCCTCCGGCCCCCGCAAGAGGGACGCTGGGTGCGGGTAGCTGGGCAGGGGCCCAGGGTCCCAAGGAGCTTTGTGGCAGGGGTCCCACTTAGACTCTGTAGTCTCTGGGGGACTAGGAGGGTTTCTGAATCGGGGGTCGTGACCAGGCTGCTCTCTGGGGAGACCCTCAGCCGGCTCTGCAGCAGCCGCCGGTGCCCATGGTGACGGCCTAACAGCCCAGCACAGCGGCCGCTAAGACAGGCGGCACATCAGGGCGGCCGGGCAAGGAGCCCAGCTGTGGGGCAGACACTAGTCCAGACGCGCAAGCACAGGCCCCTGCGGATGTGATGAGCGCATAAACCATGGCCTCTGGGTTCCGTGGGTCCCCCTCCTGATGTGGGCGGGCCTCACCCAGTCAGGGGAAGGCCTTAGGAGCAAAGACAGCTTCCCCTGAGAAGGAGGAATTCAGCCCAAGCCTGGGACACTGGCGCCCTGCCTGAGTCCCCAGACCGCAGGTGTCAGACTCAGCGGCGACATCACATCTTCCCTCAGGTTCCCACGAGCCGGCCCCCAAGTCTCAAGAGCCAATTCCTTAAAACATATACTGTTGGTCTGTGTCTCTGGAGAGCCCTGTCTAGTCCATTCGAGCTGCTGTAACAGAGAACCACAGGTGGGGTGGCTTGTGAACAATAGACACTTATTTCTCCACGTCCGGGAGGCCCAAGGTCAGGGTGCAGCCACGTGTGCTTTTGGCCAGAGCGTCTTCCGAGCTCGCAGAGGGCGACCCAGCTTCGGCAGGCTTCTCTTGGGCACTTGGCCTGGGAGCCTTCAGTGGCCATGCAGGAAGTTCAGCGACCCCAGGGCCACCAGGTGGACAGGCCATTTAGGGGGAGATAGGCGAGGAGCCCAGGTGTCGATCTCTCCAGCCAGGAGCCCATGTGAGATGAAGGGGCTTTGAGGTGACCCTGCCACAACTGCATCTGACAGCCACTGCGGGGGAGACCCCAACGAGCTGAGGAAACAGCCCCAGAGGCGTGAACCGCGTGAGAGCGAAGAGCGTGGACATCGTCGCTGTAGGCACAACACTGCCAGGCCAAATACCTGTGGCCCCCAAACCCCACCTGGAAGCCCTGGCCCCAGTGTGGATGCATTGGAGGTGGGGCTCTGGGTGATTAGGTTTAGATGAGGTGATAAGGGTGTGGCCCTGGTCCCATGTGATTAGTGCCCTGATCTGTGGAGACTCAGACAGTTCGCTCTCTGCCATGTGAGGACACAGTGGGAGGGCGGCCTCTGCGAGTCTGGGAAAAGCTCCCACCAGAGACTGAGTCCACTGGCGCCTTGGTCTCAGACGGCCAGCCTCCAGGACTGTGAGAAATAAACGCCTGTTGTTTAAGCCGCCCATCTGGGGTGTTGTTTGGGCTGCCTGAGCTAGAAGCACAGACAGGTGACCCTGAGTCATCCACATAAACTCTGTAGGCCCCTGGGTGCTGGTTGCAGGCCGCTCCCCATCCAATTCTGCTCCGAGCCTCTTGCCGCCTCTGCACACAGACCAGCCGCTGGAAGGTCAGCCAGTGGGTCCATCTTCATTCACTCGGGGGCATGGAAGCCCCCAAGCCCTGCTCTGTACATGACCCTGTGCACACGGAGAGGTGGGACCACTTGCCTGCCGAGCTTTTTCCTCCCTCTGTCCAGGCTTGCTCCGGGACGGCCTGGGCCTCAGGCCGAGGTTTCAGAGAGGACCTTCTTTCAGGTTTGTTAAGGAATCCACACAGGATTTAAGGCAAAAATTCTCCTCTTCCTCCTTGGAACACAGTAACAAAGCGGATTTGGAGATATTCACCCAGAGCGTGGAGACGGGTAATTTAGTCATCGGGGGAAGTTCAGCATCCAAGAAAACTCCTGATGGGTTTTTATTTCCTCCCCTTTTAAATTTCCTGTGGAAGGTTCGTCGTGTGCATTTGCAGACAAGATTTAGCCAGACTCCCCAATCTCACTCTCTTTTCTAATAAACCAGTGTAAAGTAGAATTTATTTACATAATGCAATGATCCGTGAAGGTTACCATAACACCGAGGGAACGTATTAACCGCTTGAGTGGAATTCATTAGAAATTAACTACCACTTAAATTAATTTTCCCACAGTCACAGGCCATAATGGCGGGCAAGGGACCGTCCATCAGCAGTGCTGACAGGGGACCTGCCACCGCTGTTATTTATAGGTGGGAGTCGGCCCGGGGAACAAGCGCCCTGGGCCACACTCCAAGCTTCCGGGCTCAGAGAAGGCGCTGCAAGGCCCCGGAGCCCCCTTGTTAATAAGGAATGTGGCCTTGCTAATCCCACCCTTTCCAGCAGTGGACCAGGGCTGATACAAAGTGACTCTGGTCCTCGTGGCCTACAAACCGAGGGATGACCCTGCTGGCAAAGCCTTGTCGTGAAGCGTGACCTCACAAGCAGAGCTGGGGATGGGCGTGGCGGCCTCTCCCAGGGACCGTTAGGAGTGCCGGGTGCAGAGCCCAGGGTCAGATGCACACTCAGGACCACCCCACAGGGACTTCCGGGGACACGGTCACCCCACGGGGCAGGGCCAACCTTTGATGAGGGACCCACTGGGTCTCCTTTAGAAGGGTGGCACGTGTGTACTCGTACATGTGTGGTGTTCCTGTGTGTAGTGTTCCTGTTTGTGCGTGTGGGTGGGGTGAGTGCATAGGCATGATGTCTGCATGCCCTGTGTGGTGTCTGCACATGTGTGCGCCCGTGTGTGTGGTGTGTGCACACGTGTGGGTGTGCATTGTGTGGTGTGTGAGTGGTATGTGCGTGTGCACATGTGTGGCGCTTGCTTGCATGCATGTGGTATGAGCACGTGTGTGTGCTTGTGTGCACGTGTCTGTGCATGTGGTGTATGCATGCATGTACATGTGTGTATGTGTGTGTTGCCAATCTGAATTGCAAAGCCGAGGGAAGCCGCTTTGCCCGGGGAGGCAGATTTTGGGGTGTTGAGGGGAGGTGAGCGGCCGGGATACAGCACCGAGGATCCTGCAGGCTTGTCCAAGGGATCGCTGTCAGTGTTGGGCCCTAGTTGGGCCGCCTGTGGTGTCCCCCGGGGGCATTCCTGAGACAAGGGTCCGACGCCCCATTTGGACAGAGTTGGGTGTGGTTCTCCTGGGAATGAGGCCAGAGCACCCGTCCTGTCCCCTCCAGGCCAGGAAGATGAGTGGTGGTCAGGCTGCAGCCTAGAAGGGGAAGGGGCCACAGAACCCCCTCCTGGCTGGACCCATTGTCTTGCTGCGTGAGTGCATGTGTGTAAATAAATGTGCGAGAGTATGTGTGTGTGTGAGAGAGGGAGAGGGAGAGGGGCAGGGAGGGAGGAGACACATCCCTGTGGGCACCAGTGTGGCCCCGTGCGTGCGGGACATCCAGGGACACTTGGTGGGGGTGGGATAGGGGTCAGTTGAAAGGCCTGGGGAGGAAGGGGGCTGCTGAGGGCTAGAATGTTCCCACGGGAAATCCCGAGCTGCATTTCCCGACTCCTAGTGACTCACACTCCAGGCAAGTTCAGCCCGAACCACCAGCCGCACCGCGGAGCGTCCAGGGAAGCGGCAGCACCTGCACTCAGGAGGCAGAGGGCAGGGAGGGGGGCCTGGCCCGGGCCCCCAGCCCCCGAAGTCCTCCTGGGCCTGGTGCATGCAGTGGGGGCTCCCCCATGACGGGGTCCTGGGTACCCGTCTGTGCACGGTGAGCTGGGCCCTGGCCACCGTCCCCTCCCAGACTGGGCTGGGGGCCGGGGAGGAAGGCCACCTGCGGACCCCCAGCAATGACCACGGAGGGACTCTGGGCTTAAGGGCTGGGTCTCGGCCCCAGGGCAGGCGAGTGGAGACGTGGTCCTCAGGAAAAGAGAGGGACCTCCAGGTGCTCGCTGGGGCAACAGCTCCACACCCACCTAAGCACCCCCGCCCCGCCGCCACCCCCGGGGCTGCCCCAGCTTCTTCCGTAAAGTGCAGGTATGGGCGTGGCTCGAAGCCAGAACCACCATGTGGACACTTCCAAAGGCTGGTTTGCAGAGGAGACACCCAGGGTCGGGCGGGGCCCACACACAGGCGAGGCGCCTCTAGGCCTTGGGAAGGGGAGCCGGCAGAGATGGGGCAGGAGCCGGGAGAGGGTGCCCGCAGGGGCCCCGGGCAGATGCTGCAGAGCCCAGAGCCGGGCCCTGTCGCCCCTAAATTTACGTGCAGTGTTTGCTGCCCCTGCTCACTTTCTGGGGGGGGGGTGTTTGTAGCTTTCACCACATCTGCAGAAGGGGACAGTTTCAGGTTCCCTGGCCCTAGGGCGACCCCCGCTCCAGTGATGCTGTTTGCTTCTCGGGATCTGAGAGTGCGCCATCGGGGGTCACCCGCCGGTTCAGGCAACTCACTGTTTGCTGCTTCTGGCCTCTCCCTCGGGCCCCCGGGCACCCAGGCCCCGTCCTCTGCTGGCAGCGTCTGATTCCGTGCGGTTGTGATTAGCCTGTACTGTGTGTTCCTCTTAATGCAGAGTTGTTTTCTTCGCCTCCAATTCTGTAACCTGGAAAACAGCATATAGCCCGAGGCCACCCGGAATAATGCTGGTGTCACACGTTAAAAAAACATATTTGTTCTGTGCCCTCCAAGGACAAATGATAGACATGTAAAAATGTTTCCCCGCTTTTCTTTCCGGGAATAGTTAGTTTAGAATTAACTTCTGTCAAGGAAACACCGCTTTGGCGCCTGCTCCGTGTTATTTCCCAGGGCTTCTGTCTTCCAGGGAAAATGCTACGCAGTGTTTGACACCTGCGATTACAAGTTTACAGAACCTGCTTATGGTCCTGCCGCGATTACTGTTTCTCTTTAGGAAAAGCCACTCATTAGAACCAAACAGAAGCTTTCTTTCAGGAGAAACAAGTAAATTCGGGGAATTGGTCGCCCCCAGCCAAGCCGGCCTGATTTGTCTGGGTATCTGGGGAAACTGGGCCCCCGGGGCTTAGAGGACGGAAACACCGTCCCCACCACAGACCCCAGCTGCTGGTCGCCAGGGACAGGGCATGAGCTGGGAAAAGGCACCCAGACAACACGCACAGGTGTGCACACGGATGCTCACATACATGGATGTATGCGTCCACACGCATTCACACGTGCACACGCCTACACTTATGTACACACACACATGCCAGGTACTGTATACACAAGCATACACACCACACGTGCACACACATGCATGCACCCACTCATGCATACACCATGTGCACATACATGCACACACGCACACGTGTATATGTACACACACATCCCGCCCTCTCCGGGACATAGGGCTGGCTTGGGACAGATAGCAGTGGACAGAGGTTTGTCTTCAGGGCAGCCTGTGGTCACTGCAGCCTGTGGTTACCCCGCAGGTGCCATGTTTCTGGCTGGAGGGCAGGAGGAGACCCTGGGGCAGTAGAAAGGCCCCCGGAGGACCCTAAACCATAGAAGAAAGGAGAGAACGTGACCTTTGAAAAGGTGGGAGACACTGGCTGAGTAAGATGCCAGCCCTGCGGTCCTTGCCTCCGAGGTCTGATTTGAGGAGGTGGCACTGACCAGCACCTTGCTGCACGCTCAGGATTTAGGTCCAACTTCTTAGTAACACGATGGCCGTCAGGGGCCCGGCTCTTCCCACCTCTTACTCCCTCATCTGAGTTCATTCTAAGGACCTCACTCTTCTAGAAAGAGCTCTCCAATAGCTCTGAAGACAGGTCACCGTAAATTGGTCTTTGCTAAGAATTTGTAACTTGAGATCATTTCAGATCATATTTGTACTTTTTGGATTACATTGGATCATTTGATATTTTGAATTATAAACACAATTCATAGTCATTTCAGAAAACTCACAGAGCACAGACAGGGTTAAAAAAAATAAAATTTAATATTATCCCACCCTTCTGAGAAAGCAGATGTGGACTTTCTGGAAATGGGGACTGATTTCCACACAGTAAAGTGCTCAAGTCTTGGGTGAACTGTCTATCAGCTCCGCCCCACTACTCCCCCAGGACCCAAGGGGCTGGTTTTATCAGCACAACTTAGTCTTGCCTGTTCAAGAATTCCATATAAATGGAATAATTTAGTATAAACTAGTTGGTATTCAGCTTCTTTCGCTCAACACTTTTACTTCTTTATTTTGAACCTGACTTCTTTTTTCTTGTTCTTGTCTTGTTGCACTGGCTAAGACCTCTTGTACTGAAACAATATTTATTAGAAGTTGTGAGAGCTCTTTATCACATTGATAAATCTGCTTGTCTCATTTGCTAAGAGTTTTAAACATTATAAAAATGTGTTGCATTTTGTCAGATGGTTTATTTGCATCTATTGGAATAGCTGTATAATTGTTCTCCCTTGATCTCTTAATATGGTGAATTGTATTGATTGCTTTTCTCATGTTAAACTAGTTTTGCATTCCCAGGATACACTCAACTAGATCTTGGTATATTATTCTTGTTACATATTACTGAAGTTCATATACTCATGTTTTGTTAATGATTTTTACATTGATATTCATGAAGGATATTGTTCTATAAATTTACTTTCTTATGTCTTTGTTTGGTTTTGAAATCCTGGTTACAGTAGCCTCATAAAATACTTTGGGAAGTGATATCTCCTCCTCTAATTTCTGAAAGAGTTTTTGTAGGGTTGATATTATTTCTCCTTCACATGCTTGTTAGAATTCACCAGTGAGGTAATTTCGGCCTGGAATTTTCTTTATTAAAAATATTGTTTATTTTCTTTGTAAGAAGTTGTTGAATTATTAATTCAATGTCTTTAACATACAGAGATATGTAAATTTTCTAGTTTTTCTTGAGTTTGTTTTGGTAATTTGTATCGTTCAAGGAATGTGACTGCTTTATCTAAGTTGTCAAATGTACGAGTATAAAATTATTCATAACATCCCCCACCGTGCTTTCAGTGTCTGCTGGGTCTGTTGTGATGTCCTCTTATTCCTGCTGTTGATGGTTTGTGCTTTCCTTTTTTTTTCATCTGTCTTGTTAAAGGCTTACCAATTCTATTAACCTTTACAAAGAACTGATTCTGGCTTTGTAGATTTTCTCTCTTGTTTGTTTTATATTTCATTTATTTTCTTGCTTGTTTTTATTATTTCTTTTTCCCTACTTACCTTGACCTCAATATTCTTCTTTTACTAGCTTCTCAAGGAGGAAGCAAAGGTAACATGATATACTTTTCTTTATGTCTGATTTTGGTGTTAAAGTCACAAGTTTCCTTGTAAGAGTTGCTTCAGCTGCATCCCACAAATTTTGTATTTAATTTTAATGTTCCAACTCCATTTTTCTGGGTATATGACAACATCTTTCAATATGTAAAACTGGATTCCTTTATATTTCTTTAATTACAGATTTAAATATGAGTTTTGTTCCATTGTGTTAGTTTGCTCTTCAGATACTCTAATTACGTGTGTGCTGTGTATTCTTTGATAGGCTGTTATACCTATTGTTTTCTCACTTTTTTGTCTCCTTTATTTTAGTTTTAATTTTTGGGGGGGGGAATCTTTTTATTTCTGTCTTCTCTCTTACTGTAGTTTTGGTGGCATATATTTTCCCTTGTGCACCTTATAATTTATTCTTTCTATTATGATTTTTATCTTTTTCTTCAGTGTCTTACTTATAAATCTTGTTAGATGTTATTTTACACCTCCCTGTGCTTCCCATTTATATTCTGAGTTTTGACCTTCTGATTTGTGATGTCCTTTCTTGTATGCAATTGCTTGTTTAATCACATTAATTTATGCTGGACTGTTGTGTTACACTTTTCATTTGCTTTGAGGAATTTTTGAGGTAGAGTTTCCTTCTGCTGGAATGTTTTTATTCCCAATTTCTGTTTTCTTATCATAATTTTATAAGTCTTACAGTTTTATAGTTTCTTCTTACAGCTTTTGTTCAGGACAATTTATGTATTTTCCTGGGCCAGCATTAGCTTATGACTTATAAAGAATGTAGTAGAGGTCTGGAGGGTTTACTCGATTTCTTAGTTCAAGAGTGCCCCTTTATTTGCTATAGTGAAGTGCAGTCTCTTTAATAAACGGCAACGTTTGGGTCTATTTTGCTCTGATCCTTGGATAGTATCATAGCTCAACAGTGCCTTATGTTCAGCTACTTCCTGCCTTCCTTTCACCATCAAGCATCTAAAGGATGTCACCCTCCCAGGCACCTGCCTCTCCCTGGAGCAGCCCCACAAGGCTGCACACTTTTCAGGCACCTTCCTTTTGACTTCTTTGTGTCCACCCAGCCAGAGTGTGAACTTCCCCGCTGGTTAGTGTTATAGTTGCCTTTCTGCCTGTGGGACACTGCTACCCTCTCTTCCCTTCTGAGCAATTTCCAACCATGCTGCTTTCAGGGGTTTACTTCACTATTACATGTGAGATGAATTTGTGCCATGTTCTCTCTGTCTTCTGGTTTCTTGTGTGTTGTTTTATGTGTTCTGTTTGCTGATGGCTGTACTTTCAGAGTATGTGGGCATTTGGGATTTCAGTGACAGACGTCACCATACAGGTACCAGATCCCACCCATCCCTCCCTCCCTCCTTCTTTCTTTCCTCCCTTCCTTCCTTTCCCTTCCCTAGTTTCTCTCCCTGTGTTGAATACTTGCCCCCTGGAACATCTGGAGTAGAGCTTCCAGCACTCCTCCTAGGCGGCACATGAGACACAGATTGAGAAGGGGATGCCCAGGGCAAGTGCTGATTTGACAAAGAAGTTAGAAAAGTTAGGAGTCCAGGTCTCATGGCTAATGGCACTTACATGGCAACTTCACTAAATGCTGTGGATTGAAGGCTTGTGCCATCACCCCCACCACCAATTCATGTGTTGCAGCCTAACCCCCAGTGAGACTGTATTTGGAGAAGAGACTAAGGAAGTGATTAGGTTAAATGAGGTCGTAAGGTTGGGGCCCTGAACTGATAGGCCAACTGAAGCTGGCCTCATAAGAGACACCAGAAACTCCCCCACCCCCTTGGCGTGCACACCAGGGAAGGTCCACGTGAGGACGAGAAGGTGGCCGCCTACAAGCCAGGAAGGGGGACCTCATGGGAAACCACATCAGCCGACACCTCAGTCTTGCACATCCAGCCTCCAGGACTGTGAAAAACAAATGCCCGATGTTTTAAGCCGCCCCATCCTGTGTTTCGTTACAGCTGCTCAAGGGCACTGAGGCAGTGAGGTCCCGGGTCACCCCTGCTCTTCCTCCCTGTGCTTGTTTTGGTGACAAGCAGAAACCATTGGACCTGCCAGCGAGTGAGCTGCACACAGGAGGTGGTCTGCCCATCTCCTTGCCTCCGGGACCCCCCAAACTCGGCAGCTTCCTGTGCTCAACACACAGCACATTCGTTTCTGACTCGCACTTTAGACATAATTCTGGCCACGGTTGGAGTCCACCATGTCCATCAGCCCATCCTGCTCCCACCTCAGTGCTGGGGCGTTTCTCAGGACCATGCTCCTGCCTTGCCCCCTGGAGCCGCCCACCCCCTTGCCCTGCCGGGTTCTTGCCCTGGGATGTGCCCCAGGGGCTGGTTTCTGATCCTGACCCTGACAACCTTGCTGCAGCAAAGCCTCCGTGCTGCCTTTCCTGCTCTCCTGCCAAGACGTACAAGTCTCAGGTGGGTTCAGCTTGGGCCAGTCGCAGCTCGTAACAACTGCAGCCACTCCCTCCACGTGGATGGTGCAAAGCCTCACCACCCACAGTGTAAGAGAATGCAGGATTCAGCCTGTGAATGTGACGAGCCAGAGCACGTGAGCCAGAGCACGTGAGCCAGAGCACGTGAGCTGGGACACTCAGAACAGAGCACGTGAGCCAGGGCACGTGGACACTCAGAACTCAGCACTCTCACGGCTGCTGCTCCTCCATCCCACGCCTTCCCCACAGACACTGCGGGGCGGGAATCATGATCCCAGCCTCACAGCCCAGGAGCCTGCAGTTGAAGGCATGCAATGTGCACGTTAAGCAATGTGCCCAAGGTCAAAAGTCCCGTAAGCGACAGAGAAAATGTCACTGTCATAGAACAGATGCATTTGGGACTGGCGATTTTTTCCACAAATGAATTCTTTCTTTTTCAGAAAACGATAAGTGTAACTAAATACTAAGGTCCTCCTCACTTAATACGTAAAAGTGGCTGTAAAATATTTTCTCTGCAGCTTCTCAGAAGTTGTACTAGGTACAGCGAAAGGAGATTTGTTCCCAGAACGGACGCCCGTCCAGCCCTGCAGGAAGGAGAGGCTGCTGAGCGCGTGAGGATGGAGCAGACGTCCCGTCCCGTCCGCGCTCTACGTCTCCCCACGCAGCAGGGAGGCCTTCCTCCTTCCACTCTTGTTCTCGGAGGGGCTGGACTTCACCCCCGTGGTGCAGGGCTCAAGAGAATTCAGATTTCTAACCTTTCTGAGTGCTTGTTAGAAAAATCAGATTAAATGCTCCCAAATTAAAGAAAAATAAAACAAACAAGAGGTGTCTCAGTCCATGGGTCCATACATAACTGTCAAATATTTTCCTGTAAAATAGAACTTGAATAAATTAAATGTCTGGGAAAATCCCCCCGAAGGGGGCTCCTAGTGGTCCCAAGTCTGCCTGCTTCCCGCCCCGCCCAGACCTTGCGAGCACAGATGCGGGAACTGGTCAGAACGGTGACTGTGTTGGGACTGAACTGTCCCGTTGACGCCCTCACCCATGCGTGGCCGTGGAGCTGTACACTGGCTGGTGGACACGAGCCCCTGGCACGGCTTGTTTAGTGCACGACTCGCCCACATGCGGACTCTGCCCAGACACGAGCCATCATGGTCGTGGTGGCGGCACTGAGTCTGTGAGTCCTTGACTGGGTGCCTGGCCATCCTCATAGGAGGCGGGGCCCCTGGCTGAGAGGCCGTCACTGAGGCCTGGGGGCAGCGAAGGGGCCAAGCTGGCTGCTTCTTTCTACTCTGGCCGCCCCGTCAGGCCCCCTTCCTGCCAGTCCCACTTGCGGCAAGTCTCCATCCTTGCGGGCCCGGCGCCCGGAGCCGCAGCTCCCCTGTGACCGCGAGCTCTGGCTGGACACTGTGCTGGGCAGGCGAGCAGGCTTCCTCCGGCTCCGTCCTCCCCTCCCTGGACAAACAGGGCTTTCTGGGAGCTTCAGTCCCAGGCAGCCTCTGAGTGTCTGAGCTGGTCCTGGATAACCGATAGCAGGGTCGGGGCTCAGCCCAGATGCCCTCAATCCAGAAGTGGGCACAGCTCCCTGATCTGGCATGTGGCCACCCCACATCCCCCCAGCCCCGTCCCCAGGCATCTTACCTGCACCCATCCTCTGGGGCTGGGTGGGCTCCCTGTCCCCCCGCAGGGGCCCGTTTCCATCTGGGTGGGCACGGGAATCCCCCAGCACATCTTCTGAGATGCTGCTGCCACCCCAACACCCCCAGGCCAGGGGCCAGCTCCTCGGCTACCACCTGCACAGGTGCTCTCACAGACGCCGGCCCCGCCCGACATCCCCACCTGGGTGCAGGTCCTCCTGCAAATGAGGCCGGACACCTTGAGTAGCCCAGAACGAGCCCTTTAATTCGGCGTCAACCCAGCGAGTCGGCAACACTCAGGAGGTGTCCTGTGCGTCGGCCAGTGGAGGTCTCCTGTTGGCTTTTCTATTTTTACAAGACTTAATTTCCATTGGTTTTGCTGCTTTTTAATAAAGAATTTTTTCATCTCTTTCTCTCATTCCCAACCAAAATAATCTCTTAGCCAAACTGAGATGCCTGTTTTTCTGCTTCAAAGAAAAAGTAAGTAATGCTCCCCTTTTCAGCCATCTGATTTTTCACAATTTTCAGTAACAGTTTCTGTGTGTAGAACGTGAAGCTTATGTTGAAAAAGGCCACATCTCCTGCTTGTTCAGAGGGCTAGGATGTTCTGTTCATCAGCAATACTACACTAACGTAACCTTGCATACTCTCTTTAGCAGAGTATTTTATTTAATTTTTAAGAGTACACTACTGATGTATCTAGAAACATAACAGATTTAATTAGGAATGTTTCCAATTCAATCAAAAATGGTTTCCTGGATATATGTGTATGTATAACTGATTCACTCTGCTGTGCAGCAGACACTAACACAACATTGTAAATCAACTCTACTCCAATAAAAATTCTAAAGATTAAAAAAAAAGTTTAATTTTTTAAAAAGAATGGTTTCTTCTTTTTCTTAAAATCGCTGTGTTTTTCCTTCTAACGCAGCCATGTAGAGGGGCAGCGATGGCTGTGAGAGAAAGGAATTTAAAACTCCGTCAGCCTCGTTCCTTGTGAGGTCATGTGTAATTGAACAGAAATCTAATTTTAGGGGCTGATAAATAGTGGGAAGCTTGCTTTTCTCCCCGTTATGTGAGCATTCTGAAAATAATCTGAAGCAAAGCGGCTGGGGGGTAAAACTTTTAAGCATGAAATCTGTTCTCCGGAAGTCACCTTGGATTTCTCGGGACCATCCCAGACACGTCATAGGAGGGGGTGGGGACAATTCGGACTTTCTGGTCCCCCGCGACCCCACCACATCTGGACTGCAGACCATGGAGGAAGACACAGCAGACCGCCCAGCCCCCTCCCTTCCCCCTTCACCTCGGATACAGGACAGGTGACACCTCCAATCTCCAGACCTTCCGAGCAGCTAGGCCTGGCCGTGTGACATGGCTCTGACCCTCTGGGTGAGGACACAAGTGTACTCAGGGCTGAATTAGCCAGACTTCTCCAGAGAACCGGAAGCGATGGTGTATGCATCGGCTCTCACACTTACACACATGCACAGAGATTCCCAGGAGCTGGCTCAACAGATCACGCACGGGGGCTGCTTTGAAATCTGCAGAGCAGACTGACCAGCCAGGAGCTCAAGCAGTGGGTCAGTGCTACAGGCTTGAGGAGAAACCTCTTTTTGCTCCTAAGGCCTTTGCCCGATTGGAGAAGCCCACCCACACGATAGGGGGTCATCTGCTTTACTCAAAGTCCACTGGTTTCAATGTCAATCACAGCTGAAAACTGCCTTCACAGCAACGCCCAGGCAGGTGTTTGACCCAACAAAGGGCACCACGGCCCAGCCAAGTTAACACATAAAACTAACCAACACACAGGCTCTGATGAAAGGGAGATGGGTCCACATCCGGAGCTCCAGTAGCCGTTTTGCAGCCATGAAGAACCGAGGATGAGAAAGCCTGGGACATGAAGGTCAGTGGCCTTAACTCACTGGGCCATGAACCAGTCTAGGCGGGGGGGTGGGCAGACCCCTGTGTGTCCAAGACACTCTGCTTGATTAGTCCCTGGGGGTCTTTCATACCACTGAAGTCAGTGAAAGGTATTTAAAACACCTTAGCCTTCCATGGGACTTCCCTGGCGGTCCAGTGGTTGGGACTTCGCCTTCCAGTGCGGGGGGGTGGGGGTGGTGAGTTCGATCCCTGGTCTGGGAGCTGGGATCCCACACGCCTTGTGGCCAAAGGGCCAAAACATAAAACAGAAGCAATATTGTGACAGGTTCAATGAAGACTTTAAAAATGGTCCACATCAAAAAAACCAAAACACCTTAGCCTTCCTAACCATTGAAAGATGGTGGAAGTAGCAGGCCAGCAGAGCCCAGTGATGAGATCCAAGGTCCACCCTGTGGAGCCGTCAGCCTCATGGGATGCCCAGACATTGGCCGTGGACCCAGCAGCGTCTACTTAAGCTGCCCCCCAGGGCCTGGTCAGAGCCAAAGCAAACGTTTCTCCTACACGTGGATGCATGTGGCAGCTGGCAGGTCAGCTCTTACTCTGTGTCACCTCCTTCCTTGTAAAGAGAGCCAGAGACAGAGGCAGTCACTTATGGGGACGACGAAAGCCTTTTCATCCATTTCATCACTTATTCTTTCTCTTGGAAGCCAGTCAGGCACTGTGCTTCTACCACGTGTTGGGCCCTGACCGAGGCCGAGACAGTGTGAGTCCGGGGCCTGCTTTGAGGAGCAGTGTCTGCCGGGAAGAAAGCGTGTGGATACGTCACCGCGTTATGACTGAAGACTCCCATGTGGATGAAATCCCATGTGGAGGATGTGGAGGATGGCTCCCCGGGGAGCCTCTTCAGAGGATTAAATAAGACGGTTCATGCAAACTAACCGGCCCTGGGCCTGGCTCAGAACAAGCAGCCAACAGTCTTAGCTGCACTTGCGATCCTGGGACAAAATCTGAATCGACAGTGAAGAAGAATTCGGCAATGTCACAGGAGAAGGAGGGGGGTCCGAGAGGGGAGAGGTCAGGACCTAACAGGCTGGGGGGAGGGGTAGAGGGTGACCGAAGAGCCCACCCGGGCAGCGGCGTGGGCAGCTCGGGGGAGAATGCCAGCACGTTTGCCCCACAAGGAATCCCACACGTCAGATATAGAACCAAGACTGTGACTTCAGGGGGGGCCAAAGAGCGCGTCCTCCAGCAAAAGAGCACAGCTCTGCTGACACCGCCCAGGGGACGCAGCCCAACCAAACACACGTCCATTCCCGTTCCTGGTAATTCCTTCTTTGCCCATCAGCTTCCTCTAAAAGATCAAGCTCACATGGTGGATCTAAGGCGGTTCTTTTCAGGAGAAGGACGGCCCCCCGGGACCGGAGGGGAGCCCCCTCCCCGGGACCCACCTCCTTGGTCGGGCGCATGCACCTCTGCGGAGCTGACCTGCAGGTGCTCTGTCCCGGCCGGGGCGGACCTGGCGGTGGGCGTGGTGGCCGTGGTGGCATCAGGGTGAGCCGGTGGGGGCGTGACAGGGCGGGCCGCATCACCCATCGCTCCCCAGCACGGAGTTCTCCCCACCACACCCGTGTCTGCAGACAGGGACTCGCGCTTCCCGTCCGGAAACCCGAGGGGGTGGGTGGGCTGCTTCTCCACTGCCTCCCGGGGAGGCTCTGCGGCGCTCAGTGTCCATCACCGTCCCGGAATGTTCAACTTCTCAGCTACTTGGTTTCATCTCAAACCAGCACATGCTCTTTCTGCAGCAAAGTGGGAGTGTTGTTTGGTCTAAAAGGAGCAACGTACACAGCGGTGACATAAACGCAAATAATTGGCTCTGTGACATTCGTAATAAAAACGACATTGATTTTGCTGTAATGGCAAATTTATAGCATATTTTTCTCTGAGTGAGAACAAGCGCGGCTCGGGGTGGTGGCGCCCATTCCGTACACGGACGCTGCCCTCCGTGGACACGCATGGCTTCCTCTCCACCGGCGACGTATGACCTGCACCTGGAGAAGTGGGTCCCCTGGGAGGGCGCCTTCCTTTCTTCACTCTCACACAGCTCTGGGGGGACGTGTGCCTCCCCTAATGGCCCAGGAGTGTGATGTGTCCAGGCTGGGTCCCTCCAACGGTGTCTGCAGCCAAGACCGAGCTGGGCCTTGCCCTTTGCTGCCAGCCCAGCCCCAAGGAGGCAGGGACTCCGTGATGCCTTCACCCCCAGGAGCGGGCCGGGCAGGGTCCCGAGCGAGCGGGGGCGAGACAGCGCCAGAGCAAATGCTGCTTCCACAGGTGCCCAGGGGGTGTGACACTGGGCACACGGACACGCCTGGCGCAGCAGGACCTGGCATTCAGGTGCACCTGGATGGCTGGCCGGGGGTCCGAGCGCATGCGCCCGGGGAGCCACGGGCCTGGGGGGGCCACCGCACTTGTAGTCCCTGCAGCTGTAGAGGGGATGCGGAGGGTGTCCCCGGAGCTGCGGGAACTCAGTGTCATCTGTGCCCTGAGGGCTCCTCAGACGAGGCCTCGGAGGGCAGGGGGCTGAGGGCACCCAGACGGCCCTGCTGCCTGGGGAGCCTGGACTGACCAGACGGTGACATGAGCCCCTCCCCCACCCCCAGGCCCGGCCAAGGCTGGACAGGGCCTTTTCCTCCCCAAATCCCAGTTGTAGGAGTGGGACTGGGCCCCGCGGGAGAAGGCCAGATTTCCCCGACTTAGTAAGAGGACTGAACAGCCACCAGAAGCTTGAAAATGACTTCACGTGACCCTAACGTGCGCCCAAGGAGGAGGGCCTGGGGGTCTCACTTGAGCCTCCGCTACAGACAGATAGAGCAGGCCTTTCTCCGGACACTGGGCGCCCCCGCAGGCTGCCTCGGCCTCCTCCGGAGCGCCATCCCTGCGGGCATCGCCCTGCTGGCCAGCCCACTGTCACGTCCACCTGTTGGGAATACTTACTTTCGATTCTCCCTTTTAAATCCACACGTTTCTGCACTACGTAATTTACTTTCACTACTCGGTGGTACTTCCCCCAGACCACCTTGGCTGGGTCGTCCGTGTGGCTGGGTTTTAAGTCAGCAGAGTACTATGGGCTGTGAAGTCCCCATGGGGTTAGCGTCACATCCACGGGTCAGTATTTCATAAACCTGAAAATGCATCGGGTTGGATTTCTCTCCTATAAATTAAACCGCATGTGGTTTTCCTCTCCCCACACTTCAGTCCCATGGGTTCTGCCAGCTTCTCATTAGGGAAGTGGATACAGTAAAACATTTAATTTGGAAGGGATTTCATTTTTTTCTGTTGCCAAACCCTATACAAGAAGGGACTTTTTTAACTTTAAGAAAACACAACATTTTGTAAAGAGTTAGTGCTCTGTTCATATTCTGGATGAAAAATGTGTTTGGAAGAAAAGGATACTCAAGAGTTCAGATAATGTGGAATTTACTGCCCACGCGACAGTCATTTCTGATTTGAACTTGATATTAATTTTTAATACTTTTCAATAAGACTTTGCACTTCTCAAAATAAACACTACCTCTAGGATAGACTGGGTATCAGAGGCCTCATCAGAGTACGGGGCAGAGTTTATTAGAGGGTTTTACAATTATTACTAGGTTTTTCTTTCGTAGCGCAAAATTTAAATGATGTAGAAGTTCATTAAATAGAAAGTGAGAGCACATCTCCCCCCCACCCCAGCAGGTCACTGGAGGCCTCAGAAGTCATCTCTGGTCATAGGTCTGTGCTTGTTCTCCTGATCCTTTGTGCGTGTGTGTGTGTGTATGTGTGTGCACGTGTGCATATGTGTGTATGTATGAATACATGCCCGTATGTGTGTCAAAATACTTTCAAGTATAGATGGGATCTTACTGTTCCGTAATCACACACTTGCTGTCTTGACAACCTCTCCACACCTGTACACGCAGCGCTATTTCTTCCTTTAAATGGCCACATGATACTGTCTCATAAAGATTTAGCAAGATTTATTTACCTTTCCCTATTCATGGATATTCGTGTTCTAGTTTTTCACTGATACATAAACAATGCTTCTGAGAACACCCTTGTACACGTCCTTCTGTGCCCATGAGCCAGTGTGTTTCTAAGAAACTTACCCAGAAATGAAACAGTCAAGTCCAAGAGGAGCTGGATTTAATCATGATGGATGCTGGATCTGCCCCCTGCCCCAAGGCTCACGATTTGTCTGGTGTACAGTGTTGCTGACGAGAAGTCTGAGGCACGTTTGTCTTTCCTCCTTCTTAGGTAGGCTGTTCATCCTCCCTGGAAGATATTGGGACTTTGACTTTGACTTTGGTGCTCCGACCTTTAGGTGGGATACAGGCCCAGAGCGTGAAGATGGTCTCAGGCTGCTTTTCCCATCCTAACCTCTAGTCTGGGTTGAGTCAAAGCTGATGGTTTGTATCTCTTCAACTCTCAGAACTTTCATGATTTATCTGATTATTCTCTCCACTTTTCTCTCCTGGAAATCCCAGAGAAGACCCAGACCCCTTGGGCCAAGTGTTTGTGTCTGTGTCCTGAGGGACTCGTTGATGGGCTCAGTCCACTAATTTGATCTTGAGCCACATTCGCACCATGGATGAGCCTTGTTGTTGCATTTTGTGTTGGGATGGAGGGAATCATACTTCTCATTTCTGATAGGTTTTTATCTTTCTCTGATTCTTTTTGGTGAGGCCTTTTATTTTTTTAATTTTATGAATGTGTTAGACTCTCTGATAGCACTTAGACACTAACTTAAATATTTGTAATAATATTTAGGCCCCTGGACTCTGTGTGTCCTAGAGTCCCCTGTGCTGCTGGTTTTGAAACTGTGTGCAAGCCCCTGCGTCCTTGTCTTTTGAAGTAAAAGGCTGACTCAAGGGTAAATGATGGGGAAAGTGAAGATGTATCAATAGAAACAAAGAATAGCTGTTGGGCTGGGGAACTGGTAACAGTTTAGACTATAATTCTGCCGCATCATCCCAGAATCACGAACTCCCAGTTCCCTGAAGGATACAGATAAAGGCCTGTCACACCTTCCTAAGTTGTTTCTGCAGGAAGCAGACACCCTCCAGATGGAAACTGCTGACCACAAGCACGTGGACCCCAGACTGGATGGAACCAGAGGCTGATGATATTGACTCCCGATTACCTCACCACCAACCAATCAGAAGAATGTCCATGAACTGATCACGCCCTGCTTCCCGAACCGTTACTACAAAACTCCTCACTACCCCCTCCAGCGGGGAGCAGTTTTGAGGGCATTAGTCTGCTGTGGCCCCCCTTTGCCTGGCAAAGCTATAAAGCTATTTCTTTCTACTTCACCCAAAACTCTGTCTCCAAGATTTAAGCTGGCACCAGTGTGCAGAGGCTGAATTTCAGCATCAGTTTTACCGATAACCTGGAGACGGTGCTGGGTTTGCACTGTGGGGAGGAAGGAGTGAGTCCCCATGAGGTTCTGTTTCTCCAGCACTGCAGGCTCTGGGCCTGAGCAGGACGCTTGCAGGCTCCGTCCCAGGGGCAGCTGAGGGTCGGTCCTGGGGGAACAGGAGTACATTCTACAAGGGACCCCTGTTCCCCTGGCTCCCGGGAACCCTGCCTTCCTGCACTGTCGTATTTATCTGGTCTCGAGTCTCCGGTGAAGGTTTGAATGATCCATGGGGCTTTCCTGCTCCCCGAGCTCCCTCTCCTCCGATCGGCAGCCTCAGGAGAAGAGGGTGTACTTCTGCACCTGTCAGCAGCGCCCCTTCTCTGGTCCTTCTGTGGGGATGTCCCAGGGGTGTCCTCACCCCTGACTGGTTCCAACCTTCCGTGGGCTCTCCTGCCAGCTTGGGGGCTGCAAGTTCCTCTCTTTGGCTCAACCTGATACCATCTCTTCCACAGTTTTCAGAAATGTGTTGCATCTCCTGGACAGGATAGGCCACTCTGTTTTCCTGTGCTGTTAAGAATTTGTTATTTTCTAAGTATACTTTCCAGCAGTTGAAGGAATTGGGGGTGGGAAGGGCCGTATGCACGTACGCAGTCTTCTGGTTTAATTTGGATCAAGAGTAAACGAGGGTTAAGCGAGCTGGGAATTCAGATGTCTGAGGAGGCCACCATGCGCTGAGACCCGAGGCTGAGGTCACTGGACACTGCAGGTGGACGTGGGGCTGAAGTGCCAGCTGGGCACTCATGGTCACTCCCCATCACTCTCCACGAAGTAAGACTCAACGGCTTGAAGATTGAACAGTGACATAAAGTAACAGAGTCCTTAGAAGGAACTTTTAACATAATATTTTTATAACCTAGAAGTTGGAAGAGCTTTTCTTAATCAAAATGGGAAATCCAAAACCTTAAAGAAATATTAGGTACATTTTACTATATGAAGTTGTGTATTTTTATACAGCAAGGACACGTTATATCAATAGAAATACCAAAAGTGATAAGACTGAGAAAAATGTTTGCGGGTTGTATGACAAAGGGTTAATCTCCTTACTACACAAAATTATCTCATTTTTTATTTGCAGAAAGACAAGAGACCCAATGGGAAAATAGCAGAGAGTAGGAGCCAGCCACTCACCAAAGAAAGTGGGCAGATCAGCAAATATTTAAAAGACGCACAGTCTCACCAGGGTTGGGGAAATGCAGCTGAGTCACAGAGGACCATTTTCTCCCCTTTGGAGCTGCACACATTTAAAAACTGCACACTGGGGCTGAGGCGGTGATGTGGGGAAACCAGTGCTCCTGCAGGTTTCTAGGGAACGCGAGAACTGAAACAGCTTCTTGGGAAGGTATCTGGCCAAGTCGACTAAATTAGAAGTGTGTGTTTTCCCAGCAATCACGTTTTGGGGAATTTATCACACATAAATATTAGCACTGGCATATGATGATAAATGTTTAAGGGTGTTTATTATATCCATGTGGAAACGCCCTATCTACCCTCGGCAGATGTTGAATAGAAAATGGTCCATGCGTCCTTGGATGTGGAATAGATGGTCCGTGTACCCTTGGATGTTGCATAGAAGATGGTCCATCTGCCCTTGGGTGTTGCATAGAAGACGGTCCATGCACCCTTGGATGCGGAATAGGTGGTCCAGGCTATGGAAGGAAAATGGAAATGGAGTTGGGGTAGCTCAAAGTCTCTCAAATGGAGCCCAGAGGCCACTGAGGACGGGGACTCAGGCACGTCTCAGCCTGGGTGGAATCTGACCTTTGACCACTTATTGTCCTAACGAAGGCATCCAGAACATCTGCCAGAAACTCAAGGTACTTATGGGACCCCCTACCCTAGAGCAACTCGTGGTTCCTTAAGGACAAATATTTCCGGCCAGAGTCAATCACAGTTCTCACCAGGCAACGTGAACAACCTTGTGGCTTTTGTCTTTACGAGCCCCTGACTCTTTCTCTTCCCTGAAACACTCTTCCGGTTTCACCTGAGTCTGTGTCTCCTGAATCGCAATTCTCAAGACCCCGGATAAAGCTCTGTGTCCTTTGCAGGACATCCATTGATGAGTGCTCGACAATGTCTGTTGCGGTAGGTAAGTAGCCCTTGAAATAACCATCTCACTCCTATAAAGCATTAGAACAGGGCTGACAGAGTCAGCACTCCAGATACTAGGTTAAACCACATGAAATTGCCTGTTTTCATATTTTTGATGTACAGTCACTTTTAAAAGGCCCC
This sequence comes from Eubalaena glacialis, assembly GCF_028564815.1. Classification (NCBI taxonomy): domain Eukaryota; kingdom Metazoa; phylum Chordata; class Mammalia; order Artiodactyla; family Balaenidae; genus Eubalaena; species Eubalaena glacialis. The sequence goes on along the minus strand of NC_083719.1, from coordinate 1,095,839 downwards.
TCTAATATATTTACTTTCGGCGAAAGGCATGATTCAGAAGCAGCCCGAGAAGAGTATTAGAGAAAAAAAAAAAATGTTCTGAGCAACGGGTACAGCATGGGTTCTGGTTTGTTTTAAAATAACAACAAGACAGAAAAAGAACCCACTCATATGTGTAATTTAAATTGTGTTCTTGTTTGTACGCATGTAGAGAAATGTACAGAGATAATAACCCGATTTTAACATCATACCTGAAAGAGATGTATCTGAAGGCTGGCACGGAGATGGCTAACTTTTTCATTATCCTGTTTGACTTGCTACAATGAGCATACACTGCTTTGGTAATTAAAACAGAGCAAAGCAAAAACTAAATGGAGTGAGAAAAGCATCACGGTGATGCATCATGGTGATCTAGATGGCTAGGTCAGAACATGAGGCTCTGAAGCCACTTATAGAGCGCAGACTTATTTTTTTTAAGGGAAACAAAGCCCTCGCTTCCTGGGGATACTGGCTTGATTTGGGGATAAACTTTCCAGCCTTGTGAGGGCGCGGCATCTCAGGAGAGGGGACGGCGGTCTGACGCCAGGAGAGATAAGTCAGCAGCTGGGAGACCTCGGGACCGGGAGACCTGGAGTGTGACATGAATGTTCAGAAGAGACCGGGTGCCATGTGGCTAGTGAAGTGCCAGCCAGAGGGCCACTCAGCACAGGGGAGAGCGACCCAGAGAAGCAAGGGGCTCCTGATTTCCCACTGCGGCCGGTGCCGAGAGCTGCCCCAGGACGGGCAGGCATGTGGCCTCGTCCACGGGAATCTCGTGTGATCATGTGTGTCCCCTTCGCACCCAGTGGAAGGTTCTGGAGACCTCATCCCCCGTCTCTGAGTGCCAGTGAGGGTTTGTGGACAATGGGACTGGCGCAGCATCACTGGTGAGATGCCCTCGGTCCAGGGCAGGGGTGCGACCGCTGGCGCCCTGAGCTCGCAGGTCCTGGGTTTGTTTACCTTCCTTGAGAGAAGATTCTTTCTCCGCTGTTTCCTGATCTCGCCCCCCCCCTTCCATCCGCTCCCTCACTTTCCCTGAGAACCTGCACGAGAGCCTCATTCCCGCAGGTCTTGGTTTCACAGTAAAACATGTGAAAGCCGCCAGCCTGGCAGGAGTGACTCGGGCTGCGGCCGAGCAGAGCCCCTCCTTTCGCTTCTCAAGATCAGAGCTCTGCAGAGAGGCACCTCTGGGGACTGGGCCTGCACGGGCTCTGAAAGAGCCCTTGGGGTGCCGCATTGGGTGAGAGAGAGGCACAGGGAGGTGAGAGGGTACTGCCCAGAACTACGGGGGCTGCAAACAGGGCAGCCCTGTGCCAGGACCTGGAAGCACGCGCAAAGCTCTGTGAGCGGGCGGGGCGCCAGCATCGTGGTCCCTGCGAGGAAGGCTCGCCTGGGCTGCCGCTTTCCTGGGGCGTCAATGCTCACCCCGCAAAGTCTGGCTTACGCTCTCTCTCCCTCTCTTTCTGTGTCCCCCCTCCCTCCGCCCCCCCTTCCCTCCTCTATTTCTGAAGGGTCTGGCTGGTCTCCCTCGCACACCCCCCTCCAAGGATAACTTCCTTCAGGTGTTTTCCACGGAGGATAAACAGTCAAAACACTGTGTTCTCAAGTTACTTGAAATAATGCTTTTCTCCTTGGGGTCTTGTCGCCAACTTGATACATAATTAGGTTCTTTTGTTTTAGCTTGTTTTCAATTTTCGGGATTGCATTTTCTTCTTTTTGCCTTAATTTTGTTCTTTGTTGGTAGAAAGCATAAAGGAATCCAGAGCCAACCACAGAACAGCACGTGTTAGGAGAGGTCTTCCTGACCCGCACCCCCCAGGAGACGGCCGTCGATTTTCGTTTTAACCTTCTTGCGTTTCCTTTCACAGCTTGTGCATGGATTGTGCAGTGCTGCAGCCACGACGCGGGTCTCCTGTTGCCCGGGGGCCGTGGCTGGAGAGTGCAGCGTGGATGGACCAGGGCGGGGACTGGGCATCTCTGCTCTGCCCAAGGCCTCTGGGCGGCTGTGTCCCAAGTGCCCGCAGGGGCTGTGGCCAGAGCCCCCGCCCTCCCTGGCCTTTCCCTGTGGCTGGTTGGACTCTTGGAGGCGTGGTGGCTCCACTCCAAGGCAAATATCCCCGAAGGGTGGGCTTTGGTGGCCTAGCTTTGGAAATCGCCCGACATCCTCTAGCCCAGTCTCAGGCCTGCCCAGGGGCAAAGGGTGGGAAGCGGACCCCACCTCACGGGGGTTTGTTATACACCAGGGGGTGTCACATGGGCTGCCCTGTACTGGCCTTCCTCTTTCCATACCATGTAAACCAGAGACTGTCCAGGGCTGCCACCCTTTCACATGGTGCCAGCAAATGGCCCTGGACCCGAGTCATTTGGGCTTCTCCCAGCATGTCTTTAAAATAGAGTTTTGAGAGTGGAGTTGCTGGGCCAAGGGGGACGAGCATGTGAACTTGGCTTTGCCCATCTTGAGCCTTGTGTCATCTGTGCATTCATCAGGCCTGACTTCTTTTGTTCCGTATTTGGGTGTGAGAGCCATCCACGGCGTGGCCTGTGGCTCCACGTGGTCCATTTTCGTGGCTGTGTGGCACTTCATTCCCTGACTGTCCCCGGTTTGTTTATCCGTCCCATGGCTGATCTAAACTGTCTCCATCATGAGGCCATCACAAGCGGACATCCTGGCCCACGTGCCCATGATTCCCTAGGGTGAGAGTCTGGGCGTGGGTGTGCTGTGTCTCGAGGTGACTCCAGGCCTTGTAGTGGGTAGTCGCTGCCCCCGTCCTCACCAGCATCTCCCCTGCACCCACTGTGGGGCTGGCATGCGTTTCACTGGGACGTGGATTCCCTGAGGCACGGGAGGGCTCGCACCTTCCTGCGTGTTTAGTTTCCGTTTGAATCTCCCCCGCAGTGAAGTGCCCTGTAAGTCTTTTTTTAATTTAAGTGTAATCAGCATATGACATTATATTAGTTTCACATGTATAACACAGTGATTCAGTATTTGTGTAAACCCTGTACATCTTTTTCTTGTCCCTCTAAGGGGTCGTCTGTCTTCTTCTCAGATGTTCTGAGTACAAACCCTTTGTTATGTTGACAGTGTGCCCTCCTGCTCTGGGTTCCCTCCCTTTTATAAGCCCCAGATAATCATGAGAAAAATCAGGCCGGTCTCTGGACAAGGGCCAGGTGTGCTGCGTGAAGGGGCAGCTGGCGTGAAGCCCGCGCTGGCTTAATTCAGGCCATTCCGCGGTGTCACCGCAAAGCACTGCGGCCGTGAGGGAACGGGCAAGATCTCCCCAGCCTCAGCCGCGAGGCCCCCATGCTGAGGAGGCGGCCGAGCGCCCTGGGACCCGCATGACTTATAGATGCTGCGTTCACAGCAGCGCATAAATACCTCACTAAAGCCGCTTGGTCCTCTGTGCCGAGTGCGTCGGAGCTCATGCAAAATGAATCACATTTTGTAATGGCCCTCGTGTCGGGGTCTTCGGGGAAAATATTGTTTTCAGCAAGACAAAGCAAAGTGCAGGCATTCCTAAAGGGCCTGACTCTCATTCACGGAAACACATTTAATCTGACACAGTTACTCTTACAATCTCCCGTGTTGTCTTTTACTGAACACAAAGTGAGGTTTGCCCAGCTGAGTCGAGCTGGTGGCCGGCTGTCCTGGGACGGAGATGCTAGGTCAGGCGGCCGAGGTTCCAGGGTATGAGGAAGGCCAGCACCTCCCCTTCGCTGCCTCTCCTGGGATGGCACAGGCGGGACTCTGGGACGCCCAGGCCTTGAGGCCAGCGATACCTCCTGTGGCCCCAGGTGCTCCTGAGCTCGGGAGAGCGTGACTCAGTTCCCTCAGCCCTGATGGAAGCTGTGGACCCCGAGGCACTCCCACCCTGACCTCCCTCCACCCCCAGCTCTACAACAATGGGCTTGAGGCCACCAGGCCCTGGTCTCCGTTCCTTACACGCAGAACAAGGGATGAGGTTGATGGGACAGCCTTCCAGCCCAAGACTGATTCTGCATCATCCGCACCTCAAGGAGGGGAGCACGGGGGGATGGAGGCCCTGCTGAGGGGAGAGTGAACGGAGGGGGCATGGAAGCAGGACATGAAGAGAGGCGGCCGGGAGGAGGGGGCCTGTCCTGAAGGGCGGAGCTGAGAGGCCAGCCCACGCTCTAACTTGGACGCAGGGCTCGGGTCGGGGAAGAGACACCAGCTCCCCAGCCCCCATCCTCCCCAGCCCGCAGCCTCCAGATGCTGGCCAGGCCAGGCTGCCGTCACACAGGCCCTGCTGGCGTCCCTGGGCTGGGCACTCAGAGGATGGCCCTGGCTGCTGGTGTGCAGGTGCCCAGAAGACCCTCGATCAAGGATGGCTAAACAGAGAGCAGCAGGGAGAGGGGGACGGGTGTGTGTGTGCATGTGTGCATGCGTGTGTACACGCCTGCCTCTGTGCGTGTGGTGCAGAATAGGCATCAGGGCAGGAGATGGAAAAAGTCCCAGGAAAACGGTGACATTTCAAAGTGGCCTGGATTTCCATCAGGGGAGCAAAGCAGACGAGTGTTGTGAGGTCTCCAGGCAAGGCTGAGAGGTTGGAATGGGCACCTGAGGGGGCAGGAGGGGGGGCGGGGGAGGACCCGCGTGGTGTATGTGTGAACCGTGTACATGGATCACGTGTGAACTGTGTGTTCGAAGTGTGTGCCCTGTATGTGTGGAGTGTGTACAAACCAGGCATGTGAATCACCCATGAGCTGTGTCTGCGTGGGGTGTATGTGGGGTGTGTATGAATCGTGTGGGCCCGTGGCCTGGCCTACAGGGACTGTCACACGTCTGTCCACTTGGTGTTCTTCATTTGTTCCTATTTGACAGTGTGGTGCCTTAAATGCTTCCAGACAAGACAGACCAGTAGCGTCCACCCCCAGAAGGGCCTCTGGAGTGGCACACGGGCCCCGGACCTGAGCCCTGCCATTGACAAGAAGTGATTAATGACCCACGCGTTCCCCATGGAGGGGTGGAAGGCTCTGTCCTCGGAATGCGTGGTGCAAATTCAGTCGGGAAATGGGTCAAACCACACTGAGTGCTGTGTGCCCCGCCCAGGCAGACTGCATCCCGGCTGTCCAGTGTTTGGAACTGGGGAGCTGCCCTGGGAGCTGTGTCCTCTCCCCCTGGTCCCCTCCACTCTGACCGCGTTGCCCTGTCAGAGCCGCTGAGGCCTGGCCCAGGCGCCCGACCGCGGGGATCCTTTCTCCCTCTGAAAGCTCCGCTCATCCAGGCTTTGTTCCCTCCGATGTCACGTGGATACAGAAGGTGCTGGTGGCTCTTTGGCACTGGCCGTGTTCACACCTGGGCTTTCCGGGGTGGATGCAGCACCCCACGCCCCCGTGGGTCAGGAGGCCCCGGGCAGCAGGTTAGGGAGGATGGTCACCGCGTACACAGGTGCAGGCAGGTGGGGACCAGCGCCCAGCGCAGGGGGTGGCAGGGTCTTAGGGCGCCACCACATGGGGCGGCCCCTGAAGCCGACCTCCCAGTCATGAAGGAGCCCCAGGCTGCCCTGCCCTCCCGTGTCCGGTCGGGACTCTGGGTTCAGAGTAGAGCCGGGGTCTTCAGCTTTTCCTCGTGTCCCACCGCCTGTGGCCGTGTCAGCAGGTCGGCCGGTCCCTCCTCCGCACCCAGCGGGCGATGGCCACTGTCTCAGAGACGGTGTAGATTTCTGACCATCCAGTGGGCCCATCTAGCCAGCTGTGGGTGCCCGGCTCAGGGGGCCAGAGGCTGCTCGCTGTTTCACAACAGAGAGAAAACCCCGCACGTCCTTGCCAGCCCACAGCTCCCAACGCACCCTCGGGCACCAGAGTGGCCGTCCTCCCCACCGCAGGTCACTCAGCCGCACTTGCCCTCCCGAGGCCTTTGCCCCCACCTCCCTGGACACCCGGCTCCTTCAACCCCAGGAGCGGCTGCTCTCCTGCCCAGGACCCCGACTAGCCCCGTGTGGGTGGGGTGAGGGCGGCAGGGAGACAGGGCCGGGCTCCGGGGCCGCGAGCGCAGCAGCCAGAGCGACCCGTGGCTGGTCCCTCAGGCCCGGCGTCTGGAGATGGGATGCAGACCCAGGGATTGGATACAGTCCATTCCGGGATGGACTGTATTCCACAGCGATGCCAAACACCAAAGCCAGGAGGGACGCCCGACCTCTGACCTCGGGAGGCAGATCCAGCTCCGTGACGGACACCCCCTAAGCGGCCAGAAGAACTCGAGCCCCGGGGGAGCACCGCGCATTGTGCGTCTCGTGAGCAGCTGCAGAACCTAATCTCCGCGCAGCTTGCTCTCACACACACCCTCCTTCCCGCCATCCCACCACCAGCTCAGCTGGGCCCACCGCAGGGGGTGGGTCTGCTTCTGGGGTGCGCGGGGGGCCCCTGAGAGCCATGAGCTGCTGCCCCGGGCCGGCCTGGATTCCTCGTCCCGGCTGCTCCAGGCAGGGACCAGCCGGGCCTCTTCTGGGTAAAGGCCTCCTGGGGTTCCCAGCGCGCCCTGTCCCCACCGCACCCCGAGTTTCCCCGAGTGGGCAGGGGAGAGGCAGGCAATGAAACCCTCTCTTGCCCAGGTTTGCTAAAAGTCTCGCTCTGGCGGCTCTTCTTTCAAGGTCAGCTGCGAAGGTCCCAGGAAAGCCACTGGGTGATGTCGCAGCCGCCAAGTTAATGGCCCGAGCGCCCCACTCATCCTGACTCTGCTAACCGGAGAAAATGCAGTTTCTGACCTGCCACGCCCCACGGTCCTGTCCTCAAGGGATGGAGGTGGAGACGAAGCAGGGACCTCGAGTGGGGCAGTGACATGGGGGCGTCCGGTCCTCTCGGCCGCAGCAGCGGGTCCAACCCAGCCCAGAATCACGAAACCGGCAGGGGCTCTGCAGGGACTCCAGACCCCACCATCAGCCGTTTCCAAGGGAACAGCAAAGAGAAATTGAGTCGTTGCTAGAATTTCAATAATGGACCTTCAAGCCTCACATCTGACTCCTGTTCAGCACATCCTGTGAAGCGCTTTCTCCTTTTCACAGACCCCAGCTGTGTCAGCACCACAGACCGGGCAGCTGGCACAACAGAAATTTATTCTCCAAGGTGAGCGGGGCTGGTCCTTCTGAGGCTGAGGAGGGTCTGTGCCTGGCCTCCCAGCACAGACAGACCCAAGGTAGAGACCCTGCCCCGCCGGCCATGGTGACTCCGCCGGCCCTGGGCATCTCTGCCTCCATCCTCTCCCCTCTGCATGTTCTCTGGACGAGTCATGTGGGATCAGGCCCACCCATGACCTTATTTTAACTGCTCACCTCTGTGAGGACCCCTTTCCAAAGATGGTCCCACCCGAGGTGCTGGGGGTTAGCACTCCAACACGTCTTTTGGGGACACAATTCCGCCCGGCACAGGGGGGTCTCCCTCCACAGCTGCATCAGGGGCCCGATGGTCATGCCAGAGTGGGCACCTCCCGGGTGACAGGCTTCTGGGCCGCCCTGCCCCCGTTCCTGTCTCTCCAGGCCCCGGAACACCTGCCCCTCAGGAATCTGCCGCAGTGCAGCCTAATGCACCCTCTTCCCCTGCAGGGCAGGTCCTTTCTGTGTGGTCCTGAAGGCACTTGCGCTGGGCTCCCCCAGGACTCAGCACCCTGGTCCGTCCCCACAGGGCCACCTTCCCGCTGCCGACAGGGATGGGGGTCTCAGCACCCTAGTCGGTCCCCACAAGAATCATCGTTGGAGAGCCTCACTCAGGTGGCACATCAAGGTCTCCTGTTCTGAACTGAGTTTGGAGGAGCACCGCTGAGGACACTTCTGCCAGGGTCTGGCCCCAAAGCCCGCTGGGCCGAGGGCCAGCCAGGGCCATGCCCGGGCACCTCAGCTGTGCCCACACAGGACCGGGAGCATGCCCGAGTTCCCTCCACAACAGCTACAGCCGGTCACGGCCAGACAGCCCCACGCTGAGCTCCTCTTCACCTGGGACCCAAGGACGTCGAGAGAGGGAGGGGCACCTGCGCCCACCTGTGAAGACCCTTGTTGGAATCACGAGAAGGGCCAAGAGATGCATGTGACTGCTCGGACGGCCTGACTAAAAGAAGTAAAACACAAAGGGAGAACGACAAGTCCTTAGATCCTAAGTGGAAAAGTTTTCTTGTTTCTAGAAAATAAGGGAAGCATATTTCAGCATCAGTTTTCCTAAAGATTCTTGTGTTTCTGTTAGAGAATGAGGCTAACGACACCAAAATCACAGGTCCCCCCTGAGATGAAAGCACGGAACACAGGGAACCAAGCCGTTCCCCCCAGACCCCAGAACACTGAGTGCACTCTGACCCATTGGGGATGTTAAACACCACAGAAAAGGAAGCCAGATCAGAACACAAAATACAGTAAGGACCAAAAGTATAATAAGTGGAAAAACAGTAAAGAAATTAGAATTCCTTTTATCCACAAAGTAAAACAACAGCGAAATAAAATCATTCCAACTGCTTGGTTCCCGTTAGTACATCTGCATGCCTCTGAACAGCACCTCAAATGAAAACTATTTACGCAGAAGGTTGTAGAACAAAAAGGGACACTAAGGGTCACCCAATCGGCCCCTCCCTTCTCGGCTGAGACTTGGAAGCCCAGGGAGGGGCCAGGCCAAGATCATGGAGTGAATGTGAGCACCGCCTACACAGGGATGCTGGGAAGGTCAGCCCGGTGGGGTCGAAGCGGTCGGGTCCCAGGAGGTAACCCTCCTTCATCCCTCCTGTGCAGGGGCGTCCAGTGGGACCCTGGGCCTTCTGAAATCAGTTCTGAAATGTCGGATACGTGCTCTGAAGGAACGCTTGTGTACCCCTGAGCAGGAGGCTGAATGTTCCACAGCGGGGCTAAGCTTGCGGACTCACGAGGGCTCCCCCAAAGGTGCGATCCCCAGGCGCTGCAGGTGCAGCAGAAGCAAACAAGAGCAACAGCCACAGGACAGGTCTCCCAGACCAGCAACAAATAGTTCTGCAGGGTGCGTGTCCCAAATATCGATGGGACATACGTATGCTAAAAACAGCAAACAACAACAATAAGCATTTGCTGTTTAAGTGAAATTCCAGTTTAACTGGGGGTTCTGTGTTTTACCTAGTAACCCCAGATCAGATGGCCTGTAGAACTGAGGCAGGAGAAGAAAAAACTACGACTGGATAGTCTCGTCTTTCGGCGCCCTTCCCTATGAGGGCCACGACTCACAGCCCCAAATGCGGGTAAAGGGTGATGGCTCTGCTGTCATGAGCACCTGAGGGGCCAGGAGTCAATGGACCTGCACTCCCCTGGCCTCACCTCGAGCTTCTCTGCAAGAAAGGTCAGGGAGACAGGTGCCACCTGGTGAGGCCAGCTCCCAAGCTCCTATGGGCAAATAGTCTGGTACGAAATGCACTGACGTTTGTGTCCGAATACAGAGCTGTTAAAAAAAATTTTCTTCAGACTCAGGAAGAATACCTCAGGGGGTGCAAAACTGCTGCCCGTGGTTCAGAGGCAGTGCCCAGTGGGGCACGGATGGTTGGAGGGGGTATCAGGGATCTCTGCAACATAACAAATTACCCAAAACTTAGCAGCTTAAATCAACCCTAAACATTTAACTCTCTCACATCGTTTCTGTGGGTCAGCATCTGGGGAAAGCTTGGCTAGTTGGCTCTGTCCCAGGATCCCCCATGAAACTGTGAAGAAGACACAGGAGGAGCTGTGGTCTCATCTGAGAGCTTGCCTGGGGCTGGGGCACCCACTGCCAAGGGCGTTCACTCACGTGTTTGCAGCTGGTCCTTGGCTGGAGGCCTCAATTCCCGCTGTGTGGCCCTCTCCACAGGGTCTCTCATGACATGGCAGCCAACTGCCCTCATCGAGGGACCCTGGGGTCCAAGAGAGCAAGCAGAACCCCCAACCCCAAGGACCCTCTCCAGAAGCCAACTGCACAGCCCTGAGAGACCTGCTTCATGATGAAAGGCCATGTGCACTAGCCACGTGAGCCAGGTGCCCTGACACGGGGCAACCCACAACTCCAACCCACAACTACACCAGGGGCTGCTGAGCCCAGCAGAACCACCCAGCTGAGCCCAGACCCAGCTGCCAACCACAGAATCAGGAGCAATAAATGGTTTTGCAACTTTATGGAGGTGTAATTGACAAGTAAAACTTGTATGTGTTTGAGGTGTACAGCATGATGATTTGATCTATGTATATGCTGTTGCAGGATTACCACCATCAAGTGAGTTAATGCATCCATCACCTCGCCTGGGTACCACTGTATGTGTGCGGTGAGAACACTCAGGATCTGCTGTCTTAGCAAATTTCAAGTATGCTCTATATTACTATTCACTGTAATCACCATGCTGTGCAGTAGATCCCCAGAACTTATTCATATTATAACTAAAGGTTTGTACCCTCCCATTTCCCCACCTCCTCACAAGCACGATTCTATTCTTTGTTTCTGTGAGTTTGACTTTTCTAGATTCCACGTATAAGTGAGATCATGCTGTATTTGTCTTTCTGTGTCTAGCTTATTTCACTTAACATAATATACTCCAGGTTCATTCATGTTGCCATAATATATACAATATAATATATTATGTACTGTATAATAGATATATAATCTCCCCTAGTTTCTGTCTCCATCGATGGACACTCAGGTTATCTCCATATTTTGGCTATGGTGAATGATGCTGCAATGAACATGGGGGTGCAGATATCTCTTTGAGATTCTGATTTCATTTCCTTCAGATATATACCCAGAAGTGGGATTGCTGGATCATACGATAGTTCTGTTTTCGATAGTTCTGTTTTTTATTTTTTGAGGAGCCACCATACTGTTTTTCCATAGTGGCTGCACCAATTTACATTTCAACCAACAGTGCATGAGGATTTCTTTTTCTCCACATCCTCGCCAACACATTATTGCTTATTTTTTGATGATAGCCATTCTAACAGGTGTGAGGGAGAGTCCATTGCAGTCTTGATTTGCATTTCACTGCTAATTAGTGATGCTGAGCATCTTTTCATGTGTCTTTTGGCCTTTGGTATGTCTTCTTTGGTAAAGTGTCTATTCAGATCTTCTGCCCATTTTTTAAACCAGGTTATTTATTAGTTTGCTTTGCTAGTTGTATGAGTTCCTTATATATTTTCCATATTAACCCTCTATCAGATACATGGTTTGCAAATATTTTCTCCCAATCTGTAGGTTGCCTTTTCATTTGATTGAATGTTTCCTTTGCTCTGCATTTTTTTTTAGTTAGATATAGTCGCACTTGTTTACTTTTCTTTTGTTGCCTATGCTTTTTGTATCAGATCCAAAAAATCATTGCCAGGACCTAGGTCAAAGAGTTCTAGGAGTTTCTTTCTAGGAGTTTTATGATTTCAGGTCTTACATTTAAGTCTTTAATCCATTTTGAGTTAATTTTTGTAAGTGGTATAAATAAGGAACTGATTTCATTCTTTTACATATGGATATCCAGTTTCCCCAGCACTACTTATTGAAAAGATTATCCTTTCCCCATTGAGTGTTCTTGGCTCTCTTATCAAAGATTAGTTGACTGTTTTCACATGGGCTTGTTTCTGCGCTCTCTATTCTTTTCCATTGGTGTATGTCATTGTTTTTATGCAAGTGCCTACTGTTTTTATTACTATAGCTTTGTAATATAGTTTGAAATCAGGGAGCATGATGCCTTCAGCCTTGTTCTTCTTTCTCAATATTGCTTTGGCTATTTGGGGTCTTTTGTGGTTTCATACTAATTTTAGGATTATTTCTTCTATTTCTATGAAAAATGCCATTGGAATTTTGATAGGAATTGTATGGAATCTGCATATTGTTTCGTGTAGTATGGACATTTTAACAGTATTAATTCCTCTAACCCATGAGCACAGGATATCTTTCCATTTATTTGTGTCTCTTCAATTTCCTTCATCGGAGTCATGTAGTTTTCAGTGCACAGATCTTTCGCCTGCTTGGTCAAATTTGCTTCTAAGTATTTTGTTCATTTTGTTGCTACTGTAAATGGGATTATTTTCTTAATTTCTTTTTCAGATAGTTCTTTGTTATTGTATAGAAACACAACTGATTTTGTATGTTGATTTTGTATCCTGCAACATTACTGAATTCATTTATTAATTCTAATAGCTTTTTTGATGGGGTTTTTAGGATTTTCTATATATAAAATTATGTCATCTGCAAACAGACAATTTAACTTTTTTGCATCTGATATTTATTTTCTTTTATTTCTTTTTCTTGCCTAATTGCTCTGGCTAGGACTGCTAGTAATTTGTTGAACAGAAGTGGTGAGAGTGGGCATCCTTGTCTTATTCCTGATCTTATAGGAAAAGCTGTCAGCTTTTCATCACTGAGTAGGATGTTAGCTGTGGGCTTGTCATTTATGGTCTCTAATATACCGAGGTACATTTTTTCTATACCTAATTTGTTGATAATTTTTATCATGAAAGGATGTTTAATTTTGTCAAATGGTTTTTCTGCATCTATTGAGATGATCATATGATCATATGATTTTTGGCCTTCATTCTGTCAATGTGGTGTACCACATTGATTGATTGGTGCATATTGAACCATCTTTGCATCCCAGTGATAAATCCCACTTGATCATGGTGTATGATCCTTTTAAAATCCTGTTGGATTTGGTTTGCTAATATTTAGATGAATATTTTTGCACCATGTTCATCAGAGATATTGCCCTATAATTTATTTTCTTATACTGTCCTTATCTGGCTTTGTTATCAGGGTAATGCTGGTCTTGTAAAATGAGCTTGGAGGTGATCCCTTCTCTTCAATTATTTGGAAGAGTCTGAGAATGATTGGCATTAATTCTTTAAATGTTTGGTAGAATTCACCTGTGAGGCCATACGGTCCTGGGCTTTCCTTGTTGGGAGGCTTCTGATTACCACTTCAACCTCCATACTCATTATTTGTTCAGATTTCCTATTTCTTCATGTTTCAGCCTTGGTAGGTTGTATGTCTCTAGGAATGTATCCATCTCTACTAGTTTATTCAATTTATCAGCATGTAATTGTTTGCAGTAGTCTCTTACAACCATCTGTATTCCTGGGGTGTCACTTGTAGTGTCCCCTCTTGCATGTCTAGTACCAGGGGTTTGGGCAGGCGTGGATCCTGTCACAGGATCCTGTCCTGTGATCTGGTCCCAGGGTGAGCAGGACCACCTCCAAGTCCTTGGTCAGTAGGGCTGGTGCTGGGACAAGGGTCCACTTCAATCTCTGCACCTGGGTCCGCAAATAACAGGCTTGTTACTAGGTGTGCAGATGGGAGTGGCTCCCACCTGGTCCCTTGGAGGGCTCCTGTCTCCAAGGGAGAAGCAAGGGCAGGGCTATTGGAGGAGGCCTGGGCTCATTGGACCATGTCACCCAGACTCTCCCCGTGAGGTCCCAGAGTAAGACACCCTCATGAGAGAGGGTTCATCCTCCCAGCCTGTGCTCATGGGGCACCAGCTCTGTGTGGGGACACAGCAGTGAGTGCCCGCTCGACTCACATGCAGACGTCAGCGAAGTGATAAGCTCACGGTGAAGATAAAGAGCCATGTGGTCCAGTGTGGCAAGGGCTGCTCTGGGGGCTGAGGCTCCCTCTGCAGAGGGCACTGGAGGCCAGCGGGCTGGTCTGCACAGGAGGCCACAGCAGGGAGTGGCCAAGCAAAGGCCCTGGGGTCCCAGGAAGTTAGGGGAGGAAGGGACACAGGGCGGGGCCTGAGAGGCCCTGTGGGCCAGGATGAGAGTGTGGACTTCGTCCCAGGTGCTGAGGGAGCCACTGGGGCATTCAGTGAGCGAGTGACCTCTGGGGTAGGGAGACCAATGCCCACCGCTGCTGGGTGGGAGGTCGGAGGCAGGAGCAGAAGCAGGAGGGTCTCTGCCTGAATGAAGGACACTGTGGGGTGGGGGGGGTGGGACTCTCCAAGGGGGGCCACCTGCAGGACTTGCAGGAAAGAGCAGAAGTGGGCAGTGGTGCCATGCCCCAGCAGCGGGAGTGGGAGAGCCGCAGCCACACGACACTGGCTGCCCAGCAGGCCAGGGCAGCAAGCATGGCCACCCCACGGCCCAGCAGGCAGAGCGGGGGCACAGGAACCCCGACATCTACCCTCCAGAGCCTGTCATGGAGGTGGGAGGGGGATGGATAACCAAGTCAGCACAGGTGGAGCCTGGAGCTGGTTGGGGGCCGACGGGGCGGAGTCAGGATGCTGGCAGCTGGGCGGGTGGAGGTGGGGACGGCGGGGGATGGGTTTGGGGGCGGGACAAGTTTTTCCCCTGCCGATCATAGGTTCATCCAACACCTGCTGCACGCCTGTCACCATGCAGGGCACGTGGATGGACGTCAGGAAGAGAGGGCTCTGTCTGATGCAGGGAACCGTCAGCCCTGTGGGGACACTGGGCAAAACAGAAAGGAGGTCCAAGAGATGATGGGGCAGCACGGCCACCCGCTCGGGGCCTCCTCCCTGCCCCGGTTTGTGGGGAGCACCAGCCGGGCACCCAGGGCCCATGCTCACCCGCTAGCGCGCCCCACCCCCTTCAGCAGGACTCCCCTCTCCCCACGCCCTTTCCCCTCTGGGCACCTCGTCTTCACCAGTGAGGGGCGTCCCCACACGAAGGTTCAGCCCGTTCACGCCCCCTCGCCTGGGCCTGCGCTCTGAGCCGACCCACAATCCTGGGGAAGCAGGGGTCCCACACACGTCCTCCCAGAAGCCCAGCACCGCCGTTGTCCCAGAAGATACAGCGCTGAGAGTCAAGTGTGGGTGAAGCTGAGGTCACCCCACTCCATGGGGGTCCATGAAATCACCGAGGGAGCGAACGGACGGACCACACCTGCTCCCCATCGTTCATCTGCCGGAGATGTTGGGGGGTGCCTGGGAAGAGGCAGGAGGCCCCCACCCCCCACCCCCCTCCATGCCCCACCCATGGCCTCAGGGCCTCCCTTCTCCTGGGTGCCTTTCCAGATGCCTTTTACATCTGTTCCTTTTAAAGGAACATCATCCCCACTTTACATCTGAGAAAATGGGAAGTCAGAGAAATTAATGACTCCCTCAAGGTCATGACCCAGGACTCCAAGCCCAGTGAGGACATAACCAGGTCCCTGTGTGCAGGTGCATCCATGGTGAGGGGGCTCCAGCCTTCCCAGGGTTGCAGGAGGCGCCTGTAGCAGAGCCGGGCTGGGAGAAGGCTGCCAAGCCCCCACCAAGTGCTCCTGGGCGGCAGCGCCCTGCCGGTCTGGACACGAGACGTCCGTTGCTGGGGCCCTGAGCCTGGCGCCCACCTCCGCATCCAGCCGCATGCAGGCTTGGTCTCGAGGGTCCTGCCTCAACGCCCCCACCTGGTCCAGACCTCATCCTGAGCTCCGTCAAGCTCAGGCCCGCCCAGCCACGCACCCTCTGTACACAGCACAGAAGTCACACAGCCCACATCCGTCTCCCCAAGCCTCATTTTTTAAAAAGAGAGAGTAGAAAGGAATAAAAATAAAAGGAAAGGAAGACTAAGAAGGCGATGTGGGAGATAAAAGGCACATGTGGGTGACAAAGAAACGATGACATAGTCAAATTTTATTAATGGGGCACCCATATGCATTCCAAGGATAATTAAGTATTCACAGGTGAAATTAGCTGATAGGGTGGCTGTCTCAAGCAAATCGAATGAGCTCTGATTATATCAATAGTTTCCAACCAGTGTCCCCGGTTATCCAACCATCAGATAAATTTGTCCACTCTCTTCCTTTGGGGGGAAAACCTTTAATTATCCAGCCCTAGCGAATGGCAGGTCATTAATAAAACCTACTTATCAGGCTGCAGGTTCGGGAGTTTTACTGTTATCCATCTTTTATCTAAATAAACATTTGGGAAATGTCCTTAAAATTATTATAGATACTTTGCCCCTGCCCCACAGCAGGAATTCCTAAGTGGAACCCGGCTGCATTTGACGAGAATCCGTACGTCCGTCCACCGACCGGCCTCCAGCGGGCCGGGCCCAGAGCTGGGCTGCGCGTGCAGTGATGGATCTGGGCGGCCTGCACATGCAGATAAGGGGGAGCCGCCGTCATGTGTCTTCACGCAGCCGTGGGGCTGTGCGCGCGTCCTTTATCCTGGCGCCGCATACGTCAATGACAGCGGGAGACTGGAACGGCCGGCAATGACAGAGAGGAACAGGCCCCTTGGTCTTCCTTCCCAGTGCAACACTCAGACAGTGTTCTTTTATTAAAGGAAAGAATGCTTTGCAATCATTTATTATTCCATTTCTAACACAGTAGTGGAATTCTCAAGAGCCCCTTGAGACTGGTCTGGTTTGCACTATTACCCGCAGCGTGAGTCTACT
This sequence comes from Eubalaena glacialis, assembly GCF_028564815.1. Taxonomy (NCBI): domain Eukaryota; kingdom Metazoa; phylum Chordata; class Mammalia; order Artiodactyla; family Balaenidae; genus Eubalaena; species Eubalaena glacialis. The sequence goes on along the minus strand of NC_083719.1, from coordinate 1,079,526 downwards.
CTTGGACTCCTGGCGTTCCAGACAGATTCACGTACCCAAACCAGGTGAGGGGGCAGGACACACCAGCTCCGGAGCACGCGGCGCCCTCTCGCTGAGTTGGTAGCGCTTCCCTCTGTGGTTACGAGGGTACGTGGAGGCCCCACTCCCAGTGCCTGGTGCAAAGATCTCACCAAACCCTCAGCCTGCCTGGCACGCACAGACCGCACTGCAGGACGGAACTGTAAGAAAAGCAGACGTTCCTCCTTGGCTGAACGATGCCCGAGGAAGGGCCACCAGAAGACTGTGTGTTGGGATGATTTTATTTCAGCCCCTCTTCCCTTGTTATTCCAGCACTTTTCTGAGTCACTGTATTGGGGCCGAGGAGGGGGAGCTGTGGTTGCCGGGATTTTCACCAAACAGAACTGCTCCCGGTTGTCCGGGCTGGAGATTTTCGAGTTTCTCACCAGCTCAGACCGCAGAGGGCAGGCTGACCCCACAGTGACCCCATGGGGAGCGGGATGGAGCCGTCCAAAGCATTCTTTTTCTTTCCTTCACACAAATATTACGGTGAAGGCAAATTATCCGTGTGGCCTTGACACCGAGCTGAGAACCCGACAGGAGGCAGGGCTTCGGGGGGTCCTGCCCCCCACCAGCACCTGTCAGAGACGGATCAGAGGCTATTTCTGAGACCTGCCCACTTGGCGAGAGTCAGGCAGGGAGGTCTGGGTGACCGAGTGCTTAACAAATCAGAACAGTGGGCTCGGCCGAGACGCCTGTGCGTGGAGGGTCGTGGGGAGGGGCCCACGTCCTCACATTCTCCTCCAGGCTGTGGGCTGCGGGGCGCTCAGCCACTGGGGTCCATGGGTTCCTTTGGCAATTGGTGGGTGCTCAGGCTGAAATCACCCAAATAAACTGCCCAGGACCAAAATGTTCAATCGTCACACAAGTGATGCAGAGTTTACCATGCGTATCTAAGAGTAATTTTCATTTTTTTACCCTATATTGGTAGTTTTTGCTCCACAAAAGCCCAAACCATCTCCCGTAGTTATTTCCTGCTCCTGTAAAGGTCCCGGTCAGGAAACGGTTGCTGGACGCCGAGACCCGGGATGCTCTCACCCCCAAGCTCAGTGTCCAGAGACTCGGGACCCCTTCAGGGGGGAGACCGGCCCCCCTCCATGGCCTGTTGGTCTGGGTGTCTGGGCTCCCGACATCATGTCTGCTTCAAACAAGAGCCCCAGACCCTGAGAGAGGCTGCAGAGGAGGGGGGTGCCTGGACCCAGAACCCCAGACTGGAGTCTCCGCCGGCCCCTCTCAGCGTTGAGGCCACGGCAGCTCCTTCCCTAGCACGTCCCATCCCGTAAGCCACACATGAGTAAAACCCGAGGGGATGCAGGGGAGACCCTTACCCAAGTACAGACCGCACTTCTCCTGGGAAGTATTCTGCTGTGAGAAAAAGACTCAGCTCTGGGTCCAGAGAATTCCATTTTTCTTCCCTGGATGCTAAATCCCACGCCCTACCCAGCTCAAGCGGCAACACACTGGAACATACGTACTGTCTCCTGACTCGGTAATTCACCAGTCCAGGCACCGTGACCAAAGCCCCACAGGGGGGCGGCCTCAACAACAGGTGCTGATTTCTCACGCGCTGGAGGCTGCACGTCCGAGACCAGGGCACCGGGACCCAGCTTTTTCTCTGTCTACGCAGCAGCCACGTTGAAACAATTTCACGCAAAACCTAAGGCTCCCATTCGTGCCCAGGACCTGAGCAGGCAGAGGGCTTTGGGGACCCAAGCGGACCTGAGTGTAGTGTGCCCTTCGGACCATTTGCCTGACTTCAGGTTGATTTTCCCCTCTGACACCCTCACCAGCGCTCAAGTTCTCAGCCCATTTCTCTCTCCACCATCCACTAAACAAACACTTAACACGTAGGAATTTTAAAAATTCTTAAAGGAAAGGGATGCTTTGGGAACAAGGCATCCTTTCCTGCTGGACACTTGTTCTCCTTCATTGTTAGGACCTTTACTTGCTGATATCGGGCGGCAGAATTTGCACCCCAAACCCTCCCCTGAGGGGCTCTTGGCTCCCGGCAGGGTCTGCGCAGGGGAGGGAGGAGACCGTAAAAGCCAGACTTTCTGATGACGGGCGTGCGCCGTCCCCGCAGGGCCTGCTGCGTGGGTGAGCCTCTGGGGTCCCGACAAGAACCAGGTGGTGGGGTGGAGAGCGGCCAGTCTTGGGGCAGAGTCAGAGGAGTCTCAACCTCGAGGTGTCCTACCCCGAAACACAGCGGGAGTGGAGGCCGAGAGATGGAGGCTGCGCTGGGACCTCGCTGCTGAGGGACACCCAAGCAACAGGGGCCTCCCAGAGAGGAGGGGCTCCACACGGCCTCGCCCCCATCCACTCGGGAAACCCGCGGCCCCCACTCCCCTCAGGTCCTTGTTCAAAAGTCGCTCCCCCAAGGGGCTGGCGGGAGGGCCCTTTGCACAGTGGTCTGTGCTGCTTCAGACTCAGACCAGGTAGACGTAGATCAGAACCCGGCACAGACGGATCGGGGGTGCAGGAGGAGGAGGGGGGCCCCTCCCGGACGGAACAGGTCAGTCCTGACCAGGCCTGCAGGGGCCCTCACCCACACCCTCCCACGAGGCTTGCTGTGGCTCCCGCTCTCCGCGCTCTGATGGCCTGTCTGGGATGCGGGAGGGACCGTCTATCACACCACCTTGGGTTGCTTTCATCTGAAGCAGCAACCGGCCCAGCGCCTGGACCCGCACCGTCAACATGCAGTCCCCCAGCATGTGACCCACGCCTGGTCCGAACCGAGAGCCACCGGGTCCCAAAGACGGGCTGCAGAAACAATTAAGGGTGTAGAATAGCTCAGTAACGATTGTCTGTCAAGTACGTGCTGGATGATCTTATTCTGAATATATCGGGTTAAAAAATATATATTCTTTAAATGGATTTCACCTGTTTCTTCTCACTAGCATTGCACACGTGGCTCGTGTTACATTTCTGCTGGACAGCGGGGTCTATGAACCCGGGACAGAGGAGTGCCCTCCACTCAGTGGGAAGTGCTGAACCCCAGTTGCGTCAGGAGCCACCATGGAGAACCTAGCCGGGTGCTTTGTGGGAGGGCAAACCGAGCCAGCTGCGCGTTGTTCAAGATGGTGCCCAAACCGAGGGGGTGGGAAGGAAGGAGGGGTCAGGGGGAGAGAAACAGAGGCAGAGAGACTGAGAGTTTGGGCAGAGCTCATCAGCGTCATCAGCAGGGCTTCCTCAAGCTCCTTGTTTCCTTCCCCTAATTCTGAAGCTCCTAGAGGGTGTGCCGGTGGGGGTGGGAGGTAACACAGGTCTGTGTCAATTTATCTTAGCACAATTCGCTCGGAGACCTGAGGACAGGTGGAGGGCACAGGTGACCCCCTGTCACTGCACTGGGGACCTGGGGACACGTGGAGGGCACAGGTGACCCCCCATCAGCACCACTCAGGACTGTCACGTCGCTGCACCCTGGACGCTCGTGCAAGCCTGAGCACGGAGGCGTGAGCACTTCCCTTATCTACAAGCAGAAATAAACCTTTACCCTTCAGATCCAGCTCTTTTTGGTTAGAGGGCACTATTTCACTCTGTGTATAATCCCATCTTCCTAACATTGCTTCCTTTTTTAATCAATTGACTTAAAATTACAGCTGCTTATTAATTTGGAGGATGCAGATTTCTGCTCCAGGCTTTCCCTGCAGTGTCCTGGCATCTCTGTGTCTTCATTTAACATCTCGGCTATGGTCTTGGCCAATCATTTCTTATTTTGCAATTATATCTGCTCCACTCTCTGCATGCTGTCTTTGGTGGTTGTATAATTAAAGAGAAACGATTCTTCTCCCTTGGCTGCACAAGGTGAAAAATGTTAGCTATTTCCACACTTCAGGGCCCCAGCTGCTACAAGCATTAAAAATTCCTTAAAACATAAACTTATGGCATTGTGATCACAATGGATCGTGTTGTTGTAAATGAATTTCACTGTAAACTGCTGTTTTAAATCACCATATAGTTTATTAGAAATGGAAGGAAACTAATACATAAGGAAGTAAGGTTTGACATAATTGTCCCCAGAAGCCTGTTCCTCCAGAAGGTGATGGCGAAGGAGGGGTCAGAAACCACTGCCCTTCCAGCTGCGTCGAGGGTGCTGCTGGACCCTGGGGCTCACTCCTACCTTCTCTCCCTCTGGCTCTCCTCCCCTCCCATCTGCCCTGGGGATTTATGGAGGGTCTATGCTGCGCACTGCTCTGGGCTCAGCTGTGAGCCTGCAGAGATGAGCGAGACATCGGCTTCCCTCGGATAACGGAGGCTCTGCTGGAGGAGCAGGTGCCGTGTGGGCAGACCACGGGGGAGGGGCTGTGATGAAGATGCAGACGGAACCCGCTCTGAGCAACAGAGGAGGAGCAAGAACACCAAGGTCACACGCGAATGATGGGAACCTGACTGATGGATCTGAGCCGGCAGGTGCTGAGATCGACGGGAATGCAGAACCTGGCGTCAGGAGGCTTCCGCGAGGGGAAGTCCACCATTTTCTCAAGCACATATGGAAGATGGTTGCCTGCTCTCTACTTGGACATTTCCAGTGGTGGAGAACTTGACACTTTTGGAATATCCTCTTCCATTTCAGGACACAGATTCAAGTCTTCTCCCAGCTAAAAGCCTGAAAATCATGTCTTCAGTTTGGACACTCCAACCTGGAAATCTTTGGATTACTTCAACAGAGGATTCATAATAGGTGAGGCAGCATGGTGTGGGTGCTGGGCATATCCTGGGCACAATCAGAACAGCCGGACATGTGGGCACGAGACAAGAGGAGACCAGGACAGGACTCGCTTACCTGTAAGTAATGGGAATAGAGTGACTCAATGAAGGACATTTATAAAATCGGGGCTTGATTAGAAAGGCAATGCAGGCTTTTTGGAGGTTTGTGAGCAGTGAGTGAAATGATGCTGGAAGCATTTCAGGGAGATTCATTTACTCCCACATTGTATGAAGAACATGGAGGTCATCTAATTCATCATTACACAGGCTAACAGCTCCTGAGAAGATCCTGCTGTGAGACTGCAGGCTGAGCACCCTGCCCCCAGCGTCTGAGCATGGCTGGCTGGCTACCTCACGCCCTCTTCAGCCTAAACAGCTCCAGCATCTTGTCCTCTTTGACAAAGTCTCCTGGTCCTTCCATAACCTGCCACACTCTGTTTCAGTGCTTCGTCACACATCAGTCCAGAAATGTAGACGTAAGAGGGGGGAAAGGCTCATTAATTTATTCTCACACTCCTCAGGCATCCAGTAACTAACCTAGTAACTAATCAATGCCAGATGTTGTAGGGGGCACCAAGGCTGCAGAGGAAGCAAATGGTTCTTGCCCAAAGGAAGCCCCAGTTGGATTAAGGGAGAGGGACAAATGAAAACATGCATGCCAATAAAAGAGCAGAGTGGCCACGACCCAGGCCTTACAGGGGGCAGTCAGCCCACAGTGGAAACCCCACTCCAGCACAAGGAGAGATGTTCCAAAAGCCTTAATAAGGAAAAGGACCCTTAGACATAGTCTTGAAAGGTGTGCAGGGCTTGACCTGCAAGACTGGATCAGGAACATCTCCACCAGCAGAGGGAGAAGTGGGACTTCTGTACTGAGAAAGGTCAGCCATACATGAGACAAGCAGGAAAAGAGACACCAGACTTGAACACATGTTGCAATTCTTCCTCTGAACCTTGAAGGAAGGAGAGGAAACAGAGATGGAAAACAATTTAGGTGTGTCTAGAGCATTTGTGGGGAGTAAAGGAGTTCCCATTTTGTACCCTCAATTTTCCCTGTAAATTTTTTTTCTCCCTGAGAGATACAAGTATTGAAGTAGAGGATTCAGAAAGTGCACCCAAATATATCGACATTCTTGACATAACTCCCTCTCTTCATTCTTTACCCAAAAATAAAGCAACTGAGATACATCAGTGAGTTTAAAATGATAAGGTCTCTGGGATACGTTGTAAGAAGAAGAGAAGATATTCTAAACAGCACTGGTGGGTTGAAGAACAGCGTAGCAATGGTGAATTTTGAGAGATTGAGAAAATCATTTCAGAGAAGTTAACTTTGGCCTTTACCTCATTATTTACATTTGTCTGAAAACTCTTTTCATTCTTAAGATGAAACTTGAAAAGTTCTTGAAAGATAGTTTTTCTGGGTATACAAAAAAGTTGACAATTCTCAGCACTTTGAAGATGGAATTCCATTGTTTCCTGGCTTGCATATTTGCTATGGAGAAGTCAGATGTCAGTCTAATTGTAGTCGTTCTTTGTTTTATATCTGTCTTTCCTCCAGATACTTTTAAGATCTTCTATTTGTCTTTCAATTTCACTGTCTTGTATTTAGGTGCAGATTTTCGTTCATATATCTTGCTTTGGATTTGTGCTTCTGCGTCTAGGAATTCATGTTTCTCATCAATTTTATGATTCTCAGCTATTAACTCTCTCCATGTTGCCTCTCCCTCATCCTCATACTTATCTCATTTGTGAGCTCCAACTAATAACATGTTAGGCCTTCTTACTCTACCTTTGATACCTGCCAAACTCTATTCACATTTTTTATTTATTTGACTCTGTTACATTCTGGGTAATTTTTCCAGGCTTTTCTTCTAGTCTACTTATTCTCTCTTCATCTGTGTCATCTCTGCTATTTAACTCATCTATCAAAGTTTTCTTTCTATTGTTATATTTTTTCCATTTAGAGAAGTATATAGTACTATTTTGCTTGCAGTATATGTGTTTTTTTCAGTTATGTATATTACAGTGTTTTATTTTATAACACTTTATTGAAGTATAATTGACATACAGTAAACTTACATATTTAATGTACAACTTGACACATTTTGACAGATGTATATAATCATGAAACCATTATCACAATCAAGGTAATGAACATATCCTAGTTTGTGCATTCACTTATTGATGGACATTTGGTTTGTTTCTAATTTGAACTGTTACAAATAAAGTTGCTCTGAACATTTATATACAAGCTTTTGTGTATATCTGTGCTCTGGTTTCTCTTGGATAAATACCTAGGAGTGAAATAGTTGGATCATTTCGTAGGTGTGTGCTTAACTTCTTAATTAATTTCTATGCTGTCTTCCAGAGTGACTTTATCGGTGAATTCTACCAAATCTTTAAGGAGGATTTGGTACTATTTCTACACAAATCCTTCCAGAAAATTGAAGAGGAGAGAATTTTTCCCCAACTCATTTCATATCAGCATTATCCTGATACCAAAACTATACAAAGTCTTACCAAAAAAAAAAAAAAAAAAAAAACCACAGGAAAAAAATCTCTCATTGATATGGATGTAAAAAGTACAAGCAAAATTTTAGCAAGTTAAGCCCAACAGCATATAAAAACAATAATACATCATAACCAAGTTCATGCCAGATTGATTTAACATTAAAAATGCATCTAAGTAACTCACAATATTAACAAAGAAGAGAAACCATAGGACTTCTACATATCAATTTTCAGGGGGCAATTTAATCCACAATAGGATGCCAGATATTGAAATTTTGTTATGTTGGGTGATAGGCATTTTTGTATTTCTATAAATATTCTTGAGCTCTGCTCAAGGACAAAGTTGACTTTTCTTGGAACAGATTGATCCTTTTGGGTCCCACTTTAGGATATGTTAGGTAAGACCTGAGCAGTCTCCAATCAAGGACCAATCATTTTCCACTATGGAGGTAACACTCTTCTGTGTTACTTCTGCCTAATGCCCCATAAGTCCTGGGATTTCCAACTTTGCCTGGTGGGAACGGGCAGTTTCCATAGCCCCGCATGGGCATCTGACCTTTCACCTCAAAGCTTTCAGGAGGTTCTTCCCTGGCCTCCTGCAGTTTTCTCCATGCTCTGATCAGTACTCCGCTGGGTACTCAGTGGAGACCTCGTGCAGGTCTCAGGAGTCCTCTCTCCTCATCTCTCTTTCTCCAGTCCTCCTGAAAACTTCAGTGTTTCATCTGCACAGACTCTCAGCTCCGTCTCCTATGCCCTCGCCCATTGGGCTATGCCTGTGGTCCCCACCTCACGTCACAGCTGGGAAACAGACTCCAACCTGTAAGCTGAAGGAATCTCAGGGCTCAACTCATTTGCTTCTTGCTGCTCACGGGCCTCCAACCTTTGCAACCTGATGTTTAGTGTCTTGTAAACCATTGTCTCACATGTTGTCAGTCTTTCTGTTATTTCAGTCAGGAGAATAAATCTAGTTCTTGTTACTCCATTTTGGCCAGAATTGATAGTCTCTATTTGGTTATTTCTATTTTGTTGCTTTTCACCTATAGTCTAATTGCCATAGCACGTGTCTCTAAAAAAAATAATCTTTTAATTTTGAAGCACTGAGTAGCATGTAGGCCTCCCTCTGTTCACGGCCAGAGTGAGGCTGCCCTTGTGAGACGAGGTCCAGAGAAGAGTGGCTGACTGCCAGGGTCTGTACACCCAGGTGGCTTCAGCTGCCCTGAGAGCACAAGGCAGCTAGGACTCATGAAGCCTGAACTCCTACAATTTGGGTTGCTTTCTTTTGGAAAGCATACAAAAATATCTCACTTTTGTAACTGTTGGAAAGACACAGCTAGGTGCACCTGCTTCCAGTGTCTTGAGGGAACCCACACCAGCTTGAGGCCCTCGGCTCCACAGTAATGCACTGGGGGCTTACCAAACATGGTCAGGGTGCTGCTGGGCTCTCACTGGAGCAGGTACTAGGTATCTGTACCTGCCACTGTACAGGCCACTGTAACCACCGTGGCCTCCCCAAGCTCTCAGACATTGGGTGGAGTGTAATGAGTGTCCCCTACTGACCCAGGAGCAGGGCTGGAGGAGTGTGTGAGAGCTGCATCCATACATGGTATTCAGGCTCACCTGGACTTTCCATCCTCAGGTAAAATGATCATTCAAGAGCAATGGGGCTCTCTCTAGAGTCAGACCTGTCCCATCTGGATGGATTATCACATACACCCAGGAACACCTGCCATTGGGGAATCAGCCTTCTCCCTTCTCCAGGGTGGGGGTCCTTTGCGCCCCCCTTGGCACTGTTGTTTCAGTGGCCCATATCCTGCAGTAGCCTTTTGGAAAAGAGTGCATGGATAATAAATGTTTTGAGACCGTTTATAAGGGAAATATCTTGATTCTTTCCTTATACCTGTATGACAGGTATAAGGTATACAGGTATAAGTTGGGCTGGGTATAGAATTTCCTTCAGAATTTTGAAGACATTTCTCCACATTCTTTTTGTTTTTGGTGTTACAGTGAAAATGTTCTGAAACCATCCTGGTTCTTAGTCTTTCCTTTACAGAACCTTCTCTTTGTTCCCAGGGTTCTGAAACTTATAAAGACGTGCCTTGATCATAATCTATTTCACCCATTGTTCTGCAACACCAAATATTCTAGGAAATTTTCTTGAATTAGTTCATTGATGATTTCATCCCCTCTGTTTTCTCTCTCTTTGTCTAGTTTTTTTTTCTTTTTCTGAGCTCCTATTATTTAAATGTTGGTTCATTTTCTATCATTTTGTCTTTTTTTTCTTTGCTCTAGTTCATGTGTTTCTTAACTTTATCTTCTAATCGTTCAATTCTTTTTTTAATTTCTGCTGTTTTAAGTTTTTTCCAATTTTTCCTTTTTTCTTGCTGAATGTTCCTTTTCATAAAATTCTCTTTTTGTTTCATGAGTACAACATCTTTCCTTAACTTGTTGAGAATATTAATGACAGGGTTTTTTTTTTTTTAAGTTTCCTTCTCCTCAAATGATCTCTTTCTCCATGTTGCTCTTTTATGTTTGTTTCTTTTGTTTTTTCTCAGATATTTGACAAAATCTGCTCATTATTAAGAGTGAGGACTAAATATCTGAGCGGAAGCTCTTAGCAAATGAGTGACCAGTCTACTGGGGACACTGGATGTTTGTATCTTCAGGACTCTCCTCTTGGGCTGGTGAGATTCTCCAGAGAATATTTCCTTCTGTAGTGGGATGAACAGCACCACCCCACCAAAGATATGTCCATACCCTAATTTCCAGAACCTGTGAATATTACTTTATTTGGAAAAAGGGTCTTTTCAGATGTAATTAAGTTAACAATCTCAAAATGAAGCCATTAGCCTAGATTTTTTGGGTGGGCAATAAATGCTATTACAAGTGTATTTATAAAAGAAAGGAAGATAAAGACAGACACACAGAGAGAGAATGCCGTGTAACAATGGAACAAAGAGAGAGTGGCCATGAGCTGAGGACACCAAGGAATGCCAGAGGCCACCAGGAGCTGGAAGAAGCAAAGAACGGATCCTCCCCCAGAGTCTTCGGGAGGTGCACAGCCCTGCCGCCACCTTAATTTCAGACCTCTGGTCTCCAGAACAATGAGAAAATAAATTTCTGTTGTTTTAAACCACCCAGTTTATGGTGCTTTGTTCCAGCAGCCTCAGGAAGCTAACACACCACCCCTCACCAGAGACCTCAGGGCCCAGGGCAGCCGTCATGTGTGGTTAGGGGTTCGGGTGAGTCCATCAAGCAGCCAAGCTCCCACCCTCCAGCCCCGGGCCCTGCTCTCCCCCCGCGCCCCACCGCAGGCAGTGAACAGCATCTCTGGGGCTGGTGGGGCATCGCCAGTGGGACAGAGTGTGAGGACCTGCTCCTCAAGGCCACCTCCACCCCTGTCCTTGGATTTTAACACCTTAACCCCGTTTCCAGAGAAATGTGGCACCAGTTTCTGAGCCTCTTCGGTATTCTGTGGCGTAAATTGGGCCGTTCTCAGCTTTCTTGTTCCCAACCTAGGATTCCACTTCCTTGATTCCGCTAAGTGAAGTGGCAGCTGCTGGGGAGTGAGGATCTGGAAGGCTGCACCTGGTCCCAGGAGGGCTCTTGGCCGTAGGGCACTCAGGGTTCCTGGTTCCTCCAAGTAAATGTGGCTGGAAGGGCTTCCCTGCCCAGTTCCTCCCCAGTGACAGCAGGGCAGGGGGTCATGGAAACAAGAGGGCACCCCCTCCCTTCACTTCCGAGCTGCACCCAGCACACATAGGTCAATTCTACCCTCTGGTAATCACAGTAATAACTGCTATTTTTTCTTCCGACTGTCCGTGGGGTCCACTGGTCACAGCCCAAGTTCATTCAATTTGTAGGAAGAAATGAGGCCCAGTTTTCCAAAGATTTGGTTCATCTTGACTGAGGCGAAGGCCCAGGATTCTGAAAGCTCAGGTGTCGTCCTTGGAGTCCAGGGGGCTGTCCCAGGTGCTGGATCCTGGGGTGGCAGGCCCGATCACACTGCCCCTACTGGCTCAGGCCAGGCAGACACGCACCAAGGTCAGAACTCCCTGCTGTTCATGGTGCTTTTGCCTATTAGTATCATTTTTTCTGAGCAGACTGCACGTGAGGGCACCATGGCAGCCTGGCCTGAGCTGATGGCTTGAATGGGGAGACCCCTCCTTGCCATCTGCCCCTGTCCACGTGTCCTGGCAAAATCCTTGAACCTGGAAGTGTCCAGCCTATGTGACACAGAGTTGTGCCGTATTGGGGTCACCACCAGGCTGAAGACCCAGGGAGAGGGCACCCCTCAGGGCCCATGGAGCTCAGAGACCCGGCTGAGTCTGGGGGCCCCTGCAGACCCCCAGTGAGAGGGAGGCCGCACACGCTGGGCCCTGTTGCTACTCCAGGTCCCTGCGGTAGAGAGAGCTTTACCACAGATATGACAAGGTAGAGCAGGAGAAGAGAAACTGGTCCAAAGGAGGAGCAGGTCCCCATCAGCCCCACCAGCAGCCATGGAAAGTGAGGTTTTGTGACTGAAATAATGGCACTTACGAAGGTCACTTAGCAGTAACTCTGGGGATGGAGAAATTATGAGAATTTTGTAATCACTCTATATGTATTACATAAATGTCATTAGACTATGGCTCCTCGGGCTCTGAGGAGGTCACCTGGACAGGTCACTTTCTCCTTCCGAGTCTCTGGGAGTAAAAATCATACCTTTGCCCTAAATCCCCGTTTCCTTGAAGGGTCGGCTCCTAATACACTTGGACGTAATGAGGACTCTGACGTCCTGTCTGCTGGCTGCTCTGGGCTCTACAGTGAAGAAACTTGTCAGGTACAGTGATCAGGTTGGCTGCAGCAGAAATGGATTTTTGCAACAAGTGATGGGACCATCTGCTCTATATCAGCTGCACGTCGGAGAAGACAACGTTTATTCAGAGTTTACATGAATCTGTGCATAGTGGTTCGTGACACCATGGGGTTCGATTGCACCCTGTTCTCATTGCAGGACCCCGTCCATGCACAGCTGGTTGTTATTGGAGGGAGCGAAGGCCCCTGGAGGATGCTTGGCTTCTATCCAAACCCACACGCCTCCAGGGAGAAGCCAGGACGGGAGCTCTTTGAGGTGTCTGTGATGAAACGGGGCAAGGCCTGGATGGAAGATACTCAGTGGGAGGAGCCTAGCCAGCCTCCAGGGAACAAAACCGCTGCATCTGGTTCACGAACTCGCAGCAAGAAGGTAGGGGGCACTCGAGAGGTCTGGCAGTTGAGAAGTAAAGGCTGCAGGAAAGGCTGCAGGGTGATTCAGGGAGCGTAACTGAAGCATTCGGCCGCCTTCTCAATTGGGCTGCTTTGTTCTTGGTCACTGTGCTGAGGGACAGGGCCAGACCCCCAAGCACCATGTGGGCTCCAGGCTGCAGACTCAGCCGCCCATCCGGACGTCGGTGTGGGGCTGGGGACTCTGCCTTTCCCTGGCTGCCTCGTGAGCTCGAGGGGGCCTTTGTTCTCCCCCAGCTTTGTTCAATGTTTCGCTCTGACACACATCTGGGAGCAAAGAAATCTGAAATCATTTAACCCTGTTGTCCAATCCTGGGCTTTTGATGTGATTTTAAACAATGCACCAGCACTCAGGGTTCCGGCCTCTCATTCAGAGCTCAGAGCCACGATGCCAGCTTGTCTCACCCTGAAAAGCCCTCATCCTGGCCTGGGGAATAGCCACATCCTTGCATTCCTGAGGGCTTTCGACTGCCGTGCTGCAGGAATCTCTTAATGGCCACGGACTGGCCTTAGCGGCTCGGGACCCACACAGCCCATCTGATGGCCCAATCGCCAGACTCTACGGCAGATAATAGCACAGGCTATTTCCATTTCTCAAGTCCATTTCAAATTAATAAGAATGTCCCCCTTCTGTTTTTCATCCACAAAGAGACTCCCTTTGCATATTCATTAAAGTTAAATTGATGGATTAAATTATTCCAAGCTCAAAATCAATCCTCCACATATCCATCAGAATGGACCGAATCCCCCAGTGGGGACAGAGCACAGAAAATGCATTCAGAGACACTGATAAGTCCAGGCCCATTATATGTCATTTTAAACAAAGAGCCACAAAAGCCCTTTGGAGACGCTCTATCAGCTGTTAAACAGAGACACCGCATGCACAGGGAGATTGATGGTTAGCATTCCCGGCCTCCAAATGGCTCTCCCTGGGCTGATGATTACAGGGAAACGCTCCTCCGTGTCTCTGTCACACTTCACAGGCAAACAGGTGCCTCCACGCTGAGCTTCCCCTTTGTCTTTCCCGAGGCGCAGTCAGTTAACAAGTGCCAGGCGGGGATCTCCCACTCTGCACCCGCTCAGCAAGCAGACGCACAGGGTGTTTGCAAGAACCTTGTCTTTCCATCTCCTGGAGCATCACGAGGTGAATGTGTGCAGATCAGTGGCTGGTTCCCTTTCCGGGGCCCCGGCGCACAGGAGGGGCAGCCAGGGCTGTGGGTGGAGGAGAGTGACCAGAGTCACTGCCACCGTGGGGTGGCTCTCTGGCCTCAGATGGACAGAGGGGCTTTGTGGGTTCCTTTTGGAAAGTTTCATTCTGAGTCAAGTTCTGGAGAAAATGCTCCAGAACAGCCCACCCACCATCTTTGCTCTCTCCTCACTAATGCCTTTTCTCATCTTTCCCCTTTACTCTTTCCCATCACCTATCTTCTCATACTTTCTCCACACCCACAGCTGAATGGAATGGAAGAGAGCCTGGAACACAGTCTGTATGGGGACATGTCAAAGTGCCTGGAGGAAGGCAGAGGAGACCCCCACCGGGACATGTTCTATTTCTCCCACATCAAGTCTTTCTAATGCAGCCTCCATCGAATTCCAGGGCCTCTCCACGAACACAAGGGTTTTACTTATTTAATTGTTCCAATAGTTGGCTTCAAGTAATGTTCATCATCAATGGAAGTCGATATAGATAATGAGGTGTATTTTTTGAAAATCACCGGAACTTTTACTTCCAAGTAAGATATAGTAGATATCAGCAGGGTAAATCATTGTAAAATCTAGAAAAAAGTGGAATAAATGACAAAAATTGTTTTAAAGACTTTGGACAGCAGTGAAAGCAATGAGAGCCAGACAAGCTGAAACTTCGGTGCTGGGTCAGAAGGCAACGCAAAACTCCTGTGTCTCCCAGCATGTGAGAGACAAAGTCCCACTAATGTGCGGGGCCTGCAGCAAGAATGGCGGCTCTCCCAGCAAGACATTTGCCGGGCTTTGAAATCCTAGCGAGGTGGGTCACTCAAGGTGAACTGAGTCCAGCTGCAGTGACCACCCAACCCCAGCCCAGTGTAAGTCCCAGTTGGGTTGGTGTAATCAGCCCTAACACTGTCTTCCTAAAAGCAGAGTAGATGAAACACCTCCAGGTGAAATGACATCACCTTTGACCCGGTGGTTCTTTATTTTTTTTTTTTTTTAGTTATCTATTCTATACATATTAGTGTATAAATGCCAATCCCAATCTCCCAATTCATCCCACCAACACCACCCCTCCTCCACTTTCCCCCCTTGGTGTACATACGTTTGTTCTCTACATCTGTGTCTCTATTTCTGCCTTGCAAACCGGTTCATCTGTACCATTTTTCTAGATTCCACATATATGCGTTAATATACGATATTTGTTTTTCTCTTTCTGACTTTCTTCTGTATGACAATTTCTAGGTCCATCCACGTCTGTACAAATGACCCAATTTCGTTCCTTTTTATGGCTGAAAGTATTCCATTGTATATATGTACCACATCTTGTTTATCCATTCGTCTGTCGATGGGCATTTAGACTGCTTCCATGACCTGGCTATTGTAAATAGTGTTGCAATGAACATTGGGGTGCATGTGTCTTTTTGAATTATGGTTTTCTCTGGGTATATGCCCAGTAGTGGGATTGCTGGGTCTTACAGTAACTCTATTTTTAGTCTTTAAAGGAACCTCCATACTGTTCTCCATAGTGGCTGTAACAATTTACATTCCCACCAACAGTGAAAGAGGGTTCCCTTTTCTCCACACCCTCTCCAGTATTTGTTGTTTGTAGATTTTCTGATGATGCCCATTCTAACCGGTGTGAGGTGATACCTCATTGTAGTTTTGATTTGCATTTCTCTAGTAATTAGTGATGTTGAGCAGCTTTTCATGTGCTTCTTGGCCATCTGTATGTCTTCTTTGGAGAAATGTCTATATAAGTCTTCTGCCCATTTTTTGATTGGGTTGTTTACTTTTGTAATATTGAGCTGCATGAGCTGTTTATATATTTTGGAGGTTAATCCTTTGTCCGTTGATTCCTTTGTAAATATTTTCTCCCATTCTGAGGGTTGTATTTTCAACTTGTTTGTAGTTTCCTCTGCTGTGAAAAAGCTTTTAAGTTTCATTAGGTCCCATTGGTTTATTTTGTTTTTATTTCCATTACTCTAGGAGGTGGTTCAAAAAAGATCTCGCTGTGATTTATGTCAAAAAGTGTCCTTCCTATGTTTTCCTCTAATAGTTTTATAGTGTCCAGTCTTACATTTAGGTCTTTAATCCATTTTGAGTTTATTTTTGTGTATGGCATTAGGGAGTATTCTAATTTCATTCTTTTACATATAGCTGTCCAGTTTTCCCAGCACCACTTATCAAAGAGGCTGTCTTTTCTCCATTGTATATCCTTGCCTCCTTTGTCATAGATTAGTTGACCATAGGTGCGTGGGTTTATCTCTGGGCTTTCTATCCTGTTCCATTGATCTATATTTCGGTTTTTGTGCCAGTACCATATTGTCTTCATTACTGTAGCTTAGTAGTATAGTTTGAAGTCAAGGAGTCTGATTCCTCCAGTTCCATTTTTTTCCCTCAAGATTGCTTTGGCTATTTGGGGTCTTTTGTGTCTCCATAGAAATTTTAAGATTTTTTGTTCTAGTTCTGTAAACAATGCCATTGGTAATTTGATAGGGATTGCATTGAATCTGTAGATTGCTTTGGGTGGTACAGTCATTTTCACAATATTGATTCTTCCAATCCAAGAACATGGTATATCTCTCCATCTGTTTGTGTCATCTTTGATTTCTTTCATCAGTGTCTTATAGTTTTCTGAGTACAGGTCTTTCACCTCCTTAGGTAGGTTTACTCATAGGTATTTTATTCTTTTTGTTGCAATGGTGAATGGGATTGTTTCCTTAATTTCTCTTTCTGATCTTTCATTGTTAGTGTATAGGAATGCAAGAGATTTCTGTGCATTAATTTTGTATCCTGCAACTTTACCAAATTCATTGATTAGCTCTAGTAGTTATCTGGTGGCAGCTTTAGGATTCTCTATGTATAGTATCATGTCATCTGCAAACAGTGACAGTTTTACTTCTTCTTTTCCAATTTGGATTCCTTTTATTTCTTTTTCTTCTCTGATTACCATGGTTAGGACTTCCAAAACTATGTTGAATAATAGTGGCAAGAGTGGACATCCTTGTCTTGTTCCTGATCTTAGAAGAAATGCTTTCAGTTTTTCACCATTGAGAATGATGTTTGCTGTGGGTTTGTCATATATAGCCTTTATTATGTTGAGATAGGTTCCCTCTGTGCCCACTTCCTGGAGAGTTTTTACCATAAATAGGTGTTGAATTTTGTGAAAAGCTTTTTCTGCATCTATTGAGATGATCATATGGTTTTTATTCTTCAATTTGTTAATATGATGTATCACATTGATTGATCTGCGTATATTGAGGATTCCTTGCATCCCTGGGATAAATCTCACTTGATCATGGTGTATGATCCTTTTAATGTGTTGTTGGATTCTGTTTGCTAGTATTTTGTTGAGGATTTTTGCATCTGTATTCATCAGTGATAGTGGTCTGTAATTTTCTTTTTTTGTAGTATTTTTGTCTGGTTTTGGTATCAGGGTGATGGTGGCCTCACAGAATTAGTTTGGGAGTGTTCCTTCCTCTGCAATTTTCTGGAAGAGTTTGAGAAGGATGGGTGTTAGCTCTTCTCTAAGTGTTTGATAAAATTCACCTGTGAAACCAATTGGTCCTGGACATCTGTTTGTTGGAAGATTTTTAATCACAGCTTCAATTTCATTACTTGTGATTGGTCTATTCATATTTTCTATTTCTTCCTGGTTCAGTCTTGGAAGGTTATACCTTTCTAAGAATTTGTCCATTTTATTGGCATAGAGTTGCTTGTAGTAGTCTCTTATGATGCTTTGTATTTCTGCAGTGTTTGTTGTACCTTCTCCTTTTTCATTTCAAATTTTATTGATTTGAGTCCTCTCCCTCTTTTTCTTGATGAGACTGGCTAAAGGTTTATCAATTTTGTTTATCTTCTCAAAGAACCAGCTTTTAGTTTTATTGATCTTTGCTACTGTTTTCTTTGTTTCTATTTCATTTATTTCTGCTCTGATCTTTGTGATTTCTTTCCTTCTACTAACTTTGGGTTTTGTTTGTTCTTCTTTCTCTAGTTCCTTTAGGTGTAAGGTTAGATTGTTTCTTTGAGATGTTTATTATTTATTGAAGTAGGATTGTATTGCTATAAACTTCCCTCTTAGAACTGCTTTTGCTTCATCCCATAGGTTTTGGATTGTCATGTTTTCATTGTCATTTATCTCTAGGTATTTTTTGATTTCTTCAGTGATCTCTTGGTTATTTAGTAATGTATTGTTTAGCCTCCATGTGTTTGTGTTTTTTTACATTTTTTCCCCCATAATTTATTTCTAATCTCAAAGTGTTGTGGTTGGAAAAGATGCTTGATATGATTTCAGTTTTCTTAAATTTACCAAGGCTTGATTTGTGACCCAAGATGTGATCTATCCTGGAGAATGTTCCGTGTGCACTTGAGAAGAAAGTGTAACTTGCTGTTTTCGGATGGAATGTCCTATAAATATCAATTAAATTTATCTGGGCTACAGTGTCATTTAAAGTTTGTGTTTCCCTATTAATTTCTGTCTGGATGATCTGTCCCTTGGTGTAAGTAAGGTGTTAAAGTGCCCCACTATTACTGTGTTAACTGTTGATTTCTTCTTTTATAGCTGTTAGCATTTGCCTTATGTGTTGAGGTGTTCCTATGTTGGGTGCATCTATATTTATAATTGTTGTATCTTCTTCTTGGGTTGATCCCTTGATCATTATGTAGTGTCCTTCCTTGTCTCTTGTAACATTCTTTATTTTAAAGTCTATTTTATCTGATATGAGTATTGCTACTCCAGCTTTCTTTTGATTTCCATTTGCATGGAATATCTTTTTCCATCCCCTCACTTTCAGTCTGTATGTGTCCCTAGGTCTGAAATGGGTCTCCTGTAGACAGCATATATATGGGTTTTGTTTTTGTATCTATTCAGCAAACATGTGTCTTTTGGTTGGAGCCTTTAATCCATTAACATTTAAGGTAATTATCGATATGTATGTTCCTATTACCATTTTATTAATTGTTTTGGGTTCATTTTTGTAGGTCCTTTTCTTCTCTTGTGTTTTGCACTTAGAAAAGTTCCTTTAGCATTTGATGTAGAGCTGGTTTGGTGGTGCTGAATTCTCTTAGCTTTTGCTTGTCTGTAAATATTTTAATTTCTCCATTGAATCTGAATGAGATCCTTGCCAGGTACAGTAATCTTGGTTGTAGTTTCTTCCCTTTTGTCACTTTATATATATTGTGCCACTCTCTTCTGGCTTGTAGAGTTTCTGCTGAGAAATCAGCTGTTAACCTTACGGGAGTTCCCTTATATGTTGTCATTTTTCCCTTGTTGCTTTTAATAACTTTTCTTTGCTTTTAATTTTTGTCAGTTTTATTGCCATGTGTCTCAACGTGTTTCTCCTTAGGTTTATCCTGCCTGGGACTCTCTGCACTTCCTGGACTTGGGTGGCTATTTCCTTTCCTATGTTAAGGAAGTTTTTGACTATAAGCTCTTCAAATATTTTCTCGGGTCCTTCCTCTCTCTCTTCTCCTTCTGGGACCCCTATAATGTGAATGTTGTTGTGTTTAATGTTGTCCCAGAGGTCTCTTAGGCTGTCTTCATTTCTTTTCATTCTTTTTTCTTTCTTCTGTTCTGCGGCAGTGAATTCCACCATTCTGTTTTCCAGGTCACTTATCCATTGTTCTGCCTCAGTTATTCTGCTATTGATTCCTTCCAGTGTATTTTTCATTTCGGTTACTGTATTGTTCATCTCTGTTTGTTCTTTAATTCTTCTAGGTGTTTGTTCTTTAGTTCTTCTAGGTCTTTGTTAAACATTTCTTGCATCTTCTCGATCTTTACCTCCATTCTTTTTCTGAGGTCCTGGATCATCTTCACTATCATTATTCTGAATTCTTTTTCTGGAAGCTTGCCTATCTCCACTTCATTTAATTGTTTTTCTGGAGTTTTATCTTCTTCCTTCATCTGGTACATAGCCCTCTGTCTTTTCATTTTGTCTACCTTTCTGTGAATGTGGTTTTCGCTCTACAGGCTGCAGGATTGTAGCTTTTCTTGCTTCTGCTGTCTGTCCTCTGGTGGATGAGACTATATAAGAGGCTTGTGCAAGCTTCCTGATGGGAGGGACTGGTGGTGGGTAGAGTTGGGTGTTGCTCTAATGAGCAGAGCTCAGTAAAACTTTGATCAGCTTGTCTGCTGATGGGTGGGGCTGAGTTCCCTCCCTGTTGGTTGTTTGGCCAGAGGCGACCCAGCACTAGAGGCTACATGCTCTTTGGTGGGGTTAATGGCAGACTCCAGGAGGGTTCATGCCAAGGAGTACTTCCCAGAACTTCTGCTGCCAGTGTCCTTGTCCCCATGGTGAGCCACAGCCACCCCCTCCCACCTCTGCAGGAGACCCTCCAACACTAGCACGTAGGTCTGGTTCAGACTCCAGCTGGGTCACTGCTCCTTCCACCTGGATCCTGATGTGCACACTAGTTTGTGTGTGCCCTCCAAGAGTGGAGTCTCTGTTTCCCCCAGTCCTGTTGAAGTCCTGCAAACAAATCCCACTAGCGTTCAAAGTCTGATTCTCTGGGAATTCCTCCTCCCGTTGCTGGACCCCCAGGTTGAGAAGCCTGAGGTGGGGCTCAGAAACTTCACTCCAGGGGGTGGACTTCTGCGGTATAAGTGTTCTCCAGTTTGTGAGTCACCCACCCGGAGGTTATGGGATTTGATTTTATTGTGATTGCCCCCCTCCTACCATCTCATTGTGGCTTCTCCTTTGTCTTTGGATGTGGGGTATCTTTTTTGGTGAGTTCCACTGTTTTCCTATCAAAGATTGTTCAGCAGTTAGTTGTGATTCCAGTGCTCTCGCAAGAGGGAGTGAGTGCATGTCCTTCTACTCTGCCATCTTGAACCAATCTCTGGTGGTTCTTTTAATCATATTGTCCAACACACAATCAAATTTTGTGAGAAATGTAAAGAGGTAAAAAATTGATATTAGTTAATAGAAAGATAACAGAAATTAGAAACTTATTTACAGATAATTCAGATTTGGGAGTTATCAAACAAGAACTATAAATATAAGTTTAAAATAGACAAAAAGATAAAATGGATCAAAGATAGGCAACTTCAATAGAGAATAGGAATCACACAGAAGAATCTAACTGGCATTCTACAAATGAAAAATAAGAATTAAAGATTCCATCAGGAGGGTTTGCTAATCAACTGAATATAGTTGAAAACAAGGTTAAATAATTGAAATACAGATTAATAAATAATACCTTAAGTGAAACCCAGAGAGAAGAATGAAAAGAACATAACAGACTATAAAGGACACATGGAACATGTTAAAAAAGCTAGCTGTCAAATAATCCCATCCCACAAGGAGAAAAGGGTGGAATGGAGCTATACATGAAGGTATAATGGTTGAGGTTTTTTTCAAAATGAAAGATATCAACAAACAGATACAAGAAACTCCATAAACACAAATATAATAAAAAACCACACCTGGACACATTATAGCCAAACTGTTAAAAACCAACTACAAAGAAAAAATCTAAAAATTAGCCAGAGGAAAAAACGGCTTGTACTTTCAAAGAGAAAAAAGTAAGACTGATGAATGACTTTTCAACAGAAGCTATGGAAGTCATAGCATAAGGGAATGCTATTTTTAAGCACTGAAAGAAAAGGAAAAATACTACTAACCTAGAAGTCCACACCCGACAAAATATTTTTTTAAATGATGGAGGGAAAATAAAGATGTGTTTGTAACTGGAAAAATGTGTAAAATTTCTCTCCAACAGATTTGCATTACAAGGCATAATAAGGCAAATTTTTTGCCTGAAGGAAATGGAAAGGAAGCCTGCAAATACATACAGCAATGAAAAGCACCAGAAAAGAGAAATTTCAGAGTAAGTTTGAGAGTATCAATTGTTTAAAGCAATAACGAGGAAGACATCTTGCAGTATTCCTAACAAAAGCAGAAAGAAAATATAACACCAATGGCACAAAAAGCAAGAGTATGTACAAGACAAAAAAAAAACTTTTGTAAGTTTCAGCAATTGCTCAGGAAGCAGTAAAAGTATTAATTCAAGGTAGATTTTTATAACTCAATTATGCATATTTGAAACTATAGGGAAATGAGAAATATATAACTATAATGCCAGTAGAGGAGGGGCGGAAAGAAGTAATAAAAATACTTGGTTAATCCAAAAATGAAAAGGAAGAATAAAAGAATAAAGGACAGAGAGAATGAACAGAAAGAACAGAAAACAAATCATAGGATATTAAGCTAACCATCCAACCATGAATGTAGTTAAGTTAAATGTTAATGGACTAAACACTTTAATTATGACAAAGCTTGTCAGACTTGTTTTTAAAAAAGAAAAATAATTTCAACTATATGCTCTTTATGAGAGGCATACTTTAAACACAATGACATAGGTTGAAGTAAAAATATGGGGAACAAGCAAACATTAGCCAAAAGAAAGGCAGTGAGACTATACTGATATAAGAAAAAATATATAATATGAGGTGAACATTATTGTCAGTGGTAAAGAGAGACATATCATAATAATAAATGAGACATATAACAGAAAGATATTAAAAACTTAAATTTGAATGCATAGCTTAAAATGTAAAAAGAATAGTATAGAAATAAATAGGCCAATCTACAATCATAGGTGGAGATTTTAAAGACAGCTTTCTCAATAACTGATTGAAAAAGAGACCAAAAATACAGATTATAATCACACAACTGGACAATGACAGAATGGGCATATATCAAACATTCCACCAATTACTGCAGAATATACATTTTTTTAAAGTGCACATGGGACATTTGCTCTGACCAACCACATTCTGGACATAAAGTAAGTCTAAGCTATTTCTAAAAATTAAATTCGCACAGAGTATGTTCTCTGCTTGGCGTGAGTAAACCAGGCATCAATAATAGAAACACATGGGTTAAAAAAGAAGTCACAGTGGAAACTACGGTATGTTTTCAGTTGAGGGATAATTGAAATAAGATACATTGACACGTGTGAGATGCAGCTAAAGTTCTACATAAAAGGTGTATTTATAGTTTCAAATGCATATATTTAAAATAGGAAAAAATAAGAATCAATTATCTAAGCTTCTCTCTAATAAAACTAGGAAAAAGAAAACACTTGCAAATAAACCCTGAGAAAGTAATGGGAGAAGGCATATAATAAAATTAGTATTATGAATCAATCATACAATATACATGCAATAGGGAAAAAAAGTCAAAAATTGGTTCTATGAAAATATTCATAAAATTAATAAAACACTTTGAGAATGGACAAGAAAATAGAAATCACAAATTAGAAAGCTTGAAAAGAAAAAAAATGGTATGTTACTATAGATCCTACAGGCTTTTAAAAGTTAGTTAAAAGATATTATGAAGAAATTTATGGGACTTACCTGGTGGCGCAGTGGTTAAGAATCTGCCTGCCAATGCAGGGGACACAGCTTCGATCCTTGGTCAGGGAAGATCCCACATGCTGTGGAGCAACTAAGCCCATGTGCCACAACTACTGAGCCCACACGCTGCAACTACTGAAGCCCGTGTGCCTAGAGCCCATGTTCCACAATGAGAGAAGCCACCGCAATGAGAAGCCCACGCACCGCAAAGAAGAGTAGCCCCCGCTTGCCGCAACTAGAGAAAGCCCGCGTGCAGCAACAAAGACCCAGCACAGCCAAAGGAAAAAAAAAAAGTAAAAGAAAAAAAAAAAAAGAAATTTATGCCACTAACTGTGCAATTTAGAAGAAGTAAACAGATGACTTAAAACCACCTACCAAAAACATGACATAGAAAATGCAAATAGATTTATATCTCTTAGTTATATTAATTTAACAAAATACCTCCAGATCCAGATCCCTTCACTGGTAAATTCTTCCAAACAATCAAGACAGAAAGAATAATTACAATATACAAATTCCTTCAGAGGACGTAGAAAAAGGAAACGCAACTCATTTTATGAAAGCAGAATAACACTAACACCAGAGGCTGACAAGATATTACAAGAAAGAAAACCACAGACCAGTATCTCTCATGAAGAAGTTATTAGCAAATCAAATCCAGCAAAGTATAAAGAACATAGTAAGTAGGGTTTCCTTAACAGCAACATTTGATAGTGACACATAATGATCAAGAGGTTTTATTCCAGAAATGCAAGATGCTTCACACTCAAGATCAATTAACTTAATTCACCATATTAACACACTAGAAAGAAAAATATATATATTATTGTTTCAGTAGTAAAATAAAAGCCATCTGACAAAATTCTCCCAACTAAGTTCAGATGTTCACCCATCTGAACACCCAAGGATGTTCATCCCCACCATTTCTTTTCCACACTGTACTCTTCTTCAAACAACTATTAGAAACTATAAGTGAAGTTATTAAGTTTTTAGGACACAAGATCAATAAAAATCAGCTGTGTTTTCATATGCTAGCATCATATGAATTTTATTTTATTGAAAAATAAAATTTAGAAAAAATTTTATTGAAGTAGAGTTGATTTACAATGTTATGTTAATTTCTGCTGTACAGCAAAATGACTCAGTTATACGCATATACACATTCTGTTTTATATTCTTTTCCGTATGGCTTATCCCAGGAGATTGGTTATAATTTCCTGTGCTATACAGTAGGACCTTGTTGTTTATCCATTCTATATGTAATAGTTTGTATCTGCTAATCCCAAACTCCCACTCCATCGCCCCTCCCACCCTTGGCAACCACAAGTCTGTTCTCTATGTCTGTGAGTCTGTTTCTGTTTTGTAAATAAGTTCATTTGTGCTGCATTTTAGGTTCCACATATAAGTGATATCATATGGTATTTGTCTTTCTCTTTCTGGCTTATTTCACTTAGTATGATATTCTCTAGTTGCATCCATGTTGCTGCAAATGGCATTATTTTGTTCTTTTTTATGGCTGAGTAATATTCCATTGTATATGTGTACCACATCTTTATCTATTCATCTGTCAATGGACATTTAGGTTGCTTCCATGTTTTGGCTATTGTGGATAGTGTTGCTGTGAACAGTGGGGTGCATGTATATTTTGAATTATGGTTTTCTCCGGATTTAGGCCCAGTAGTGGGATTGTTGGGTCATATGGTATTCCTATTTTTAGTTTTTTAAGGAACCTCCGTACTGTTTTCCACAGTGGCTGCACCAATTTACATTCCCACCAACAGTGTAGGAGGGTTCCCTTTTCTCCACGCCCTCTCCAGCATTTGTTATTTGTCGACTGAAAAATAAAATTTTTAAATTTCCATTTACAATAGCATCAAAAAACACAAAATGCTAGGAATATGTTATGATAATGTGCAAGAGTTCCACATTGAAAACTATAAACATTTCTGAGACAAATCAAGAAGATAAATAAATGGAGAGATACACCATGTTCTGTACTAGAAAATTCAACATAATTAAGATGTCTATTCTCCCCGTATGTGCCTACCTTTTAAATACAACACTTTGAAAACTCCAGCAGGCTTTTTATTGTAGAAATTGTCAGGCTAATTAAAATTTTACATTTAATAAAGCAAAAGACCTAGAACAGCCGAAGTGATGAAAAGGAATGAAGTTTGAGGACTGTACTACCTGACTTCAGGACTCACTAAAGCCTGCAGTAACCAGAAGAGTGTGGAGCTGGCCCAGAACCACAAACGCCCAATGAAACAGAGGAGAGGACACAGACACAGACCCACATTTCCATGTACAATTGATTTTTAACAAAGACTAAAACACTCTACCAGGGAAATAGAAGCCTTTGAACAACTGAAAATTCATACAGAGACAAAAGGAACCTCAGCCCAAACTCACATCAGACACAAAAATTAATTCAAGATGGAACATGGGTGTAAGTGTGAATGTGAAAGCCACAAACTTCTGGAAGAAAGTATAGGAGAGCTTCCCAATCCGGGATGGACCAAATCTCCTGAGACAGAGCACAGGAAGCAACGATCATTAAAATTAATAATTAAATTTCATCAAAATTTAAATTTTCTGTATATATGTGCTAGCATATGGTATTTGTTTTTCTCTTTCTGACTTACTTCACTCTGTATGACCGACTCTAGGTCCATCCACCTCACTACAAATAACTCAATTTCGTTTCTTTTTATGGCTGAGTAATATTCCATTGTATATATGTGCCACATCTTCTTCATCCATTCATCTGTCGATGGACACTCAGGTTGCTTCCATGTCCTGGCTATTGTAAATAGAGCTGCAGTGAACATTGTGGTACATGACTCTTTTTGAATTATGGTTTTCTCAGGGTATA
Organism: Eubalaena glacialis; assembly: GCF_028564815.1. Lineage (NCBI taxonomy): Eukaryota > Metazoa > Chordata > Mammalia > Artiodactyla > Balaenidae > Eubalaena > Eubalaena glacialis. The sequence goes on along the minus strand of NC_083719.1, from coordinate 1,053,571 downwards.
GGCCCAGTAGTGGTATTGCTGGGTCGTGTGGTAGTTCTATTTTTAGTTTTTTAAGGAACCTCTATACTGTTTTCCATAGTGGCTGTATCAATTTACATTCCCACCAACAGTGCAAGAGGGTTCTCTTTTCTCCACACCCTCTCCAGCATTTATTTTTTGTAGATTTTTTGATGATGGCCATTCTGACTGGTGTGAAGTGATACCTCATTGTGGTTCTGATTTGCATTTCTCTAATGATTAGTGATGTTGAGCATCCTTGCATGGGTGGGAGGGAGACACAAGAGGGAGGAGATATGGGGATATATGTATATGTATAGCTGATTCATTTTGTTATAAAGCAGAAACTAACACACCATTGTAAAGCAATTATACTCCAATAAAGATGTTAAACATTTTTTTAAAAATTTAAACTTTCAATTGAATAGTCAAACCATATTTTAGGAGGCAATATTCACAAAATATATACTTGGCAACGAATTTATATTTAGAATATATAAAGAATGAACTTCTTCTACAACATAATAACATAAACAAAGACCACAATAAAAATAGGCAAACAGTTGAACATATATTTCACTGAAGAATATATGAAAGGATAACAAGCACATGAAATAATTCTCAACATCATTACTCATCAAGAATATGCAAATTCAAACCATAGCCAGTCACCCTTCAGAATGGCTGAAACTAAAATGACTGGCAATAATATCAAGTGTTCAAAGGGAACTGGCAGGAATGTAAAATGATACAACCATTTTGGAAATGTCAGACCATAGCTCATAGAAATAACCATACAATGACCCTGTGACCCAGGAGTCCACTCCTAAGTTTTCACCAAAGAATAGTGACAGCACGTATTCACAAAAAGATGTGTTCAAGAATGGTCATAGTAGCTTCATTCATAATAGCAAGACACTGGAAATAGATTTGGTGTCCATCAACAGGAGAATGGGTAAACAAATTAATATATTCCACCAAGGAATTCAACTCAGCAACAAATAAGAATTAATCACTAATAAACACAACTACAGGAATAAATCTCAAAAACATTATCTCAAGTGAAAGCAGCCAAACACAAAAAGTACATGCTATATGATGCTACTTAAGTAAAGTTTTAGAACAATCTAAACTATTCTATGGAGAAAATATATCTGAACACTGTTACCAGGGGAAGGTGGTGGGAAGGGGTGGATATTGACTGAATGGAAGGGTGAGAGAGTTTTCTGTGCTGGTGACAGTATTCTGTCTCTTGATAGAGGTTTGCATTACACAGGAACACACATTTGTCAAAACTTATCAAGTGTACACTCAAAATTTGTGCATTTAATTCAAAATAAAACTAGATGTACATAAGTATTCAGCTCTACTTAGTGATATACACGCTGAGATGTTTAAGAATCAAGTATACTGATGTCAACTTTCTTTGAAATACATAAAAATTTACAATAAATAGGCTAGAGAGATGGATATACATGTGATAAACCAAATTTAGAAAAATAATCTAGGCAGTGAGTGTTCACTGCATAATTCTTTCCATTTTTTTAAGTTTGAAAATTTTATAATAAAACATTAGTAATATAAGTAAAAATTACATTAACAAAATTAAGGAAAAAATCATATAATCATGTCAATAGGTGCATAAAGATAAAACTGAATACTAGTTCATGTTTCAAATCCTTAGCACACTAGGAATAGAAAGCACTTTATTAATTAAAGAGTACCTTACACACACACACACACACACACACACCCCCCACAGCAGCTAACATCAAACTTAATGGTGAAATATTGAACACTTTCTCCCCGAGGTCAGGAAAAGACAAGAATGTCTGCTCTTACCACTTCCATTAAAAATTGTTCTATGAGTCCTCTCCAGAACAATAAGACCAAGTTCAAATTTAAATAAAGAAATACATACATAAATGGAAAGTTGGAAAGTAGCAAAATTGTCATTGTTCACATATATGTTTATGTACCTAAAAATCTAAAATAGTCTACAAAATATTAGGAGTAAATAAATTTGCAAAGCCACTTGATACAAGGTTAATATATAAAATCAATTAATAATATTTCTATATGCTACCAACAAAGCATTGATAATTGGAAAATAGAGTTTTTAAAATACCAGTAAAATCAAAATATATGGCGTATGTGCAAAACCTATACATTTAAAATAACAAAAAATGCTGAGACACATTTAAAAAGACCAAAATAAGTGGAACAATATAACAAGTTCAAGGATTGAAAAACTAAAAAAAAAAAAAGTTAAGATGCTAATTTTCCCTAAGTTTCTCTATAGACTTAATGGGATTTCAATCAAAATAACCCAACAAGTTTTTGTAGAAATTGACAAACTGATTTATTAATTTATGTGGAAATGCAAAGTGCCTAGAAAACCAAGACCATCTTAAAGCAGTGAACAGAGTTGGAGGTCTTAAACTACTTGATTTGGAGACTCACCATAAATCTACAATAGTTAACTGTGTAGTGTTGGCATAAAGATGGGAAAACAGTCCAACGGAACATTGGAGAGAGTGTAGAAACAGAGCTGTTCATGATATTCCCTTATTATCCCGTTAATCGTGTAGGCTCTGCAGTGATGTCACCCGTCTCCTCCCTGATCTTGGTAATCTGTGTCTGCTCCCTTTTTCTTCCAATCAGTCTTGGCCCTTGCTCTTTCCACCAGTGATCCCCATGGGCTGATGGTCTATGGACCTAGATATTGAACACTGAATTGATAAAAGTTAGCCGTCTCTTTTCTGGGCACCCAAAGATTCCAGAGAGAAACTGAGGGTCTGTCTCAACTGGTAAGTGCTTCTCAGTGGGCTAGGATGTGCTCATTTTCATGTGTCTTTGAGGAGTTAAATAATCAGTTAGATATATGTCCAAGGACTCATTATAAAGATATGAGCTGGAGGTAGACACTTATGAGTCATCCATGAGGCTGGGGGCCGGGGGAGCGTAAAGGACAGAGGAGAAGCCTGGGGCCACAGTGTACACCTACATCTTGTGGCCGAGCAGGCTGCCCAGCCCCACAGCAGGCAGAGGGAGCCGCGGTCTCCGGGGCTGTGGGAGGACCTGGTGAGCACCGCCTGCACCTGTGAGGCACGCCTCTGAAAGCTGCAACAGGCCGCGGCCCACGGCAGCATGCCACGACCAATGCCCACTTGCCAGTAGGATCTCTTGGCTTGGACCCAGGGAGGGCCCAAGTTCCCCATGGCCTGGAGCTTATACATTTTGGGGCCCTTTTAAGAAAAAGAACTGGAAATTATGAATAGAATGTTAGGGACTGGCCTCAGCAGGGGCCGTGAAGGGGCCTGAACAGGGGTCCTGGGCAGGGGTCCCAGAGCTTGCACCTGATGAGCTTCATGGTAGACCCACCTGCAGCCAGAGCAGGCGGCTCCCTGCCCCCTCGCACAGACACACCCATGCTCACAAACGCACTCAGGAACAGGAAGTCACACCCAGTCCCCCCGTCGGGGTCAGCGTGAGGGAGGGCTGAGCAGGTAGCTCTGTGCCAGGATGAGAAGCAAAGTCACGCTCCAGCATTTGGGGATGTTGGCGCCCTTTGTGGAGCCCTGAGGAAAACACAGGGGAGGCTCTAGCATCTTTAGGGGAATCTGACCCGTTGAGACCAACACGTGCACTCGCCTGCTTTGTTCTCCTATCGGGGTCCAATGCACGTTGTGCAACTGCCCCTCTGTTTTGGTAAAACTCCAATAGGAAGAGCGAAACGTGACAGAAAGAAAGACACCCCCCTGGAGCTGTGGGAAGGGCCGACTTGTCCTCCTGAAGTTGGCAGCACTTCACCTGGGGAGGAAGAGAGGCCCCTGCAGTGCCCGGCTGGGCCCTAGTGGGTGTGCCTGAGGGCAGATGGGGAAGGGGCTTCAGCGGGCAGGAGGACGGGGGACCAGCCCTGGAAGGTCACTGGGTGGTCGACCTCTGGGAGGTGCGCAACACGCCGGTCACCGTCAGGCTCTGTGATGCTGACACAGCTGGTTCCGGGTGACTGGGGGAGCAGATCCACACCCCAGTCTGGATGGATCTCCAAGTTAGGGTGCAGGTTTATCCCACAGAGCAAAACCGCCTGTCAGCTCTGTTCTGAGAGAAGTTTCCAGGGAGTCGAGGAGAACAAGGACCCTGAGCCCACAGAAAAGCAGCCGAGGCGGTTCAGGACCGAGAGCCTCCTTCCAGAGGCAGGAAGTGGTTCAGTCACAGAGGCTGCAAGGGCCGCGTGGACCGGGGTTCGCTGCCGCAGCCCCTGAGCAGTTACAACAAGTGAGTGGCTGAGTTTCCAGCCAACGTTGTGGTTAAGACCCCAACCTTCCAGAGCCAGGCTTTGCTCCCTCTGGCTAGTGAATCTTCACGAAGTTCCAGACTTTCTAAGAGACAATCTCAAAGCAGTGGGCCTGTGACAATGGGGGCGAGGGGACACTGGGGATTTCAACCGCGTTTGAGGGCTGCCCTCGCCGCCCCGCGCCCCGAGTGTGACAACGAAGGTGCCATGAACCACACTGCAGGCCTGGGGCAGAAAGCTCGCTACAACTAAACAAGGTGATGTGATCGAGGGGCCGCGAACCACAGGCCCATGAGCAGCATCTGGAGAGCCCTGAAAACATGCGGGCCCCCGGGCGCCTCCAGCCCCAGAATCCGGACCGCTGAAAGCTTCCCGGGCGGGGCGCCTCGAGTTGTTCGCGTCTGATTAAACCCCGCTCCTACTGGAAACTTCACCTCTCAGAGTGTGGCTGGAGGGATGGCGCAGCGGAGACGGCTGGTGGATTATTGATAAGACGCTGCTTCACCTCCAGACAGGGGAGGAGAACGTCATTGCCGCCGGCCCGGGAGAGCGGCTGCGAGCACACAGGCCTTACAGCCAGCGCTGCCCCCGCCCAGGGCGCCCGCCTTCCCGGACGCACATACTGACGGGTTAGAGTGCTTCGGGTCCAAGGGGGAAAGGAGGGCCAGCAGGGGATGCTTTCCACCCTGAATGCGGAGCGTGGGGTCAGGCAGAGACCTGGAAGTCAGGCCAGGGTGGGTGGGGGTGGGCCCGCCCGCCCCGGCGAGGGCAGCGTGACCAGCAGGACCGCCGCCTGAGGACCCCCGTGGGGGCCCAAACCCCGCCCAGCCCTCTGGGGTCCCCAAGACCTGCTCCCCCCAGACCCTCTCCAGGCAGAGCAGCTCCGAGCCCGCCGCCGGCAGCTTCACCTCAGACCTGGGGTCTCAGAGGCAGCGTCACCGTCCCGGGCAGCATCTCCCCACCACGCTGAGTGCAGTGAAGGCGGCTCCCACGCCCTCAGTGGTCTGCTTCCCGGGGGACACAGCCCACGGCCCTGCCGCAGCCTGGGGACGCCACACCGCTCCCTTCGCCCAGACCCCGCTCCCGCAAGGGGGCCAGGCCCTCTGTCCTCACCCCACACATCTCGCCGGCCCCTGGAGAGTAAGGAGCGGCTGCCCAAGGCCGGTGCATGCCCGCCCCAGCCCCTGCTCAGGGGCCACTCCAGGCCTGACCACTCGCCACCTCCCATGCCGCCCCAGCAAGCTTTCCTGGTCAGCGACAGAGCTGCCCCCGGCCCTCCGGTCCCTGCCAGCCCCTGCTCCTGCCTCAACTCGGAGACTCTGGAAGTCAGGTGCGCTCGGGGTGCACTGCAGGGGCACCACAGAGACTAACTGTGCCTCCTCATCAACAGCACGTGGGCAGCACGAACACGGGGTGACACGGCACGGGGCCACTTGTGTCTCAGCAGCCACGACTTCTTCTGATACAGAAAACAATCTACCGAATTGAATGCTCACTTCGAGTTATGCACTGAGACGTGCACATAACGTACACCACACGCACACACGTGCACACGCACAGGCACGCAGAGGCTGGAAAGCCTGCCTATTTGCTACAGCTCCCTGTTTACTGCAGTTCGCATTTCTTCCTATTTGACGTTCTCTTAGTCTCAGTCATTTGTATGCAGTGCTTGAGGAAAACAGACCGCTCAGGATATGAAGTGTCATGGCCAAGAGCCTGCTTTGACAAAGCCTGTCATAGAGGCCCCGGAAGCATCCAGAGTTCAGAGGAGCCATTGCTAATTAAGTCTGACAGTTTCCCCTTCCTGGGGAACTCCCAGCGTGTCCCCGCAGAAACGCCGTGTGCAAAATCTCCATCCTCAGGGAGCTGCAGCATACGGTTCCCTTCTGCTCTTCAGAGATTCATAAAATCAACTGAGAACACCTTTGCAAATGGTAAAGAAAAAAAGCAAACCGTGAAGCAAAACATCAGACAGAGTGGTTATGTCCCAAGGCACTTCCTTACAATTCTGTGAGGCTCAGTGTGAAAGGAATGTTGCCCAGTGCCCCGGGGAAGCTTGTTTATTGCACTCACACCTGGATTTCAGCAGACCTGGTGGATTACCTGCAGAGGTGAGCTCTGTCCTTTTACCTGCAGTTGTCAACAGGAGGATGTTCCTCTGATGTGTCCTGCTTTGCCCCTCAGTCTTTGCCAGGCTTTAAGGGATTATGGTAAATAGATTAGAGGAGTCTTGGGCGCTACTGTGATTTTTCCCGGCTGTTCACACAGACCACGATGCCCTCAGGGCAAAAGTCAGACTGTTAGAGATGTCCAGTGGTTTTGTTTCGTTTTCCTGGACACCAGTGAAAGTTAATTTTTAATATCTCTGATATCTGATACCAGGAAGAGAGAACAACATTTTTGTTTAATCTGACACTGTGAGAAAGAGTAAATTTTCACAGGGTATCACTAGAGACCTAATAAACTGGGGCATAAGTATAAGTCAAGACTCAGACAAGTGCGAAAATATGAAACAAATCTTAAAATCACATGCAGGAAAATCATGGCCAAGATTATTATTTTTACAGTAAGAAAGAGGAGAGGACTAAAAATTATAGATAATAATAAAAACTCCTAGAAAATACATACATACCCATTTCTTTTCTTCTACATAGCTTCATGAGTATTTAGATTTTCTATTTCTCCTTGAGTCAGTTTTGGTAATTTGTGCCTTGCAATAAATTTGTCCATTTCATCTAAGTTGTTGAATTTATTGTCATAATTTTTCATAATGTTTCCTTATTATCGATTTACTCTATGTAAGATCTGTAGTGATGGCCCCTCTTTTGTTTCTGAAACTGGTAAATGTGTTTCCCATATTTTTTTTCTTGATCAATTTATCTAGCGCTTTATCATTTTATTGACCTTTTCAAGGAACCAGTTTTTATTTCCATCGACTTTTTCTGTTTTCTATATTATTATTTCCTCCCTTCTACTTACTTTTCAATTTCTTTTGCTTGATTCTTCAGATGGAAGCTTAGATCATTGATTTCAAATCTTTCTTTTTTCTAATATAAGTATTTAATGTTAAAATTTCCCTCTAAGCACTGCTTTGCTGCAACCCATGAATTTTGATGTATTGCCTTCTCATTATCACTCAATTCAAAATATTTTCTAATTTTCCTTGTGATTTTTTCATTGAAACTATGGTTTAAAATATGTCATTTAACTTTTAAGCATTTGAGGATTTCCCAGTGTCTACTTGTTGATTTCTAATTTATTTTGTGGTCAGAGGATATATATTGTATAATTTCAATCCATTTAAATGTACCAAAACCTGTTTCATAGCCCAGCATATAATCTACTTTGGTGAATGTTCATGTGGATGTGGGAAGAATGGATTTTACTGTTATAAGGTGTCATGCTCTAAAGAGGTCAGTTAGACCTACTTCGTTGCTAATTTGTTCCAGTCTTCTATATGTTTACTGATTCTCAGCTTACTTGATCCGTCAGTTACTGAGAGAATAGTGCTGAATCTTCAACTAATTTTATATTTGTCTATTCTCCTCTTGTTTCTGTAAGTTCATGTTTTATGTATTTTGAGACTCACATGTTAGGTATATACATATTTATGATTGTCATGTCTTTTTATTGAAATGTCCCTTATTGTCCCAATATGGCTACTCCAGCTTGCTTATAAATGTATTTAAATAATATAATATTTTCTATCCTTTTAATTTTATGTTCAAAAATTGTTTCTTAAAGGCAGCATTATTTTGTCCAGTCTGACAATACCTGCATTTTGTTTAGTTTGGTTAATTTATTAATTTAATTAATTACTCATATAATTGGATGTAAGTCCAACTTCTTGATATGAGTTTTATATTTTTCCCATCTGTTGTTTGTTCTTCTTTTTTCTGTGATCTTATGGATTTGGTGTTTTTTAATGTTCCATTTCATGTCTTCTGTTGACTTAGTGGTTACTCTTTATTTTATTTGTATAGTGTTTGCTCTATAGTTCCAATATGCTTTTATCATGGTTTACCTTTATAAAACATTGTATCACTGTACATATAAAAGATTATAACAATATACTTTCATCTCTCCTTTCCTGCCTTTTATTTTAATATTGGTATACAGATTATTTCCACATATGCTACGTATTACATGATGTATTTTTATTATTTTTGCTTTAAAGGGTCAATGATTGTTTTAATAAATTGAAAAATGAAAAACAATTCATCACCCATATATTTACTATCCCTCAGTGGTCTTAATTCCTTCAGATGTGGGTTTCAATGTGTTACCATTTTTCTCTACCTTGAGGAAATAATATAATGATTTTTTATTACCAATTCTGCTAGTAATAAAAGCTGGTTTCAGCTGTAATTGGCTTTATTTTGCCTCATTTCTATAAGGAGAGTTTAACTAGCTATAGAATTCTAGAATGATTTTTTTTTAATCAGCACTTCAAAGTTGGTGTTCCATTGTCTCCTGTCCTACAGTGTTTCCAATGAGAAGTCGGCCATCATTTCTGTCTTTGTCACTTTGCGTGTAATATGTCCCCCTCTCTTGGGCTACTTTTAAGAAGTTTTTCTCTTTATAATTCATTGTCAGTAATTTGATTAAAATGTGCCTTGGTATGATTTTCTTTTTTTCTCTGAGTTTCTTTGAGTGCTGTAGGTTTATATTTTTCACCAAGTTTGGAGAAATTTCAATCATTTATTCAAATACTTTTCTGCCCTTCCTCTTTTTCTTGTATTTCCATTACACTTATGTTAGGCCTCTTGATATTAAGCCAAAAGTCAATGAAGAGCTCCTCTTTTTTCCAGCCTTTTTTTTTCTTTTATTGCTTCAGTTTCGACAATTTTTATAGGCCAGTCTTCAAGTTCACTTTTCATTTTAGCTTCTAGTCTACTAGAAATCACTACCATCCAGTGATTTTTTCAGTTAAGATATTGTGTTTTTCAGCTCCAGAATATTAACGTGGATCTTTTCTTATGGTTTCTATTTCCCTATTCATTATATGCAGTTTTCTTTAACTACTTGGAAATGTTTTAAAGAGCTGTTTTAAATTTCCTTTTTGCTATTTTCATCTTCTCTGTCATTTCTGGGTTTTTTTCTCCTAGGACTGAGTCAAATTACCCTGATTCTTTGCATGTCTAATCATTTTTATTGCATGCTGGGCATTGTGACTACTATGTCTTTGAGTGGCTGGACCTTGTTGTCTTCCTTTTGTGAGTGTTGAGGATTTTCCTCCCAAAAGGAAGTAAATTTTCCATGGATCAAGTTGGTCCTCTGAAGGCTGATTTCAGGCTAAGTTGGATACAGGTCAGCCTGTACCCTGAATCTAGTTTAGCCCTACTACTAAGGTGTGCCTTTTCTGGGATCTTTATGGAAAGTCCCAAGCATTCAACCAGGTCTTTCTACTCTGCCTGGTCAGACCTTGAATTTGTGCCAGCCCTGTGTTACCACTGACAGTTCTCAAAGTTGTCCATTGCCCAGAAATGGCAAGAATGATGGAATTAGCAGACAAGCACTTTTAAAAAGTTCTTATATGTCCAAGCACTCAAAGAAAACTGGACATAATGAGTCTGTTTCTTTTTGCTGTCTCTTTTTAAGATTTTCTCAGTCTTTGTTGTTTTGCAGTTTTATTAAGATGTATCTGAGAATGAATTCCCTCACGCTTGAATGTTGCTTGAAATTAACTGAGATTCTGAAATTTCTAGATCAGTGTTTCTAATCAATCCTGGGAAATCCCCACCCATTATCTCTCCACATGCTTTCTCTTAGCCCTTCTTGAGAAACTTTGATTAAACAAATCTGTTATTTCCTAAATCATCCTGTTAAACTAATCTATTCTTCTATAGTTTCCTTTTTTAATCTTTCTGGTTAGGGACTATTTTGGGCCTATTTTACAATTCACTAGTTCTCTTTTCAGCTGTATTAACTTTCTATTAAACTCATCTGTTGAGGTTTTTTTCAGTTTCTTAACGTTTTGTTTCTGGAAGTTCTATTTAATTCTTTTACAAATTAGCTGTGTCATTTTTTAAAATTTCTTGATCCCTGCAAATATTTCCAAGCTTGTTTTTAAGTTGTTATTTTATAATCCATGTTCAATGTTTCCAATTTCTGAATTCTTTATGGGCATTTTCTATAAAGCTTTGTTGTACAGAGATGCATGTTTCCAGATTAGTCAGAGTATAATGAGAGTGGGCTTGGGAAATGACTTTTTTCTCTAGTTAGTTTGGAAGAATTTCAGGAAAAAGGGGAGATTCATGCCTCTATTTTTGTGGTCTAAAATGACAGCATCAATAGTAATTAACATTTATACTGCACTTCTAAATGTATACTTTTATTTTAATTTCCGCAAAATCCTCCTGTTACTTACTTCACTGTCTCTTTCCTGGATAAAGAAACTGAGATTTGAATAAAATAATCTCTTGCTAGATTTCTACAATGGAAAGTGACCAAGCCAGAACTCCTCCTGGCTATTCTGACCACAAGTACCATGTTGGATGCTGTTTAGAAGACTGGAATAAGAGATATGGGACAACTGTCTTACAGAAATAGAGGCAATGAGCAAGCCTGGGGAGGAGAAATGAAAATGAATTCGTGGGAAAACCTGAGCCTGAGAACAGTAACCTCAGATGTGAGTCCTGACAGCCAGAAGGGACACGGAAGAGCCAGGTGTCAGCAAAGTCAGAGAGAGAGTCAGTGGTGTCCCTGAGGACTGGTGTGACCAAATCTGGAACACAATGGGCTTCTGTTTCTTTACCGGCTTTAAGTGGTGGGCCTGAGATGCCACATCCCTTGACCTCACATTACAGTACGTCGCAGGGTCTGAAGTGATATAAAATACATCTTAGAAAAGGGAAATACCATTTTCTTATCTCAGTATTTTTTAATGTTTGGAATTTGAGGAATTCCTATCTAAATGTTTTAGTGCCTATTTAAATGTTAAAGAAATGGAAACAGATTATTTGGTGTGGTCATTTATAAGCTATATCCATTTGTAAGTTATATATACAAACATACACATTTCTCTGAAAAATAACCCTCAAACTCTTTATCCAGACATGGTCCCCCCACCGCATGACAAATGTCACCCATTCTTCACGATTCGTTGTACACATCACCTTCTCAGCGGATGTGACTCCTACTGCCCTGGATAGAGCAGAAGAGGGGGGCAGAGGGCAGGAGGGAGGGCTGCCCCCTCTAGCCCGCCTGATTGAGCCAACCCACCTGTCACCCAGTGGAGCTCTCTCTGGACACCCCAATGACCATCACTTCCCTGCTAGACTATTAGCAACTGGAGAGTGAGTTCACACTCCTTTTTAGATTCTCTGAGTGATTTCTACAGCCAGTTACCCAAATTCCTTGTGGAAAAGTAGACTATAGATGCAAACTAGCTCTTCCTGAGCGTGGAGTGTGCATCAGGCCCTGGGTTAGGAGCTATGCCTGTATTTCCTATTTAATCTTCACGCCATCAGAGGAAAGCATTTTTAGGCTGGAGATTTCTTGTAATGTTCTCAAGGTCAAGGAGAGTTAGGATCTTAGTCGTGGGGAGCATGACTCCTAACACCAGACCCCTTACGGTCTACCATGTTGTTTTTTAAAAAAATGTGCTTCAATGACGGTGGATGAGCCAAGAAAACGTATGCTATCTCTTAGCACGTGGTAGTAATGATTCCTCGCGCCAAACCCAGGATGACGTTGACCTGTGCCGATCCAGCCACACCTTCTAGATCAGCTCTCTCTTGGGAGACAAAGCTGTATATGTAACCATAAAAAAGAGAAGGCAGTTTTTGCCCCTCAGGGGCGGCGCGTCCACCTGTCTCACAGCCCAAGCAGCTCCGGCGGCTTGTCCAGCTCCCGGGGGTGGGGGCGGTGTGTACATCTCTTCCCGGCTTCTCAGTGGCATCATGTGGGCAGCTTGAAATCTGCTGGGTGGGAGTATTTACACCACAGCAATCAGCAAACCTTGCAAATCAGGGTTGTTCTCCCCAGAAACCCAGTCGCTGAATATTGATAAGCGAATACCATTGGAATAAACTAAGAAAAATGTGGTGGGCATTCAGGTGACCTTCTTCATGCATTGGACGTAATAAAATAAAATATAAAATAAAATAACCAGAGAGAAAATATTTAACAACAGTTGATAAAGGAAAAAGGAAAATAATAAAACCACTCGAAAGTAAAATTTAGCTCTAACTTTTTTAGCGGCAATAATATGTCCTCTTTCCTAAAGCACTTTTGAATGCTTTAACATGGGGGTTGATTCTCCTGTCACAGGGCACCCAAACCACCAAGCTTGGACCCTTGGAACAGGGAGCACTGGGGCGCCCAACATCAACAAAACACCATGAGTGTTTTGAGCTACCACTTTAAGAGAAACTCAGTAAATGAAATTGCTTGGCCCCCTAAATTTCTCTGGCTTCCTGTTGGCTCCTGAAAGCAGACGCATCCTCTGGTTCAGCCTCCGAGGCACTGGAGGTGCCTACCTGGCAGGGGCTGGTGCTCTGGGGCTGGTGCCCGATGCTGTGCCTGACACCTCAAGCATGAAATCAAGAAAATCTTTTAGCGCAGGTCCAGGACATTATTGGTTAACACTACAGAAGAATTCAAAGCTTCTCCATCTTTTCTAAGCATGCAGTCCATGCTTGGATGACCCACTGAATGATGGGGGCAGGATGCCTCTGCCCCTATCTCTCCACGCCACACACAAGTCTCTTGGCCCCATTACAAGGCTGGTGTGGAGCCTAATCTTGCCCAAGGGGGAGCCCCAAATGTTGCAAGAGAGCTGATTACTCACCCCACGTGTGGCCACACGCTGGCCCCTTATTCCCAACTACTCAGCACCTCTCGGGAATCGGAGGTCTATTTGCCCTGAAGCCCTTTTTTTTTTTACTGCCTGGGTCCCTGCACTAGTCCAGGGAGGGAGAACACATTCGGGTAGGATTAAGTCCTATTCTATTTCCAAACTGGGAAAGAATGTGATTTGTCCTCCAATATTTGGGAAACAGAGCATCTCAGCAGAGCACATCAGGGCTCTCCAAACAGAAGCCTTTTTTTTCCCTCATAAACAAATTATGCAAACTCTCTCTTCTTCCAGAATTAGCAATGTCACCATTAATTATGCAACTGACAACAATGGATTTGGAAATACGGGAAAGCATGTCATGAATGTTTCAACCACCGTGTCCTCAAGACTCCATCATCTCTAAGTACGTCAACCATCATCGCCAGGACCTCTTCCCCTCACGAAGAGGCCTCGGAGGTGGACTCAACCCACAGGACATCGGCTGGTGGGTAGAGGGGTGAGCGCCCGGGAGTGGGAGCCACACGCTTACGTGCCTGGCTGCATTTGGCATTATTTATTGTCTGCATTTCTTTTCTTTTAGTAAAGGGATTAAAAGTTGCTGGCAACGTGTCATCATTCCAACTCCTACTTTCTTTAACAAGCTTCACTTTCCTTTCTTGCTCTGACCTGCTCTCAGCATTCCTACCTGCTGTTAGATATTCCTTGAGATAACAAGATTTCAGGGTAACATTCTTACCTTGTGAATTTCCCATGAGATCATGTGTCCTGAGTCAAAGGCCATCTTTGCCTTGTGATCAGTAGAAACTGGCTGAAGACTTCTTCCCCGTTTCTACTCAGTGAGCCCAATGTGCCCTCCACCCTCCGCCCTCTGCTCTGGTCACCCAGGCTGGAGGTGGACGCTTGGGGCCTGGGGTGCAGGGAGGGTGAGACCTGGCTCACTGCCCTTCTCAGATGAGAGTGGCTGACGCCCAAAGGACTCAGTCCTTAACAAAGGGGCAAGGCTTCTCCCGCATGGATTGCGGGGATGCACACGTATACCTATGAAGCACTGAGGTCACCGCAGACACCTCACCGGGGTGATGACCCACGGGATTCATGTGCCTCAGTGCAAACCTGGAAACAGCTTGGAAGAGGAGATATTCCCTCTGGCACGTCCGGTTTAGGATTAGTGTTTATGGGATGACTATCCACTCTCCTCCTAAGAAGGAAAATCACAGTGATGCACCAGGAGCTCCAGGCCTCCAAAGGGGACCAGCAGGGTTGCCAGCAGAGTCGCATCACAGGTGTGCAGCATCACAGGTGTGCAGCAAGCATCCCAGACAGGCTGGTTTCATCTACAAAACCTTTCCTGACTGGTCACCACTGCTTTCACAGAATACCATGAAAAATAACTAAAGTTCTAAACACAATATGGTATTCTGGATTAGATCTTGGAACCAAAGAAAAAGGACATTGTGGAAAAACTGGTGAAGTCAGAAGGAACTCTGGAGTTTTGCTAACAGTAATGCGCCGAGGTCGACTCCTTGTTGTGACAATGTGAAACAGTTGTGTGTACACTTGGGGAGGGGAACACAAGAATGTTGTGTACTCTCTTTGAAACTTCTCTGTACATCTAAAATTATTCCAAACAAAAAGTTTACTTAAAAAAAACAAAAGGCAACCTGAAAAGCAAGTGAATGAGTTCATGGTTTATTTCAGTAAGTGATCACCAAGTCAAGTGGCATTTTCCCTAAAGATATGGCTGTATGACAGCTACCAGCTTTGCTAAGCTTTGTATGAATTTCCTTAATACAATTAATTATAATATAGAGCATCTTTTAAATGAATGAATACATAAAACCAACTACTTGGATAATTGCCTACTTGAACATAGGAACATAATCACCACCATATACTAATTGAAAATGCAATATTAAAAATGCACACACAGGGCTTCCCTGGTGGCGCAGTGGTTGAGAATCTGCCTGCTAATGCAGGGGACACGGGTTCGAGCCCTGGTCTGGGAGGATCCCACATGCCGCGGAGCAACTGGGCCCGTGAGCCACAACTACTGAGCCTGCGTGTCTGGAGCCTGTGCTCTGCAACAAGAGAGGCCGTGATAGTGAGAGGCCCGCGCACCGCGATGAAGAGTGGTCCCCGCTTGCCACAACTAGAGAAAGCCCTCGCACAGAAACGAAGGCCCAACACAGTCAAAAATAAATAAATTAATTTTTTTAAAAAATGCACACACAAACAAGGGAAAATCCAACAAGTAAAATAACCAGGAAATGGTGCCCGGGAATTTGCTTAGTGTCTTGATCCAGATTCAAGGAAGTTACAGTGTTGAGGACATGTTCTTGTGAATTGTCGAGGACAATCCTTCTTAAAAACCCATTTGTAAGAATGACCCAAGGACAGGCAAGGGGTCTCAATGCTCCAGGTCAGCAGGTGGGAAGCAGCTGACCAGAGGGGGCCAGGTGTAAACAGGACGTAGCAGGCAAGAGGGGTCCTGATGCAGTGGGGCAGGGCAGCTCCAGAAAGGAAGCTGGAAACAGGTCCATTGCTCTCTCGAGCCAGCCAAAGAGAGCTGGCCTCTGCACTACACAGAGGAGGACCCGGGGAGTTGGGGCTCACCTGCTGAGCCCCTGCTGACTCTCCCTGACCTGCTGGATGTACACAGACCACTGTGAATGAAGATCCCCCAGCCTGAGTTCAGATGGCAAAGGAGAACTCTGACCGTCCTTCTCAAGAGGGAAGGCATGGAAAGACACGCCACCAGTACCGTCTCCCAAAGGCAGAGATGAGGAAATCAGTGAGTGTGCTGGGGGTTGGCTGGAGCCCCAACAGGGACAAAGTGCTGCAAGCCTAACACAGTGCTCAGGATGGAGAATCAAAACACGTTTCTGGAAAAGACCACTATAGGAATAAGAAGTAAATTTTAGACAGCATCTACTCTTGCTTACAAATTTTAAGAAAACAAAGTGGGAACCAGCCCCTCCAGAGCTCCCTTTCAGAGCAGGGCCACACTGAGGCCCCATGCTCAGGACAATAGAGACAGAGGAAAAATAAGGTCAGAGGAAAAGTTAAAGGGCCGGGGAACAGTCAGAAAATCTTAGGCCACCATGTGTTTGTTTGTTTGTTTTATCTATAAGAAAACAAGAGAAGGATCCCTGTGAAGCAAGAAACGCTGTACTGAACAGGCCTCCTTCTAAAAGTTTAGAAAAATCAGTTTTACATAAGAAACGAGCAACAGAAGAGGATCAAAATCTAACCCTACGCCAAGTCATTAAATGAAGAAAAAAGAATAAAGGCAGAATAGTATCCCTGCAGGTAACGAAAACACGCAGAAAGATGTGCACAGAAACAGATCAAAATCATAGCCTGCTGACTTCAAAACAAGCTGATTGCAACAGGTAAACAATATAAAATTTGAGGGGGCTTCCCTGGTGGCACAGTGGTTAAGAATCCACCTGCCAATGCAGGAGACACGGGTTCAAGCCCTGGTCCGGGAAGATCCCACATGCCGCGGAGCTACTGAGCCCGTGCGCCACAACTACTGACCCCGCGTGCCACAACTACTGAAGCCCGTGAGCCTAGAGCCCGTGCGCCGCAACAAGAGAAGCCACCACAATAAGAAAGCGCACCGCAACGAAGAGTGGCCCCCGCTCGCCGCAACTAGAGAAGCCCGCGCGCACCAACGGAGACCCAACGCAGCCAAACATAAATAAAATAAATAAATAATTTTTTAAAAAAATTAAAATTTGAGGACAAGATCATTCAAAATTAGAAAAACTCAGAAATGAGTACATAGTACCTAAGATATAATTAGAAATAAGAGGAAAACATCACTTCAGAAATGAGGAATAGGGTAGAACAAAATAATAAAGAAGAGACACAAGAATGAATAAGCAAAATAGATAACGACTTAAGCAAATTAGAACATCTTAATAATAAAAATACATGAAGAAAGAGATCTAAAGAATTCACAAGAACGTGACAAACATTGAAGATAGGCAAGCAAAACCCAACATGTGGATGGCAGGGGTGGAAAACCATGGGGAGCGGGGGGGGGGGGGGGGGTGTGTGTGGTCCAGTTATCAGATGAATGGGTCCAGGGAGACAACTACAGCACAGTGACCATAGTAACAACACCCTACCCTGCATTTGACAGTTACTAAGAGGGTAGATTTTAAAAGCTCTCCCCTCCACACAAACTGTGTGAGGCGGTGGGTGTGTTAGCTAACCTTACTGTGGTAATCATTACACAATACACACAAGCATCAAAGCATCACACTGTACACCTTAAACTTACTTATGTTTTGTGTGAATTACATCTCAGTAAAGCTTGGGAGGGGGAACCAAATGGAAAGAACAGAATAAATACTAACAGCTAGCAAGAGCACAAGAAAGACTTCCTAGGGGCTTCCCTGGCCGTCCAGTGGTGAAGACTGGCGCTTCCACTGCAAGGGACGCGAGTTCCATCCCTACTCGGGGAACTAAGATCCCACGTGCTGGCGGAGCAGCCAAAAAAAAAAAACATTTCCTGAAATTACTTTTTAAAAGACTGGAGATATCACATCGAAAGCAGCCCGCTTGGCTGTTGGCTTCCGCAGACCCGGTGCTGAGGGCCATGTGCTGCCCGGGGCTCCCCGCTCGTCCCCTGCCTTCCGGCTGGACCAGGACGGGCCCACCTGCCGTCCCTCCCTCCGCTACTGCGACCTCGCACGTGTCCGGCAGCGGGACAGTCCCCACGCCGCCCGCCGGGTCCACGAGGACAGCCTGCAGGGCCCCAATTCAGGAGCGGGTCATAGACGCGGCCGTCACCCGAGGTCTGAGCGTCCTGAGGGGACAGAGCTGGGAAGGCCCTGCCAGCCTGCAAGCGCCGGGACTGAGGGACCGGACACGGAGCTGCCCCGCTGGACCATCGGGACCACCGCACAGCGGAGGAGGGGAGGGGAGAGGAGGGGGAGGGAGCGAAAGGGAAGAGGGGGAGAGGAGGGGCCTGGGTGCCCCACCTTGCCCACCCCCCGCCGCCCCCGAGGAAGGCCAGGACGCCTCTGCTCTGGGCGGCGGGCGGTGGGGAGGGGTCCGCAGGTCCGCGGGTCCCGCTCCTGCTCGGGCTGCTCCGGCCCCCAAAGGCCCCTCCCCCTGCGAGGCCGCCGTCGCCGGTCCCCACCCTCCCGTGCGCCCCGGGCTCCTGGCCCTGTTGGAACGAGACCCCCGAAGTCGGGAGGCAGGGGGTCCCCGGTTCCAAGGGCAACAGCGCCACCGCTGGGCGGGCGCAGAGAACGCACGGGGCTGGGCGGGGGGGGGGGGGGGGGGGGAGGGCGGGGCGGCGGTGAGTCAGCCGAGGGGGAAGGGACGGGGCGGGCCGCGGAGCCGGGGCACGTGGGTCGCCTAACCCTAACATCTCAAAGAAAGTCACAGATGCGCGGAGAAGGGAAGGGTCCACGGCAGGCCTGGCTTTGGGCAGGGGGGTCAGCCCGGCTGGGTGCAGCCCCTCGGCTCCCCGCCCCGTATAAACAGCTCCCTTAGAAGGAGACCTCAGGCTCCGGGCACAGCATGCTGGTCAGCCCCTGGCCCTGGGCACACCGCGGGGGCTCTCCCTCCTCAGCGGGGCTGAGAGGCGCCAATGCTGACGCCACACACGCTGCGCTCCGGGGCTGCCAGATCAAGAGCAGCCTGTGCCCCCTCCTTGGGGCATCCAAGGAGCCTGAGTCTTCCAGTCGCCATGGCCCGTGGTGCTGATGAGACACCTCTCCCTCCACCTGAGCCCTGTCTGCCCAGGACTTTCCGAGTTTTAGGACTGAAGTCCCAGAATGCCCCTCACACAGGGACCACTGGGCACCCCTCCGCGACCCTCCCTACACCCCACACCACCAGCACGGTATTTGGCAAGAGCAGAGACCTTTTCTACCCAGAGAGGCTGTCCGCCTAAGGAGTGAGGACACGTGTGCATCATGCCCCAGCAGGCCTGAAGCAGACACACCAGTCCAGGGACCTCAGGACATGGCTGGAGCATCTTCCCTGGAAGAGGCCAGGGCGAGCGTCTCTTGCCAGCGCCCAGTCCTGGCATCCAGTACCTAAGTGCGCTAGCTGGACGGCTGGGCCTCATCCCTGGGGCCCTGGGTAAAGACGGAGTGGGCCCGTGGGACAGAGAGAGCGGACACGCAGGAAGGAGGGTTCTGTGGGAGTGCCGGTGCCGAGGGGTCCCCACGGGTCCTGCAACAGGGGGCTTCCCAAGTCTCCGTAGGTCTAGCTCCCCGTGCTTTCTGTTTTTCAAAGACTTTACCATTCTTCCCCGATTCACGCAGCCCAGGTCTGCAGACCCTCACCTCCAAGGCCACCTGCACCCCGTGCACAGCTCTCCGCTCCTGTCACGCACACCCCACCCGCCCGGCGAGGTCACCTGTACCTCCGCCGCAGGTTCCAGAGGGCCCTCCCCTCCTGCTCTCCAGCCCCCCTGGACTCTGACGTCACCCCTTCGCACGCTGCTTCTCCCTCCGGGCCCGCAGGTGAGGTGTCTCCCGTGGCCCCACCCCTGCAGCCCACCTGTCAATCTCCCTTCTGGACAAGGTCCGCTTTGCACTGAGCAGACTTGGCTCTGCCGTCTCCTCTGTCTTCCAGGATCTTGCTTATCCTGCCACTCACAATCCCTTCTCTCTGCTTCCTTCCCTCCCTCCCTTCCTTCCAAGCTGACACCTCCCTGGCCCCAGCCTTCCAGGCTCTGCTGTGGGGTGGGGGGTCCTTGGCCATCCAGCCCTTGGTCGGAGCTGGGGCTCCCTCCCTGAACACGTCAGCCCGGTCCCCTGGGGGCACTGCTCACCGGCGCTGTGCGGGTCATGGGCACGTCTTGCCTTCTCCATCCGGCCAGCAGGACCCCCATCCCCACCCACTCGCTGGCTCCAGCACAGTGACCGACCACTGAGTGAATGAAGGGGTCTCTCCTCCCGGCTCTGGCCTTGAGCTCTCAGTCAGTCCTGGGAAGAAAGGAGGGGGCAGCCCCCGAACTCAGAGGCAGGACTGTATGTCCACCCTGAGCTTGGCCACAGCTGTCCCCTGAGACCCAGGTGACAGGAAGAAGCAGCCTGTGGCTTTGAGGCCCTTGTACTCCAGATGGGGACATTTGGGGTAATCACTGCCATGGAGTCATGGCAAGGCGGCAGCAGGGAGAGATTTTAGGGCCACAGTCTGCAGTCACGTGGCCAAACTCAGGAATCCCTCTCTGCCACCAGCCACGGCCGGCTAGGCACCTGCTCAGCCTCTCCCCGCGTGGCCGGGACCACTGCTCCATCCGATTTGTGAGGCTGGGAGTAAACAAGCTGACACAGGAAGGGCTCAGTGAATATCCACCTGACTGTGGATTGAGAAAGTGTTAAAAATAACACCACAGCATCACATGACAATATTTTAGGGAATACCTATTATAACCTTCTAGGCTGGAGTCCTTCTCTCTGCTCTGTGATCAAGCGGCCGTGCAGAGGGAGGGCCACGAACACCTTGATAACAATCGTGTCTAGTACAAGTAGCGCCAGGGGAGCTCAGTGGCGACACGGCCATACTGCGTGTAGACAGATGTCTCCGCAGTGAGTACTTTTACATCTACTTTCCTCAGAGAAATAAAACACAGGTCCTGCAGTTCAGAATGAAGTGGAATTTCAAGATCTCAGTCATGAAAGCAGGAAACTCATCAAACCTTGGGATCTTACTTTGAAGGGATTTTAGCCCTCATCTCAGTCTAATCCTGGATTCAATCCTATCAATAGAGTAAGATAGTGTAACACAATGCAATAGAAGTGTAACCATGTGGCACAACATGATGCAATGTGATACAATGTAATTATCTCGGCTCAAGGACCGCATTGTAACAAGATGCAGGGGCTGTAACACAATGTACTAGATGAGAAGGTGACTTTCCAAAGCCCCAGCCCAGGGTCCCCCCTGCAGCCCCTCTGCTGACACCTGCTGCCCAGGATGCTGGCATCCCAAGTCTTCAATCTGGGAGCAGCCTCGGCCATCCACCTCTGTGCCCTTGGACATGGAGGACACCTGAGCCCCCACCGGCACCCTGGCCTCTGTAAAAACTGCTGTCTCATGACCTTTGTTTGGCCTGGAAACCTGAGCGTTTCTACCTGCCAAGGTATGAGTCCAGTGACCTGGAGCAGTGCCTCAGACGGCTGTTCCTGGTCACTGAAAGTGCGAGTCTTGGAGCAAAGCCGACCCACATCCACTCACTGGAGCCCTCCCGAAGGCCGTGGGATCTTTGGAGAGGACTGGGGGGAATCAGCTGAAATTTCAGCACCGGCTGAACTGGGAAAGGCTGGCAAGTCTGAACTGGGGTGGGGGTCCGTCTCTCCCCCACCTGCCTCTTTCAGTCTCTCCATTTCCATTTACTCCCCGTGGCCCATCGGGCTCCTGGTCAGAGTTCTGGACCTGCTGGCACCTCGGGGCTGGAGCCACCACTGTCTCCCCTGCTGTGGATGCCACTTCCCAGCAGGGGCCTGGGGCGTGCTCTGTACAACATCAGCATGGAGCTAAAACTTGGGGTGTGCCCAGGGGAGACCCAAGACAACCTCAGAGAAGACACCCCTCCCGGGATAGCCCGACAATGGCAGAACGGGAAGGGGCAGGTTCTGGGGACCAGTGAGAAGCATGAATTCTCAGAGCCCCAGGGATGCAGTCACAGGGCGGCGCGGGCAGGGGACCCGTCCCCTGGGCTTAGGGCAGGCCCTTCCCCTTACGGTGCCATGTTCTCATCCCTCAAAATCTTGTGACAACAAAAGAGTTGCCCCCCTGCTGTCTGGGTTGTACTGCCAGACACACGGCAGAGCTAGAAAGCCAGATTCAGGAGATACACATGCCAAGGAGGGAGGGTAAAAACATCGCGGGGAGGATGGAAACAGCAGGCTGGAAGAGTTTGGCCCTCCTGCTCCCCGGGGTCCAGGAGCAAACAGAGCAGGACAGCCCCAAAGCCAGGTGTGGTGATCGTGTACCCCCAAGCCCCAGACACAGGTGAGAGCACGGAGGCCTCAGCAGCCCTGATCTGCCCTGTGTCTCCTCTCTGAGTTCTCTTCCCTGCCTTGTCTATGTACCTACCTTCCCAAAAACTTTTGAAAAAGTGCCTATAAAAAGTGTAACGAGGGAAACTATTTTTCTTGAATACTACCAGCATCACAACTTTGGGGCACAAGGTAAGGAAAGCCCTAAGTTTTGAACACAAGCTGTGTTGGTTTTGTGTGTGTCAATCATATCTCACAGTGGTTCCATCAATGTAGGTGTTTTTGTGAAAGTATTTTGTGGATGTGGTTGTAGCTACAGTCGGTCATCTCTAAGTAAAGGAGATCATCCACAGTGATGTGTGGAGTCCTCACAAGACACAGAGAAAACTCTGATCTCCTCCTCCTCTTAGAAGGGCACCAATCCCATCACAAGGCCCCACCCTCATGACCTCATCTCACCCTAATCACCTCCCAAAGACCCCACCCCCAGCACCATCCCATCAGGGGTTAGGGCTTCAACATGTGAATTGGGGAGGGACACACATTCAGTCCATACCAAGCACCTTGAAGGGATCCTCCTGGATTGTATGGACGGGGCCTAAATGCCATCACAGGGGTCCTTAGAAGAGGGAGGCAGACACACAGAGAAGGTGACATGAACACAGGATGGATTGGGATTTGGAGGTGCTGGCCCTGAAGACTACAGTGGTGTGGCCATAAGCCAAGGAGTGCCAGCCACTGCCGGAAGCTGGAAGAGGCAAGGAACAGGCTCTCTGTTAGAGACTCCAAAAGGGACATGGCCCAGCTGACACCTCTACAGGAGGCCTCTGCCCCCACCAGGGAAGAAGCTGAGACGGGGTGCGGAGGGGAGAAGCACCAGGACAGGGAAGGAGAAGAGAGTCCCCTGGAAACCAGAGCTCTCCACACCTCCACCGTGCAGTCCAGAAAAGTCCCCCGCAAGGCAAGGGAAACCACAACAGCTGGCGTGAGAGAGTGACCACAAGTGATGGGACTTCCTCAGCACCTGAGAGACACCTGCCAGGATCTCAGCAAATGCCAGGGTCCAGGGACTACCCCTTGGTGTGGACACAGTTTAGAAGCCCTGGCGACCACCTGTGCCTGGAGAGAGCTGTGGCTGGGCGGGAGGAGAGGGAGTCACCCGGGACAGCACCAGCTTCCGGTCTGGGAGCGAAGAGAGGTGGGGTGGCATGGAGGAGGGGTCAGAAGGGAGAGGGGAGGACACAGGACAGACGGGGGAGGTCTGAGCTCTGTTCAGCACCTCTCAGGGGCCTGATGAATGCCCAGGGGAAGAAATTGCATTCGTGGGGTTTTCAGCGCAGAGATAAAATGAAGAGTTATGGGTGGGGGGTCAGCAAGGGTCTTAGTGAAACCTTGTGGCCCCGAGCCCAGTGGTCAGTCACCTTGAAGGGGAGCAGAAGACCAGCAACGTAAAGAAAGAGAGCTGGCAGGAGGGGAGGACTGCCGGCAGGGCGTGTGCGCCATCCTGAGGGCCAGGCACAGAAGCACCGGGGGGAGAATCCCGCCTAGTGAGGTCCCCACGCGCACCAGCTCCTCGCTCATCCTTTGACCCCGAGGGCAAACCCGCAGGCAGACGTCCCTGCCTTCATCCTGCCCCAGAGGAAGGGAGAAGTTAGGCCATGAGAGCAGACCCGCCTCCTGGCCTTTCTGAGCCTGACTCTGTGCACGGATCCTTGGGCCCAGTTCTCCTCCCACCAACACAGCATACAGGAGCCCTCGACCAAAGCCCAGTAAGAAAATCAGGTCCCTCTGAGCTCACCCGCGACACTCACAGCTTCTGGACACGTCCCTTCCCACGGGGCGTCCAGACCGCTCTGCTTCCCACGCCGAGACCCGGCCGATCAGTACAAGGTGCCCGTGGATGTGGCCCCCACATTCTGCTGGGCCCAGAGCTTCCCCGTAAGAGTGACCCCACCCCCTCTTCTCTGGGAGAGGAGACAGGCGGGGTATTGAGTGACTGGAGCCATTCACACAGAGGTCAACGCCAGTGGGATCCCTACGCCTGCAGAGGAGGGTCCAGGAGGACCCCACTGGGGGACCCCTCCTCTGGGTTAGCCTCACCCTCTTTGCTGGCTCCACTCACCCCTCCTCAGTGAGGCCCTCCCCAAGCTTCATGAGGAAGCCCCCGGATCAGAAGTGACCCCCTCCACTCCCACCCTCACTACCCTCCCCCTGCTGAACCCCTCCCCTAATCCCGCTGCTTGAGCTAAGCTGTTAAGTACAGGATGATGGAGAGCTGGAGGGTGAGGGCCCGAGGGCTGCCCTTGGGCCCCAAGCATTCACGTCCTGCGTGTTCCTTTAACCACCTTCCTGAGAATGGAGAGCATTCCTGACCACAGGCTACAGGAGGACCCACGTGCCGGGACCCTACTTGCAACAAGATTTGTTCGGTTTAATTTCTGACTGTCTTTCACTATTCAATCTACATGAAGTTGGCTTTGTATGTTGACCTTGCATCCCATGGACTTGTTATGCTGACTGGTTAGTTCCGGCCCCTCTTTTTGTAGCTCCTCTGGGGTTTTCTGCGTAGACAATGATGTCATCTGGGAAGACAGACAGTTTCATTTCTTACCTTCTTATCCGCCTGCTCTTTTTCTCTCTCCCTATTGTTTGGGCTAGAGCCTTCAGTACAATGTTGAATAGCGGGGTGGAGGGGGCCATTCATTCCTGCCTTCCTCCTGATCCTGTGGGACGCATTCAGTCTTTCACCGTTAGTGTGATGTTACTTGTAGGTTTGTCACTGATGCTGTTTATAAGGCTGAAGACGATCCCTTCCTTTCCTACTTTGCTGAAACCGTTTACCAGGACTGTATATTGGACTTTTTTCAAGTGTTTTTAAAATTTTGCTTATTGTGATGTACTGTTCTTTTAAAATATTATTGGACTCAATTTTCTTAAATATGTAAACAATTTTTTCACCTATGTTCATGAGGAATATTGCAGTTAGTTTTTTACATATAATGTCTTTGGTTTGGTTATCAAGGTAATGCTGGCTTCGTACACTGAGTTGGGAAGCATTCTTTCCTGTTCCATTCGTGAAAGAGTTTGTGTAGAAAGAATTGGTACTGATTCCTCCTTAAATGTTTGGCTGAATTCAGCAGGGAAGCCATCTGGGCCTGTCTGGAATTTTAATTTTGGGAAGATGTTTAATGGCAGATGCAGTTATTTTTTATATATAAGACTACCTGGGTTCTCTGTTTTCTTCCGAGTAAGCTTTAGTGGTTTGTGTCTTTCAGGGAATTTGTCCGTTTCATCTCAGCTGTTGAATTTATTGTCACAAAGTTGTTCAAATAGGCACAATCTGTTTTCAGTGTCTGCAGGGTCTGTAGTTCTGTGTGCATTTCTGCCCGCTGGACATAGGCAACAAGGAACACCCCCATCAGCACCAGCCCCCCCCTCCAGAGCCAGCTCTTCCTTTAACAGAAGAAATAAAGCAGCAAGGTCTTCAGAGGACACTGGAGGTGCTGCCTTCTCCCGGCCAGCACCCCGCCGTCCCACCAGGCCCCATCCTAGCACACGTCCGGTCACCCTGGCCACATCACTGGGCTCCAGCGGGCAGCAGCCACCTCCGTTCTCCTGTGTCCTTCTAACGTGTGTAACAGGCCCTCCCTGAGGTGAGGAATGACTTTCCGTGTCGGGAGCCACAGCCCAGGACCAGGAAGGGTTGGCAGGACCCTCCCCAGCAGGAGGAAGATGTGGCCTTTAGAGAAGCACCCCACCCCCCTGCAAAAGCCCAGCCCCTCTGCCCCCGCCTCTCTGGCGCTAGGGATCAAGGGCACCAAAGATACCCTTGAGGCCACCCCTCAGAGGTGTGCCCTCAGTCTCCATCTCCCTGTTTATGGCTGCACCCCCCGCTCCCCATCTTCTACAACCAAAAGCCCTTCAGTCTGCTTTCCAAACAGAAGCAGTACCGCCCAGGCCTCCCCCGCAGAAACGCTGCCATGTCCACAAGCAGGCCTCCTGGACAGTTCCTAAAGTTCCAGACACTTCCTGCAGCAGTAACTGCCCTTCGCTTCCCTTCCAGAGCAGCTGCCAGGATTGGAGATGAGTGGCTTGATTTACTGAATAATTTATGTGATGGGATCCCAACCTCTGAGGTTTTCACAACTATATTTAGTAAATGTTTAGAAGTTCCACATACTCTCCCAATAACCACTGCCGCTCTTTAACTTAGACACAGCTGTACACAGATATTTTACGTCTACCATTCCCAATCCTCACGGCAATCCTAAAAGCTATGTTCCTACTATTACAAGTGTGGAAACAGAATCTCATAGAAACTGTGGTCTCCTCAAAGGCATGCAACGGGTAAATCGAGGAATCAAGATTTGAGAACCCAGGCCTGTTGTGTTCAAAAGTTTGCTTTCAATACACTATACCCATCTGCCCATCTCCATACATCCTGAAGAATTCTAGAAATTCAAAGACAGACTTGCTGTCTCTGCAGTGTGAAATGTTGAAGATACTCAAGCACTTAATTAGAGCAAAACTGATGCGGTGTGAGCAGGTCCTGGGTGTCAGCTCTCTCCCTGCGCTGAGAGTTGAAGGATCTACTTCAACTCTACTAAGCGTCTACTAAGTTGAAGGATCCTACTATGGGGAAAACACTGTCTTCGGCTGAGACGCCTAATTTCAAGTTCGCCATAGAAAACTCAACGGTGGGTGCCCAGGAAGCCAAGAGAAATTCCAGCCGCTTGTGAAGTGGGGTTACCATGCTGAAATAAATTGCTGGCATCTTTAGGGTAGTTTCCCAAGAACCCAGGACTGGGGATATATCTATTCAACCTCAATTTTTCTTTCTTACACATAAATAAATAAAATCAGACTTTACAATGAAAATAAAATCGCCAGTAGAGAGGAGAGTCGAATGATCTATAAATTAGACTGTGATTTATGTTTCACTGACACAAACTCTCAATCGGCCAAATGGCTTTTAAGTCAATGCTCTGACATCACAGTGGTCCGGCCTCTACGGCAATCTCGAACTTCATAAATCAAAGAAGTGAGAGAGGAATCAGATTGCGGCCACACCCGTCAACCGTTCAAGTCATGAATCACACACAGCTCCTGCTGCCAGATGGGTGCATCTTCCCAGCAGGGGGCCGCCACGGCCGCTATGCTCCTCCCAGGGCAGCGAGCGCCACTCACGTCCCTCGAGGGTCCCAACGCGCCCTCTGCCTGGCCCTGGCGTCACTGAGAGGATGCAGCAGGCGGTGGATGTCAGCTATTACATTAAAAAGGCAGAAGGGAAATGGGTTCCCCGTGTACGTGACCCTGAGTGGCAGATGCTGTCCAAGGCCCCCGCGTGTTTTGCCCAGTGAGACTGACAGGACCAACCCCGAAGGTGGATGCTCCTCACTCAGCCCGTCAGCTGCGCTGAGCACAGGGTCTGTCCCAGCCCAGGAAGGGCTGAGCACCCAGAAGTGCCCGCCCTTCTCCTCCTTCAAAGGCATCCTGCTGGGGCAGAGGACGGGCAGCACAGGGCCGGGCACTGTGAACGCTTGGTAGACACGAGCTGTCACTGTCACGGCCAAGGAGAGGACACGGGCCCCGCTGGGGACGGTCAGCCACAGGTGAGCATGCAGCCAGGAAAGGGGCGGGGGCTGCTGAGGGCACGACAAGGCCGCCAAGCTCACCAGGGAGGGACCGGCGGGGGATCCGTGGCAGCCAGTCGTGGCAGCCTTCGTGGCTGCAGTATCGCCACTGACCTCTGTGCCGTGGCGGCCGGTCGCTCAGATCAAAGGGGCGCCAGGAAGGAGGCCAGGCCTGGGGTGCAGGTGGGGCAGCTTCATTCAGCAGAAGCAGCTTTGCCGGCCGGGACCCTCCCCTCAGGGAGGAGATGCAAGACCTGCTCACCAGTTCAGCATTCGAGCCTCTGTTACTTACGTGGTGTTTCCACTTCTGTTGTTGATTAAAGAAACAGCGTTAGGAGATTGGGATTAACATATACACAGTACTATATATACAACAGATAACCAACAAGGACCTACTCTGTAGCACAGGGAGCTCTACTCAGTATTTTGTAATAACCTATAAGGGAAAAGAATCTGAAAAAGAACAGATATACATGCATGGATAACTGAATCACTTTGCTGTACACCTGAAACATTGCAAATCAACTATACTTCAATAAAAAAGGGAAAAAAGCCAGTAGACATCAACATGAAATGGAGCCTGTAGTGGCAGAAAATAATGATAATACTAATAGCAGTGTTTCCACCCTATTCCGTGATACGTGTGATGGCACACATGCGCACACGCACACACATGTACACACACATGCATGCACACACACGCACAGGCATGCAGTCAACCAGGTCTCGACGCTGGTGCAGGAAGCAGCTCCGCATCTCCACCCCCCCAGTCCGCGGACAGTATGGCCAAGACCCCAGGTGGGCACCTGCCCAACCCAGGCGTCCCAGGTAGCCTCCTCGGCTGCTGCTTCCCCAGCTGAGGACGCGTCCACTCCTGTTCTGCTCGCATCCCCACCACCAACGACCCTCAGATGTGGAGAGTCCGTGTGAGCGGGCGAGGGACGTGGTTGGCAGAGTGTTCCGAAAGCAGGACCAGCCTTGCTCATAATTTGCTAATTACCTTCCCTCACTGGAGGCGCTGGTCCAACGTGGCCTTTCCCAGTGGCCTGGACGCGTGTTCTCATGGTGTCCATGGGGTAGATGGCAGGACCCGTCTCCACGGGACACGTCGCCCTGTATCGCTGGGGCAAAAGCAGCCCGATAGCCCCTCCGGGACCCGCTTGCCAGGGAGAAGAAGAGAGCTCGATGGGGAAAACCCACCAGCCCCGGTGGGCATGGGGACAACCAGGCACAATACTGAGGCCTCCCCGGCAGTAGGTGCACCTGCTACATGCACATAATTGTGCTAACTGGTTGCTATGAACTGAATTGCGTCCCCCCAAATTCACGGCACAGCCCTAACCCCCAGCGGGACTGGATTGGAGACAGGAGGCAAATAAGGTTAAATGAGGACATAAGGGTAGACTCCCATCCGCTGGGATTGGTGCCCTTATAAGAAAAGACACCAGCACTCACTCTGCCGGGCACAGGTACGGCGAGAAGGCGGCGGCTGAAGAGGCCTCACCAGGAACCAAGCACACCAGCACCCTGACCTCAGACGTCCAGCCTCCAGACTGTGGGAAATAAATGTCTGTTGTTTCGGCCGCCTCGCGTCCATGGTGTTTGCTCTGAGCTAAGACAGAGTGCAGCCCAAAGCCCTCCAAACCCTGTCCTACCCTCTGCCACCTTTGTCTAAACTGGAGGATTTCTTTAACGCTGGCCTTTTACTGGCCAAAAAAGAGGCCAGCCAGAAAACCAAGACTGGGAGAGGCAGGGGGTGGGCTCAGCTCTGAGCCGTCCATGCGGGAGGGAGCCTGGATGGCGGGGTTCCCCTCTGCCCGAAGGCGGAAGGCACATCCAGAGCCCATGGGATGTAAGGGTGGCCACGCCAGCCCTGCGCCTCCTCACCGTGGTGTCACCAAGTCTGCCACAGTGACAGCGGCGCCTTCGCTACGAATCCCTTGCAGAGAGAGTTTCTTGCTGGACTTTCCCTTGGATGACAAACCAGCCTCTCCTGCTTGGAAGCCACAAGCCCTTCAGTAAAAAGACTTCAAAGGCACCAATCACTCAGGTGCCGGGAAAAACAAGAAAGCTGGGATTCCTGGAGGGGAAAAAAGAGAGAGAGAAGTGGCCACTCCTCTGGCTTTGGGGAGCATTTTAAAAGTTAAAAACAGGATTCTGTTTTGTTGCTGAGATGCAAGTATGTCAAAATATCTCATTTTCCTGCGTCCTGAGGATCAACAGTATCTGCTGTTGAAATTCACTGCCCTGGAGCCAGGAAGAAAATGAGACAGGCTCCTTCACGCGAGGCATCGCGAGAGCAGGTGGCTGCTTGCTGTTGGTAAATTGCATTTCTCCTTTTCAGAAATTCCGCTGTTGCGACGTGGCCTGATGAGACCCCGGCACCATCCGTCACCCCGTCGCCCGGGGCCTTTGCCCCCTCGGCGGCCGCCCTGCTCCCCACACCGCCCCAAGCCCGGGCAGCTATCTCTCTCTGAATTAAAACTGTAACGTGTTCGTCCCATTTACACAAAGCCTCAGCTTTGACACATGCAATTACTATGAACATAGAGGCAACATGATTGCTAAGGGCTCCAGAAAGAGAGTTTAATCAGAAGACGTGGGGTTCTCCCGGCTGATTTATAATTTCACTCCTTGCTATTCCTTTATGTTCTTATGTGTTCAGATAATTAGATACACTAGTTCTTGCTTCCCGAGAGGCCAGAAAGGGCAAAATTCCTATTCTTTTTACATTAAAAAGATTAAATTATAATATAGAAAATCTGTAACTTTGGGTAGAAATGACAAATTCACACTACATTAATTTCAGTGCTTACAAAATGTTACAAATAATTTGTGTATTCTCCCCTCTCTTGTAGGTGCATGTGAATTAATTACCTATCCAATTTCAATGCCTTTCAAGTCAGCTTTCCACAGACAACTCCGAAATTAAAAGAAAATAAGGTTTGATTTCCATTTGCCAAGTATATTTGTTTGAGATGTTTAACCATTCAAGCCCATGTACACGTCCCTGAGAACATGGACATGAACAGATGTGATGTGCCACTTACGCAGACACCGGGGGAAGCGGGAGTCCTCGGGACTGGCAATTAGTAAATGGAAGAACAAGCCTCCATCCCATACTTTGCAAACAGGAGCGGAAACGCCACAGGAGAGGCACTGAGCACCCCAGTCAGAAGCTCTGCAGGGAGGCGTCTTCCCAGGGCTCAAGCCACGCATGGGGGGGTTGCCTGGGGGACAGTTTCCAGGTTCACTCATTTGTCCACACAAGACAGACTGAGGCCCAGCTGTGCCGGGCTCCAAGCCGAACGCAGGCAGGCAGCTCTCTCGGCACGCAGACGCGGTGGCGCCCAGTTCCCACGGGGCCCGAGGCCACTTAGGCACGTGACGCCCACCCCCAGCCCGCTAGAGCCCCCAGCTGTGCAGGTGCCGCGCGAAGAAGCACAGGTGGCCACGGCAGAGGATGCAGGAAGCTGGACGGGGCTGGGAAGGGCCCCCGGGAACCTGAGAGTGAAACCGGCCGAGAGGAGGCCACAGCGGAGCGGGGTGGACCCTCACCCACTGGGACTGGCCCCTTACGAGAAGGCCACGTGAAGACACCACGTGACGATGGAGGACAGACGGATTGCGGCGGCTGCCGCACAGCAGGACTGCCGGCCACCCCCGCAGGCGGAGGAGGCAGGATGACCCTCCCCTGGCGCCCGAGGATGCGTGGTCCCGACACCTCCGCGCGGGACTTCTGCCGCCAGAGCCGCGGAGCACCAGTTCCTGGTTGTGGCCCTGGCCCGCGGTCCCCCCGGGCTGCCCCAGCAAGGTGCAAAAAGGGTGTTTATTTGTAAAACAAGCCCCCAATTGTCATCCTGTCCCATCGTGCTGAGGATGGTCCTGGCCCCCAGCTGTTGGTGCCAGGCTCGCCTCCTCCATCCCAGGGACCGCAGGGCTCCAGGCTGCCCTCACCTGGGTTTGTCTGGTCCAGAGTGGGAGCCATGACCACATTATGCCCCTTTGGGTAGAGACGGCCTTTCCCGGGGTCTGTATGTGGGGAGCACTGATGCTGCCAGCCACAGCCCCTGAACCCGAAGAATGTCATCTCCTGGGGCCACATGGCCAGAAAGTCACCCAATACAGTGCTGGGGCAGCAGCCTGGGGCAGGGACCTCAGAGAACGTGTGGGCAGTCTGGGGAGGGGGGCTGCGAGGCCCCGGGGGCAGGTGGGCGTGGGTGGTGGAGATGGACAGGCGGGTGGCCGGGGTGGCGCTGGAAGCCAGAGCACATGCCGGGCGGGTGCTGTCTGAGGCTGGGATAAAGGACGTGGTGGGCACCGAGTCCTCTGCACCCCACTCTGACTCTCCCTCTCCGCCTTCCTCTCATCTCTCTGTCTCCCTCCTTCCATCCCTGTCTCTAACCCCATCTTTCTCTTTCTCTGTCCACTCCCTCCTCCTCTGATAGCTGTGGGACCCTGGGTAAGGGACTCATACGTGCGGTGTGCAGAGGGTCCAACCCCGCCCAGGAAGAGTGTCCTGTGATCCCGGTACTGTTCCTGGCGGGAAAGCCCGCACCTCCACCCGCTCCCCCCGAGCCAGACGGGAAGTGGGCAGGGCGGCCAGGGGCTGCGCACCATCCGGCCCAGTGGTCTTCCCTCCGCTCTCCAGGGGCTGCAGCAGGTGGAGTGGCCCTGAAGGGAGTGAGAGGTGGCAGTACCGCTGGGGGGGACACGAGCCCTTTCTGCAAGCCAGGCAGGGGCAGCCAGGGACAGTGCCTGGCCAACCCAGGCGTCAGCCTTTCTCCGGTCGGTTCGGGAGGCGAGAAGGGACTTGAGTGACAGTGCGTGTGGCCTTTTGACATCCTGGCCCACACAGCAGGTCCCAGGCAGCCTCTGGCCAGTCCTCCCGGGTGGGCGCTTGGCTGTCTCCAGGCCCTGGTATCAGGGAGGCGAGAAAAACCCAGCAGAATTCTCTTAGGCAACAAAGGAACTCATTTGCTAAAAGATTCAGCTGCTGACTTGCCTATCGCTGTACCAGTGGGTACATGTGTCCCTGTCTTCCTGTGGACCTGTCTGGGCACCTGCGTGGGTCCAGCAGCACGACCCCCTCCCTGACCTCGGAGACACAAAGCAGCCGCTTTACCAGCTCCAGCTGCCCGCAGCCTCCGTGCACGGAGGTGGTAGGGCACCAGGGGGCACTGTGGGCTCGGTCACGGCCAGGCCCGCGGGCGCCTGGAGCCAGGGTCAGATTCCAGGACAGGCGCTGGTTCCGGGCTTAGGAGGCAGGCTGGGGAGAGCAGGGGCACGGCCGGCACCGACACTGCCCGCCCTCTGGAGGGACACCCCCGGGGGTTCGGCAAGAGCCTCAGAGGAACACAGAGCCCGCTCCCATCCCCTGCCCCACCCCTCCCCACCCCTCCCAGCTCAGAGCCGGCCTCCCCGAGTCCAGTCCACGGAAGGGGGCACAGGAAAATCTCCTCACCCTCCTCTGTGCTCCTCCCCCCAAGAGAGGCACACACCTGAACACGTGCACACAGACAGGCTGCCCAGGACCGAGATCACGCACGTGCTTGCACGCACGCCAGGCTCGTGCACACTCCCCCACACCCTCGCCCACTCTCGCACACACTCCAGGAGCAGACGCCTCTGTCCTGGGGGACAGGACTCTAGCGGGGGGCTCGGAGGCTGTCAGGCAAGCCCGTGTCCTGTCCCTGGTCCCCTTGGTGCTGGCACCGGGTTTGGGGCCGCCTTTCCCTGGAGCCGGAGGGAGGAGGACGGAAGTGACCTTTCCTCCCTCTGCAGAGACCAGTGCTTCATGGTGAGGCAGGCGGCAGCCTCGGTCCAGCCTCTGGGGATTCCCGTGCTTGGGACTGGGGCGCCCCCATGTTCCCCCCCAAGACAGAGGCTGGATTCGGGCTCTGTCTCTAGATGAGTTGTCAGTGGCACCTGCTCCGGGCAGGCACAGGGTCACGTGCCAGCGCCGCCGCTGTCCCAGCTGTGGAACTAGAACCTGCCTTTGCAGCAGGACGGCCACTACCGTCCTTGGAAGGTCTGGAAGCCCAGGCCGTGCTTACCCTCCCGATGAACCGTATCCTGACTCCACAATCTTCCAACCACACACATGGGAGCGTGGTCCCCGCACACCTGGACACTCAGCTCCCCGGGCCCCTGCCCACTGGTGGGACTTTTAGGGATGCGCCTGGGAACCTGTGCTGACCATGGGCACTTGGGTGGGGGTCAGAGACTGGCCTAGTACAGGGAACTCCCCCCCGATTCTGGTGCCCACTCTCCTCTACATCCCACCAGCTGGGCTCCTCGTCCGGAGGATGGAGTCTGACCTCTGACCCACGGTCCCCAGTTGTGGGGAGAGGCCCCAGGTCAGTGCCCCAGGCATGCCGTCCCCCTACTCCCGCCCTGGTCCGCTCTGGGCCTGCATCTGTCCTGGCCGGACCGCAGACTGTGGGGGGCTCTGGAGGGCTTCCCTCTCCTCTCACGAAAAGCTGGGGCCTTGGCGTCCTCCCTCAAGGGTCTTACAAGCCTGTGTGAATAACAGGTGAAGCTGACCAGGAAGCAGCCGGCCTGCCCACAGGGTACAGACAGTGGCTCCCGCCAGCCACGGCCACCTCAGGGATGGGCTTAATGGGAGACTAGTGAGCCACCCAAACGTGCCACCCGGTGTAGGCATCATTCTGAGCTGAAGGCATCGGGGAAAAGCAGACAGGTGATGTCCCTGCCTGAAAGCGGCCCAGCTCCCTGTGAAGGGGCCCCCACTTCCGCAGCCTGCAGGGAGGCCTCCTCCCAAACGGAGGCGGACGGCTCGGAGACAGGCCGGCCCTTCCCACAACCTGCCCCCTTTCCTTGGTCTTGTCAGTTCTTGAAATTTATCTTCCTTTGTCAAATGGCATAAAATCCTCCAAGCCTAGCCATGACTTAGGGTTTTATCTTCTTTCTATGAAGCCCCGCCCCCAGGCTCGAAAAACCAACATCAAATACGTGTGTATTCTCTCCTCCTAAGAAGCTGTCTGTGGTCAGATTATTCCACAGACCCAACAGAGGCCCCAGGACTGCAGAGGAAAACCTCCCCCACCTACAGCTTCGAGAAGGGGTCTCCCGGCAGGACCTTGAGCAGAAGACCACGGGTGAAGGACCAGGCCATCCCCTGTGGCACTGGAGGCCACTGGTGACAAGCGGACCCCGGGACAGAGAACAGGGGCATCCTGGAGCGGGCTGACCCCAAGGGCACAGCCCACAGGACACCGGGGCAGCCAAGACAGACACCCCCACACACACCCCCCCAGTCCCAGGACCCATCTGTCCCAGCCCGTGCACACCCCACTATTCGGCCTGGCCTGGGTCTGAGGCTTACGTCCTTGCCATCCATCTGTGGGGGAAAAGCATTAATACCGGGTACAGGCGGGTCACCAGGAGGGAGGAGGGGGAAGGAAAACTCCCTGAAATTAATGCCTATTAGAAGAAAATTATCGTATCTTTTAAAAGTTAAACAAGCACTGTAGACATACTGAAAGCAAGGGAATCGTTCAGAGCAGCATGAGAGGGCGGTGCCAGGCTCAGGCTTCCGTGTGAACGGATGCATCTGCCTCATCTTTCTCTGGATTTGTGCAGACATGCCTAACACACGTCAGCACGGCCCCTCACACCCCAGTGCCACGCCTGCCCGCTCGCCCCAGCTCGTTCGCGCACAGATGTTGACGGGGTGTCACAGGGCATGTTCGGGGCGCCTGTTACACGGGGGCATGAACCTGGTCCATCTGCAATGCAGTTAAACCATGACTAAGGACACTGGGAAATGAAGCAGAGGTCTTTCAAGGCGATGCCTGGTCTGATTTGCATAATTTTCTTCAGAGTCATTGTGGAGACATTCATACAAGAATTAGTTACAATGTCTGCATCTGTGTGTGGTCTCATCACCGGGTTTTATTAAACGGCTTGGACATCTTCTGGGAACGGGATCTCTGTGGGGAGTGGCTTCTCCTGGGACAAGGAAGGGGAGTGGGGACACGTGAATTTCAGTGTCAATTTAGGGGAAAAGTAGAAAGTTTTGAACACTGTTCCAAAAATCTGGTTGACACTGTTATAAAAAGATCACTGTTGGTAATGGGGGTGACCTGGGGTAGTGTTAAATACATATTTCTCATTTGATTCCAGGCTTGATTTGCAAAATTACGCCTGAACTTGAAGGAGAACAGGCAAAGAGAAATTGGGCCCATAGTGGATCCTCTTAAAAGAAATCATGAAGCCCAAAAATGCTTGTTGTGTCAGGAGACTTGATAGAAGCAGGGCGTCACCCTCGAAATCTGACCCTACCCCTGATTTCTGGGTGACAGCCTTGCTGGTCATTTTCATTTTTCTGTCCACTTTAAATATAGTCTAAATTCCCAAAGAGCGCGTTTATTAATGTTATGATTAGGACAAGAGAAAAATGCAGCAGGACTCCCTTTAAGGTCCTGGAGGAGAATCAACCCAGTCCCAAGACGCAGCCCTGGGCAGGGGAGCGTCTGGAGCACTGCGGGTGAGGAGGGACCCCCAGGGCCCCCAGGAGACCAGAGACCCTGAGCAGGACCGCAGCCCCAAGCCCTCCCTCTCCCCCATTCCTGTGTCTAAAGAACCCCACCACCTACGGGTTTCAAATCCTGGGTCTCCGGCAGCCCCTCCTCCCTGCTCCCCACTAAGGGGTCAGCTGCCCTCCCCCACCTGGCCAGGACCACGGGGTCCTCAGGCCTCAGTGAATCCCCCCAACCATCACCCACTTTCTGCCCAGCTCCCCTCCTTCTGCGGAGGCCGCCAGCCCCTCGGCCCACAGGGCTGGCGCCCCCTGCAGACACCGGCTCCCTCACCCAACGGGGCCTTCCCCGACTCTCCGCCCTCACCTCAATGGGCAGGGCACAGGTGTGGGAGCAGGTGATGGCACCTAGGCCCCCCTCTTGCCCGCTGAGCACCATTTCAGGATGCGTTCACCTCCTAATCTACACAGGCTCTGGCTCTCCCGGGAGCTCAAACTTTGAGGGCGTCTGCCACCTTTAGGTCATGCTTCCTCGTGCAGGAGGCTCGGCCAGGAGGGTCCGGGCACCCGGGATCCACACAGAGGATCGGGCTTCGTGCAACCAGGATGTTGAAGGCCCAGCCCCCAGAGTACAGACGCGCTGGGACCCAGGGCGGGAGCAGCGACAGTTCTGGGTAAAGGCGGCCACCTCCCCCAACCCCTCCCCGCTGGCTCGCCAAGAACCCGGCACGCCTCTTGTGCTGGGCTCCACTCGCCACACGGTGGCGCAGTGGGCTGGGTTTCCCGAGGTCTCAGGGCGAATGGGGGGTGGGTTTCTTCTTCAGAGATGATTTCAAGTTGAAGTCAGTTAGCAAACCTTAAGCCCCGAAACAGAGGTAAAATTAAAAGTCGGAGAGTGAGAGCCAGTAATAACGGCTGAAGCTCTGCTTTAAACCTTAACCTTCACTTCCAGCACCTCACCGTAAAACTACCCATAAAATCATGTGTGAGACGTGCATCTAAGGGCCAAAAAGATGCTTTAATGCATCATTCAGAGACAACTGCAAGTTACTACATAGAATGAATAGCATTATCCCTCGTAAAGATTTTATTTTAAAACATGTTTTTTAAATAATGAAATTGGTACCTGGTAGTGTTCTCTGGGTGAGGGAATGTGGAAGAGTTTATGTTCTTATTTTAGCATCTATATGCCCCCCAGGGCTTTGTACAGGGAGTTGTTTTAACAAACCAGTATCCTCTGAGTCACGGGCTCCCGTGGGCCAGGCGGCATCCTCAGAGAAGTATCCTGTCCTACCCTTGCCTGAGATGAGTCTCCCAAAGTGGGCCCCGTGGGAGACTGGGAGCCCCAGGGCTTCTGTCCGGGGCTCTTACTGGAGACAATGTGTCTCTCTTCTGCTCTCGGATGCTTTGCCTAGGCTGCCCCAGGCCCCTGCAACCCCCGTGCTGTGTTCGGAGATTGACAAACCCCAGTTCCTGAACTAAGAGCAAGTCAGCTGTGCCCCCAGGAGCCAGGCCCACCCACAGGTGCTGAGTCCAAGCCCAGATTCCACCATGCCCCCCGCTGACTCCAGGCTCTGTGGGGCCTGGGAGGAGCCCAGGCTGGAGCGCTCGATGCAGGCCCATGCACACGTCCCCTCCCTGGGAGCTGGGAGTGGTGCCGTCTTGACGAGGGCGTCCCGTGGACAGGGACCCGGGCCCACCTGGCCACCTGCTCCCCTGCAGCATCTGAAAGAGGTTTGAGTTCATGGCTGTCACAGAGCAGAAAATCTGGCACCCCCTTTCTTTTGTTTTTAATAAATTTATTTATTTAGTTAGTTTTGGCTGCGTTGGGTCTTCATTGCTGTGTGCAGGCTTTCTCCAGTTGCGGCAAGCGGGGGCTACTCTTCGTTGCGGTGCGCGGGCTTCTCATTGCGGTGGCTTCTCCTGTTGCGGAGCACGGGCTCTAGGCGTGCAGGCTTCAGTAGTTGTGGCACGTGGGCTTCAGTAGTTGTGGCTCGTGGGCTCTGGAGCGCAGGCTCAGTAGTTGTGGCGCGCGGGCTTAGTTGCTCCGAGGCCTGTGGGATCTTCCCGGACCAGGGATCGAACTTCTGCATTGGCAGGCGGATTCTTAACCACTGTGCCACCAGGGAAGCCCATGACACCCCTTTCTTGACCTTTCTACCTCGGGGCACCTGCCCACATCCTCGGAGGGTCAGGTTCCAGGACTCAGGGGCCGTTGGCAGCTGTGCAGGGGCTTGGGGAACTCGTCCTATCTGGTCCTATTCTCTGGGGGCCGTTCATGTGTCCTGGGAGGGAGCTACCCAAGCCTGCGGGAGGGGCTGGTGAGGAGTGCTGCCAGTGGGGCTTATGGAAAGTTACCACAGTGGGGTGCTGGGGTGGAGGAGGGGAAGGGAGCAGCTGTCCTCAGCCACCAGCGCAGGGGCCTCAGTGCTGAGAACCAGTAACTCCCCTGCAGGGCACTGAGGCCATCTGGAAGCTTCCCCAAGGTCTGCCAGCCACTGACCCTCCCCTCCACATACCTGCTCCCGTGGGCTCACCTGAAAGCCTCCTTCTCAGTTTTCCCATGGCCTGTGCTACAGGTTGAACTGTGTCCCCTCCAAATTTGGAGCCGCAGTTGTCAGTACCTATGAACACGACCACTTTAGGGGGTGGGGTCTTCACAGAGGTAAACAAGTTAAGATAGGTTGTTGGAGTGAACACTGGTGCAGCAGGACCTGTGTCCTTATAGGAAGAGTGACACATGAACAGAAAGAGGCACATAAGTCGCAGACGCTGTGAAGACGCAGGGAGAAGACGGCGTCTACACGCCAAGGAGAGAGACCTGGAGCAGAGCCTCCTGCTGTCCTCAGAGGGGACCAACCCTCTGACCTTGACCTTGGACTTCCAGCCCCCAGAACCGGGAGTCAATGGTCGTCTGGAGTTTCAGGTGCCCGTGTGAGGCGCTTGGTTAGGGCCACACAGATGACCTCGGACAGGCACCCCCAGGCGAGAGGCTTGGGCAGAGCACGTTAGCACGGTGCTTCCGCTTCCGCTGCCCTGCTGGGCCCGACTCCCAAAGGCGGGGCCAGGTCTGCCCGTCCAGGGGCTTGTCCAGGTCTGTGTCTCGGGACTGAAGTTGCAGGCGGGGCTCAGACGCTGCCACTGGCCGCCTTGACCAGCCACCGATGTCATGTACCCGTGGCTGCAGCCCGACACCCCAAGCCTCGACCTCCCGTGTCTAACCACTGGCGAAACAGGGGAGCCGGGCAGACAGGGGAGCCCAGAGGAGGGGCAGCCCCCTAGTCACTGCTGGCCTGAGGCAGGTGCTCGCCCAGGCAGAACAGGTGGGCAGCCTGGAGGTGGCTCCGAGCAGCCACCCCTCCACAGGCCTGGGGCCGGTCCCCAGCAGCCTGGCTCACCCAGGCCCGCTCTCATCAGCAGCTCAGAGCGGCTCTGGCCTCGACGCAAACTTCCTGGCTGGCGCCTTGTCGCTTCCTATCTGGTTTCAACAGATGGTTTCTCTAAGGTCAGGAATCTCCCCAAACAGAAAGCAGAACTGTTTTCTAACAGATTTAAGAACTATGAAAACATCCATAAAAGATGACTAAATTTAACTACATCTGAGTAATCAAAAACTTTTGGCAGGAA
The DNA here is from genome assembly GCF_028564815.1 of Eubalaena glacialis. NCBI lineage: Eukaryota > Metazoa > Chordata > Mammalia > Artiodactyla > Balaenidae > Eubalaena > Eubalaena glacialis. The sequence continues at coordinate 1,013,730 of NC_083719.1, read as the reverse complement.
GAAAGGAATGCAAATCAAAATTAAAGGCCAGCAAGAGTAGGAACAACAGTAGGAGCGCATCGGGAGGACTGATGTCAGTAGTGTCTATTTCTAAAACTCCTGCAAATCAATAGGAAAAAGGCAACAACTCAAGAGATGTGAATTCAAAGACAGGAAGTGCAGGTGGCCAGAAGCGTGTGAAACACTCAGCAGCAACGAGGCTCATCACAGTCGGCGGGCGCGCACGCGGGGCACCTCCAGGGCCAGCGGGTCCCCGAGAGCTTGCGCGGCCGCTTGCCCGCAAAGCGAGGGGGGCGCCTCTGTCTTTGGGGCCCCGCCGCTCCGCGGAGAGCACTCCCACCCTGCGGCCAGCTCATCGCCTCTCGCAGCCTCTCCGAAACCCCCCGAAGCCCCGTGACGCCCCCGAGGCTCCGGCAACCGTGGAGGATACACACACCCCAGGGAGTGTACCCGAGGTGGGAAAGGCCTGGACCTTTCCCTAAACAGGGAGCTGGGGGTGCCCTCGTCTGGGAGGGCATTGCTTGTATTCATGCATCTTGGGGAGTGCAGGAGGGACACACTAGGACAACCAGAAGCTGTCCAGGTATGAACACCTACCTACACAGGGGCAGGTTATTCTGCCTCCAAGAAGGTTCCGGCTGGCAGGGGGAGGTTTCACCTCGAGGGCAGCAGCCCAAGGTGGTGATGCCACCACCCCGGGCTCATGGGCTGCTGACAACGCCCCGAGCCGGGGGCACAGGGTGTTCTTCCTCGGGGACCCCCTTACCCTTCCTCCTGCACAGCCTCCAGCTGCAATGATGGGCAGGTCACTGCTCTGGGGCGATGGGCCCACCTGCTGGCCACAAGGCAAAGGGAAAGGGGACCCCAAAGGGCCACTGTCGGGCTCCAGAGAGAAAGACCCCCCATCCTCTTCACCCCAAGAGTCGGGGGGACCCTGCCAGCCCTCAGGGCAGCACGGCCTGCACCCCGTATTCACTTACTGCCCCAGCAGCATCAGGTCCGGTGCCGGGCGGGGCACCAGGAGCTGGGGAACAGCCCCAGGGGCCAGGCGAGGAGGCAGGGGTTCTGCAGGAGGGGCGTGCACCGGGCCTCACCAGGGCAGGCTGACCTGCTGCCCTGACAAGCAGCCAGGTCCGTGTGTCACCACGTCACTGCTGGACATGGGCCAGAGGCCTCCCTGCCTCCCCCAGAGCCCGTGGTCGCCAGGTCACCAGGGCAGCAGCGGGGGATGGAGGTGGCACTCCAGGGGCCACTTGGCCCATGTGTCACAGCTCACGCAGAACCAGTGACCCGGCCCCTCCTCCCCGGAGGGCAGGTGTGTGAGCACAGACAGTCCAGCCTGGACCTGCACCAGCCTCGTGGGGAGGCCGGGGGGTGGGGGTCAGGAGCGGCTTCCCGACACAGCAGGGGACTTGGGGACTGGCATGGGGGGGGCCTCAGGAGGAGGGCCGAGGGGACCGAATGGCCCCAGGGGTCCGGGAATGGGGCGGGACGTGGAGTCCCAGCGAGGCCCCCCTGAGCACGTCCAGGTCCCCGGCCATCGTTCACGTCGTCAGACCCTCCCGCCGGCTCTCGTGGGCAACGTGCAGCCACAGCCGCCCTGCTGCTTTCTTGGCTCTGCGGGTGAGGAGGTGAGTCCGCGTGGCCAACACCTCCCAGAACCTGGTCCTGAGGCAGGTGCACCCCCGCCACTGGGGAGCTCCCTGTCTTCCTAGAAACAGATCCTGATGTTGCCTCCGAACCGTGCGAAGAGAGAGTGTACTCATCAGGGTCCCCAGAGAAGGAGAACGAAGAGAATGTGTCCACGTGCTGAGGTTTATCATGAGGAGCTGGCTCATGCAGTGATGGAGGCTGACCAGTCCCCAGGTCTGCGGGCAGCGAACTGGACCCAGGAGGGCCGGTGCTGTGGTTCAGCCTGGAAGCCGGCAGGCTCAAGACGCGGGGAGACCTGAAGTTTCAGTTCAAGTCCAAAGGCCAGAAAAAACCAAAGTCCCAGCTTAGACAGTCAGGCGAGGGGATGTCCCTCTCACTTTTGTTCTATCCAGGCCTTCAACCGATTGGACAAGGCCCACCCACACTGGGGAGGGCAGTCTGCTTTCCCATCCACCAATTCAAATGCACGTCTCATCCAGGCTGAAACATGTTTGGCCAAGTGTCTGGGCGTCCCAGGGCCCAGCCAAGCTGACACATAAAATCTACCATCACAGGGGCTTCTTTTTTCCTTTTTTAATATAGATTTCTAAACGGCTTTACTAAAGAAGAGAATTTCTCTCAACTAACATAGAAATTGTCCTCCTGAATGGAGTCATTTATGATTCTGGGGGTGTCCCCACTCTGTGCTGAATAACAGTTTTCAAATCCCTCACGAAACATAAACACCAAGCAGAAAGCATGGAGGCTTCGCCTCCCGGTGTGAAGTGGCGGGCAGTGCTGGGTGCCTCTCTGGAGGCTGACACGGGTCAGGAGGGCAGCTCCGGGGGCAGCATCGCATGGCTGAAGCCAGAGGAAGGAGATTTCAACTCATTGACACACACACCTCTCGGTTGAATCAGCTGTTTGTTGTTAAAAATAAACCCCCTAAGAAATTTCTTCTTTATGTTGTGATTTCCTTGATCATCTTCTACCATTTTCATGTTTATTCTGTTATAAGAAGATGGCTTTGTTTTTCTGGTACCATTATTTTATAAGTAAGGAAAGTAAAATGATATAAGGACAATTAACCCTAATGGTACTGTTCATAATTAATGTTAATTGGACTTATATGGGATGCCATTCTGTTGAAGTACATCAATAAAAGTGGCAGAGCAATAGGGCCAGGCCCCTGGGCCGGTGCTTGGAAGCTGCCCAGCTGAGATCAGGCAGCCAGGGGCCATCATGCAGCCCGGGGGCCCTGCTCTCTCCCGTCCGTTCCCTTCTGGAGGCTGCCTTCAAAGTCTGTTCTGAGAAGACGACGCTGAGTCTGGCCTCCAGGGATAAATGACTAGAACTCAGAAGCTCAGTGAAACTGGGGCTGCCCACTTTCCAACAGCCGTCCCCCACCCTCCAACCTTGCGGCCAAAACACGGCACGTCCAAACACAGTCCTGCGCAGGAGGGGGCGACCAGAGCCAGCTAGCTGCGAAACCAACGCGGCCAGCGCGCGGAGGGCCGGACGCGAAGACGAACACACCGAAGGCTGAGCCGAGCTGCTGGGTGCGTGAGAAGTAGGGGGTGCAGAGGGGCCTCAAGGAACAGGAAACACAGATGCACCCCACCACTGAAACCCTAGAGGTGGGGACCAGTGAGGATGGAGGTGTAGAGCCCACGCAGTGAAGCCCGGCAGAGACACGGGGAAACACGGCTGATCTCGGAGGGAGTTAAAACGCTCTGTGCTCGTGACCCTGTGGACCCTTCAAGAGCGAACTCCTCAGTTTGGGAGAAAAGAGGTCCCCGTTCACGAAGGGTGAGGCCCTATGGTTCTAGGCAGCTCAGCCTGAAACTGTGGCAAGGTCAGGTGCACCCGGGGCCTCTGCTGCGTGAACCGCTGTCTGCCCGCCCCTCGCCCACCTCCGACAGGTCACAGACCTCACAAAACAGGGGTGTGCGTGTGTGTGCGTGTGTGTGCGTGTGTGTGTGTATGTGTGTGTATGTGTGTCTGTGTATGTGTGTGTGTGTGTCTGTGTGTCTGTGTATGTGTGTGAGTGTGTGTATGTGTGTTGTGCGTGTGTGCACGTGTGTGCACGTGTATGTGCATGTGTGTACGTGTGTGTGTCTCTGTGCATGTGTGAGTATGTGTACGTGTGCATGTGTGTATGTGTCTGTGTGTCTGTGTATGTGTGTGAGTGTGTGTATGTGTGTTGTGCGTGTGTGCACGTGTATGTGCATGTGTGTACGTGTGTGTCTCTGCATGTGTGAGTATGTGTATGTGTGCGTGTGTGTATGTGTCTGTGTCTGTGTGTGTGCGTGTGAGTATGTGTGTGTGTGTATGTGTCTGTGTATGTGTGTGTGTTCATGTGCATGTGTGTGTATGTGTGTATGTGTGCGTGTTGATGTGTGTATGTGTGTACGTGTGTGTGCGTGTATGCATGTGTGTATACGTGTGTGTGCATGTGCATGCGTGTATGTGTGTGTGTATGCATGTGTGTGCATGTGTGTATGTGTGCATGTGCGTGTGTGCACGCACGTGTGTGTGTTCATGTGCATGTGTGCATGTGTGTGTGCATGTGTGTATGTGTCTGTGTATGTGTGTGTATGTGTTCATGTGCATGTGCGTATGCGTCTGTGTATGTGTGTGTGTGTATGTGTTCATGTGCATGTGTGTGTGTGTGTATGTGTGCGTGTGCGTGTGTGTGTGTGTGTGTGCGTGTGTGTGTGTGCAAGCTCCTGAGGTGAGGGCAGGTCTGGGGTCTGGGCTTCATGGAGCAGCACCCACCCAGGGGCAGGGGTAGGGCCTGGGGTCAGCACAGCCAGGAGGACCCCAAATTTCCGATGTCATAGAAGCCAGTGGGGGATGGGGGTCCCCTGGCCGTGGGAACCTCGGGGGACCCCGTGGCAGCCCAACGCAGTGGGTGTTAGTACTGTCCCAGCCCTACAGTGAGCTGGGCAGACAGCAGTGTCCCCTGAGGTCAAACTCTAGAGACAAGTGAGACCCCAGCCCTCGGCTGTGACCCCTCCGGAGAGACTGAGACGGGGTGGGGTGGGTGAGGGGCCAGGACGGCAGACCGCAGGGCCATGCAGGCATGTGGGGAGGGGCCCACCAACGGCTTTCTTTTCATCTTTATTTTCTAGCTCTACAGTGAACATACTTGATGTATGCAGTGAAAAGTGTCCCGATCCACAAAGTGTTTCCAGCTAGTTTGCCCCACCAGGTGGAGGGGGGCTGCCACCAGCTTGCACCGTCTAGGGTTTGCCTGGGGAAGAGGGGGCTCATCTGCAAGGCTCCCTGGATTACGGGAGACAGCGGTCAGCCCGAGCCGCCCCTGACTCACACCCTGGGCCTCGTGCGCTCTGCTCTGTCTGGACGGAGGAAGGGTCGGAACCCGAGAGCACAGCCGGTCGATGTGATCAGAGCAGCAGCCAACGTGGAGGAGAAAAAGGCCAAAAAGAGAAAGTGAAAAGCAAGAGGAGAGAAGAGAGGATGATGGAGGCTTTGCCGGCCCTGGAACACGGCCTCGATAGCAAAGAACCCTAGTTACCCAGTAACTCTGGGAAACTGCTAACACGGGCCTCGCTCGCCGATAAATCTGAACTGAAAATCAGTCCACGCGGGAGCGAGCAGAGGCTGGGTCGGGCCTCAGCCTCCCGGGGGCAGCACTGACCGTTAACAGTCGAGCTTCCACAGCTTCCTCTCTGATTCCGTCAGCTCTCAGACGGTCACTGGCATGTCCGCCACGTCTGGAACACCACCGTTGGGGGTCCACCTCCCACGCTAACTGTGGACCCGGGATGCAGGTGGACCAGCTGCCGGGCTGAGACCCACATCCAGCAGAGACTCTGTCAAGACTGAGGATTGGCATCTTTTCATAAATTTCTATCACAGCCTCAGGGACGATGACTTGGACCTCGGATTTGCATATTGAGGTTTGTCTAAAATACTTGGAACCCTGTAAGGGATTCTCATGAAGTGAGAGATTCTGCTTCAACGCACACAGGGACCACCTCGGGTGAAGGTCTTGCGAGGAAGGTCTATCGAGGAAGTTGAAAGAGCAGGACGAAGAGCCCGGTGACCATCCGTCCAGGAGCAGAGGGCAAACGGCCCCTTAGGGTGGTGGCGGCTTTCGTAACTGTCGAACCGAGATTGGGGAGGCGCTGGCGTTTAGCAGGGGGGGCCGGACTCTGCTAGACGCACCCGAGATGTAGACTTGGTCCCTTGAAAACGGCTATGAGATGATCACACCCAGGGAGGCACAGGCCTAAGTCTTCCCCCGTCGAATCCCCGTTGAACCCTCTCGCCCTGGGGCTGCCTGCTCGGGGAGGACGAGATTTAGACAGAAGACAGAAGGACAGTGGAATTCACGTGGATTTGGCTTCAGTAGACCTAAGTGTGTGCCTTGGACTCACCACCTACTGCAGGGCCGCTGCTCAGGTGATGGTGGGGACAGCACCCGACGTGGAGGACTCCCCACTACATGCACTTCACAAACAGATGCTATGCGGATGTGACTGCCAGTCTGTGTTACTGATTGAAGCATAAACCTGGACTTCCCTGGCGGTCCAGTGGTTAAGACTCCGTGCTTCCAGTGCAGGGGGCACGGGTTCAATCCCTGGTCGGGGAGCTAAGATCCACATGCCACACAGCACAGCCAAAAAAAAAAAAAAAAAGCATAAATCTGCTTCCCTGACCACCAGAGGTGGTCCTGCTGAGCTGATTCCTCTTATCAGTTGTGCCTGAGGAGCCCCAGTTAGCCATTTATCACCAAGGAAAAATAACCTCTCTGGGCCGGCCTTTGACTCCCTGGACCCCTGCCAGTTGGAAAGGAAGTGGCCATGCTCCCCGGCCCCCTTAGCACCTGGGAGAGGATGGTGCCCGCGCGAGGTGTGTGAGCCCACCCAGTACCCACCTCACGTTCTACCCCCCCTTCCCCAGGAGTCCCTTGAAGCCTCCCGTCACGTGCAAGGGACCAGCTCCCTCTTGGAGGCAAACGTGGGCACCGTCCATCACCATAGTTACTCAGACACAACCTGAGCACCCCACCTGACGCAGCGCAAACCCTGCAGGACTCGGGGCTCCAGGCTGGTTCCGTTAGCAGGAAAACCGCCCCAATCACATGTGCAGCTGACTATCCACGTGGGATGGGGCAGGATGCCGGCCGGCGCTCAGCTCTGCAGTTTCTTGCTCGCAAAGAACTCGCAGTCCTCAGATTGGCGCCTTAGTCTGTTGGGGCTGCTACAGCAAAACACCACAGACGTTTATTTCTCACCATTCTGGGGGCGGGAAGTCCAAGGTCGGGGTGCAGCCTGTTGGCGTGAGGGCCCCCTTCAGGGTCGAGGACTTCTCGCTGTGTCCTCACAGGGCAGAAGGGTCATGGGAGCTCTGTGGTGCCTCTTTCATAAGGACACTAATGACTGATCCCATCATGAGGGCCCCACCCTCGTGACCTGGTCACCTCCCAAAGGCCCTGCCATCCCCATCACCCTGGGGGCCAGGTTTCAATCAAAATATAAGGTTTGAGGGGGACAGATTCAGTCCATAGCAATTATTAGCAGTGACAATAAGGACAGATCCATGGAGGACCCAGGGCATCCCTGACCCTTCACTCTCCTACTGGAGAGCTGGGACTCTTGACCAGAGTGGGGACCACGACCTCGCAGAGGGTGGAGGGTGCGGGGGAAACAAGGAACCCTTCACTGACCGCATGAGGATCCAGGGTGTCTTTCATCAGGTCCAGAAATGTCCCGCCCTTCTCTCCTCACATACTGAGTTGGCTGACCTCTCTCCCCGTCTTTCCAGAACCCCAGTGGCTTCCCACACCCTCTGTGTCTCTTTTCCTCCTTATGTTTCTGTGGTTCACTTTGCATTTCTCCTTCTGACCTGTTTTCCAGTTCACCAACTTTTTTTTTAGCTATGTCTAAACTATTGTTAAACCATTTGCTTAGTTTTCAAGTCTTGCTTATTGTAATCTTTTTATTTAGTTTTGAAATTTCCTTTTCCTATAATTTTTAATTCTCCACTGAAATTCTTAATCTAGTCTTTTGGACATTTTTATCCTTGAATGATGCCAACAACGCTGTTTTGAGATGTATTTCTGAGCAGCCCTGCATCTGCAACTCTGGTGTTGATGTTTTCATTACCTGTTGTTTCCCCCATTTACACCCGTGTTTGCCTGGTTACATCTTTACTTTTTGCCTGACATTCTATTTGCAGTATTTTGGAAGGAAATTTTGAGGCCAGAATGATGTCATGCTCCTCCAGAGAAAATACAAACATGAGTGTCTGGCAGCCTTAAAAGACAGGGCAGCCAGCTAAGAATCAGATGTGATTTTTATTGACATTCTCCCCACTCATTATTGTCACCAAGAGACAGCATCGCAAGTATGAATTCTCAGGGTCTTCATGTTTCTCCTTCGACAGTTTAATATAGCACTCCGTTTGCTCTGAGTCTGCCGACATCAGATCTTGAGCAATGTATCCAGGATACAAGGTGCCCCTCACCCGTGGAACATTTAGACACATCTGATGTCTGATGTGCTGGGGTCACATGTCATTAGGTCACTTTCCATGGGTGGAGTAACTGGGAAAAGTGGGCGTCCACACACCAGTGCCCGGGGCAAAAACAAGGAAAGCTCTGTTTCTCTTCTTCACGGCCTCCTGGGGGAGAGTGGGGGGAGGGCGTCCTCCCTTAAGAAGGGACTCACCTCTGAGCCAACCTGCCCCTTCAGGACAGGAGAGAAATCTTCCCTGGAGGGAAGGGGGCCTCTCAGTTCTGGAGGGTTTGACGCAGCGCGTGATCCCCACATGCTTTCAGCCTAATTAAAGGCCGCTCAGCCCTCGCCTGGACGTTCTTCTCCCCGGGCTTCATGGAGACTCTGAGAAACCACATCTCACCCTCACCATCCTCGAGGCTGGTGAGCGTTAGGCGGAGGACCCACCAACAGAGGAAGCAAAGCTTTTCTCACCCCTGAAACCAGGGTCTGGCTCTGATCTAGTGGGACCCACCATCAGGGTACCAGGATGGGTCAGTGTCCCAGGATGCCAGACTTTCGTGCTGAACCCAAGACAGCCCTGGGCAGGGGGGGCCACCCCGTATCTCTGAGAACATCTGGGGCTCTGCGGGGTCATCATCGGGCTCCTGGCTGGGTTCTCGCCTTCCAGGGCTCCCGCATCCCTTCCAGTCTGCTCTTTATCGTCATGACCACTGCGCTGTTGGCCCCAAGGATCATCAGAATAGAATTCTCTCTGTGCCTCTCTCCTTTAGATAGTAATCTGTTCTGCAGGAAAACATCATACCACACTGGGTTAGGTCTGCTAACTAAATTCTCAAAAAGCCACTATGTGGCTCCAAATTTCTCTAAACACTTAAGTTACTTAGAAAAAATCAGAAATAGGTGAAGAGTGAGCTGGTGGCCGGGTTGGAGCACCAGGGCACAGAGGGCGTCCCTTGTCTGGCACAGAGAATGCTGGCAATTTTTAGAGTAGCATGAAAAACCTTATACTTTTCTGATGACCTAAATAATTCTAGCCAAAAATGCATGCTTGGTCTCAGACGAGCCACTTGGTACAGTTGTATCTCTGTATTAAGTCGACCGTTCTCGGCGCTTTGGGTGGGAGTGGGAGGAAAGGTCAGGATTCCGAGGGGGGGGGCGCACGCCCTCCTGCCACAGACACATCTGTCTTCTGGACGCTCCTGAAGGCACCCCAGGCCGAATCCACACGGCACACCCGGCAAAGATGAGGCTTCAGAACCGTCCAGCCTCCGTCCACTCATGCTGTTCAATTGTCCGCGAGTCAGGACCTCTGGGACCCCACCCAGGGCTCGGCTGAGGGCCACTGACGTGCTCTCAGCTGGGACGTCCCTGTAAAGATCTTCTGAGACACAATAATCTCCCTTTATTAAAAATAGGTGGTCCAGTGGTTAAGACTCACACTTCCATTGCAGGAGGCGCGGGTTCAATCCCTGGTCGGGGAACTAAGATCCCAAATGCCGCGTGGTGCAGGAAAAAAAAAAAAAAAATACAGACTGTAATTTATTTTAAAGCTTCCTCTGTTTCAAAGGTCCCAAATGTTTATACACTCTAATTCATTATTCTTTCTTCTGATTTATTTTAGAGATAATCAGAAGTGCCCACTAGGTTTATATAGAAAGGTGTTCAATGCAGAATTCATTTTAATAAGAAAACTTGTCAATACTCTCCCTACCCAGCTGCAACATTGTAATACAACACATACACTGAAGTATCACGCAACTGTATTTAGCACTTGCTAAACTTCATAGACCTCTTAAGAGCTTCATAAACAATTTATGTAGACCTTTTCTGTTGGTTTTGTATATATGGTAATGATTAATGCGTGCAAGAAAATGGCCAGATGATTTAGAAAATGATTTCTTTGCTATTATATCAATTCTCACTAAAAGGCAATGTTTCTCCGGCTCCCTTCTTTTGAGACAGTTCTGTCTTCAGGTGGCCCATCAGTGGGCATCGTCACGTTACACGGAGCTCTCAGCTGCCCTGGGAATTAGGGGTGCCCCAACGCAGGGTGCTCTGTTCTGTTCCCCACCTGCCCCGGCGCCTCTGCCACACCCCACAGACAGCTCACAAAGCAGAAGCGATTTCTCACTGTCCCGGAGAGGCCTGAGGCCCGAATCCCCCCGGGCCCCCCACCCACTCTGCTCAGCACCAGAGGAGGTCGGGGCCTTGGGCACCCTCCCCCTACACGCTGCAGCTCCCTGAGCCCCCGTGCGGGGTTCCCCGGACCTCGGACCCTGCCTCGCTGCTGCTTTCCCAGCTCTTTCTCCAGGGTCCCCCCCACCCGGTGATGCCTCAGCCCCATCGCAACCCCGATCCACTGACCCTACGACTGCTTTACTGTCCAGCCTCCTCCTGGCACCGGCCTGGAAGGCCCAGCGGTGTACTGTAGGTTCCAGGGCAGCGGGGCCAGAGGACCCACTGCAGGACCCACGTGGCCGGGGGCAGGGCTGGGGCTGCCCTGCCTGTGTGGGAGGGACTTCAAGGCCTGAATATGGGGGGGGGGTGGGGATCACTGGTGCCCACCGTGGAGGCTGCAGGTCATCCCGCATGGTTCCACTTTATGGAGCTCGAGATCAAGCAAAACGAACCTCCGGTGCCAGTGACGGCATTTACAGAAGCTCTGCTCCTGTGGGTGAGGCTTCACTGGCTGGGTTGGGGGGAAATCTCTATCCTGAACTGGGTGACCGTGCAGGTCCACAGACACATGTGAAAGCCCAGCTGAACTCTTTACTGGCTGTGAGTGAGTTACCCTTCAATACAACATAAAAATTAGAACCTGTGGCCTGGTAAACACACCAGGACCAGGGGTGCTGAGGACGGCAGGCTCGCAAAGACACCTGGGCTTGTGTGGGCCTCTGGGGAGAGTGAGGAGGGTCCATCCTCATCTGCGGAGAGGCTGGACACCAGGCCGAGAGCCCAGCAACCCTCCTGGCAGGTGGCACTGGGAAGGGGGGGCACGTCAGGAGGGCCTGAGGCCACCTAAAGAGAGAGAGGTGCCACCAGCCCCCCACGGCCCCACGGCCCAACACCCGGCCTTCCACCTCAGCCACCCCTGACCCCCACCCCAGACCCCGATCCAGAACCTTCTGGAATTCCAGACCCCAAATCCACGATTGGTTGTTAAAGCCCTGAGTTTGGGAGGCTCCTTCCTCCTCCGACTGAAGCGGTTGGTTGGGACCCAGGTGCGTTCGCGGCACTTTCTGTTGCGAGAACCCAGTATGGACCGGGCAAGCCCGTCCGCAAACGCTCAGACTGGAAGAACGCCTGTGCGCCTGTCAGAGGGTGGCCTGTGAGAAGGGTCTCGTCCCGAGGAACGAGCAGCCTTGCGAGCCACAGACGGTGCCCAGCTGCCACGTGATCGCCCCCGTCACAGGCAGGGCACCGCCACAAGTCCGCCAACCCCGTCACTCCGCCTGCCTCACCCCCAATCCATGAGCTCGAAAAGCAGCCCCCGGCCCCCCGGCCCCCAGCCTGAGCAAGGGCCCCGAGGGGCAGGTGGCAGGCACGGCCCTGAGCTCAAGCCGAGGAGGCCGAGGACGCCGAGGACGCCGAGGAGGGGTGCAGGGTGCGGGTGGGAAAGTACCGCTCGCGGGGGGTGCGGGGGGTCTCCCAGGCTCAGAGCAGAGGAGGCTGGGGGCGGCGTGGCCGGGGTGAGGGCGGGGCAGGGCTGCGGCTTCCTGCAGTAGCTCTGTGGTCCGAGGGTCTCAGCGGGTGGGCCCACACGTCCACGTGTAGCTGCAGTTGAAGGCCGCGAGCCAACGGAGGGCAGGACCGCGGGCCTCACTCTGCCCGGAGGAGGTGGCCGGCTGTCCTGAGTGGTCACCTTCCCAGTGCCGGACAGGCTGCCCAGAGAGTGAGGGTCTGCACGTCCTGGGGCTGCGCCACAAATCACCGCACGCTGGTGGCTTGGAGCAGCAGATACATATCCTCGCCCTGCTCTGGAGGCCGGAGTCCGACGTGGAGGCCCCGCTCCCTCTGGAGGCTCCCGCTTAGCCCAGCTGCCGGGGCCGTCGCTCCAATCCCTGCCTCCGTCTTCACGTGCCCCCCCGCCATGTGTCTCGAATCCCCTCTTCCCCCCTCCTCAGGACACCTGCAATGCATTTAGGGCCAACCGGTTAATCCGGGATAATCTCCTCGCCAGACCTTTAACCTGGTCACATCTGCTGTATCACATTTCTCCTATTTGAAGAAAGGTCACATTCCCAGATTCTGGGATCAGGTTGTGGACGTGATCGGGCTGGCGGTTCCCGGTTGTGAACCATCAGAAGGCAGCCCTGCCCAACGTCAGAAGCACCCCAGTCACCGGGAGGACACCAGGTGGCCTCCGATTTTCCAGGGAGGCTGGAGAGCGAGGTCCAGAACATGGGCACCTAGGCAGGAGGCCGGGAGCCCCCAGTGACCTGACCACCCTCCGTGGAGTGGATCCTGGTCCCACCTGATTCGCACCTGTGCGTGCTGGGCTGAGGGGCCTGATTCCCAGGAAACCCTGGGCCGTGGGGGACTGCATGATGGGAGGCCCAGGTTGGGGCTCCCCGACCGCGTGCATGTGGAGCCCAGTCCGCAGGCGACACGGCAGGGCACAGGTGAGGGCTACGTCGTGGTGACACAGCATCCCTCAAGTGTAAGGAATAAAAGCCCAAGGATATGGAGACTCCGGGGCCCCTCACTGCGGGACCCCAGCCCTGCAGCGGGAAAGTGGCTAGAGAGAGAGAGAGGCCTTGGGGAGCTGACCCACCACCACCAGGCTCTTTCCTGGCTGTCGGGGCTTCATCCTCTACCTGATTCGTGTCTGCCGACCACTGACCGCAGGAATCTGAAGGGTGGAGTCCCGAGGGCTGGGGCCCAGGAGCCTCGGAGCCGCCAGGATGTGCCGTCCTAGTTTCTGAGGGGGACGCCGGCACCATGAGTCCCTAGGGCCAGGCTCCCCAAATGCAGGAAGGGAATCAGATGCAAGAAAGCCAACATGACAGCACTGTCCTGGCTCTAGCTCCAGGCTCCCACGGAGATGAGAGGAAATCCACGGGTGAGGAGAGTTAATCTTTGAAACATGAGTTCTCATCCATGGTTCCTGTGTCACACATTTCTAGCATCACTTTTATTTTATTATGAGATTCTTAAAACACACCTTCTTTCTCTTCATCTCTGGGCATTGCCACCGAGGTCTTGGAAGTAGAAGGAACCTTGTGACAGGGATGGGTCAGGAACCCGAGACCCGGCCAGCCCCAGGTCACGAAGAACAAGTGACCATAAACAGCGTTGAGGGCACCCATGACATTCTCCTTCTCCAAAGGAAGCAGCTGTTATCTCTCACCTTATATCAAATTCACTTCCACCCTCCATTTGTAAAATGTGAATCACTCTTTTATTTCAGTTCATGTATTTTTTTTTCCTGTATATTAGTGAAACAGGACAGAATGATTAAGTTCCATAGCATGGAAATACTTAACTAACTGGAGAGCTATACCGTGTACATGAATGGAAATATGCAGTTTTGTAACGTGTCAATTCTATAAATTCATTGTAATCCTAATCAAAATTTCAACAGAATCAGGCCTCTAAAATTCACATAGAAGAATAACCCTACAAAAGTGATCAAGAAATACTTGATAAAAGCAAAAAAAAAATGGGAGGGATGGGGAATGTTCCCCACGGAGAAAGAAGGAACAATATGAAACTGCCATGTCAGCCCAGGCCTAGTCAAATAAATCCAGGAAGCAGATCTGTGTATGTATAAGAATGTACTATGTGGTTTATGTGGCTTCCAAATCCATGGAGAAAAGATAAAGTGTTCAATAAATCCTATTTGGACAAATGACTGTTCATTTGGAAAAAAAAAAAATTATATCCCAAAGACAAACGCCAAATACTTTAAGACCTAAACATGGGAAAACTACAAATGTATCAGAAGCAAATGTAAAACAGTGGGTATATAACCTTTGAGAATTAGGACCTTCTTATGCCAGATACTAAAAACAAAATGCATAACAAATAAAATGACTGATAAAGTTGACCACCTCAAAACTGAAACTTCTAAGTTAAAAGACAGTAAGTACACAGAGCAGGACAGCTGCAGACATAAACAACAGAGTCATGACCCAGCATCTGGAAAGAACTCGGAAAATCCAAACAGAACAGACACTCAACCGGAAGACAAGTCAGAAGCAGACAATCTCACAGGAGGAAATCCCGATGGCCAGTGAGAACTGAGAAAATAAACTCTCTAGTAAACAACACAATGCAAATCGAAGCAATTCCCATGGCTCAGGCTGCAATCATTTACGGTTGGGTCTTTTCTTGGGGGGAGGAGGGGATGGGTCTGTGGCCGACCCCAGACGTCCAGCAACACGCATCCCTCTTTGTTCCCTGTAAAAGAGTCCCCGACACTGAGCTGGGACACAGCTTCCAGGAAAAGTTCATCTCCCAGCTTCCCTGCACCTGCGCAGCCACGTGGCCAGCCGTGGCTCGTGAGCGGAGGGGACGCTGTGCATCCCCAGGCTAGTGGGGGCGTGGGGTACATACGCACGTCTTCCTTTTTATCGGCTGGTTTCCAGGAGGACATGAGGGCTGGAGCTTGAACTCAAAGTAGACCCGCTGGTTGAGGATGACAGAGCCACAAAGCAAAGGGAGCAGGTCCCCGCCTGACCACGGGGCAGCAGGCAGCCACACCAGGACCGTCCACCCGAATTTTGCCTGTAAGTCTCTGCTCTTTTCGATTTTCTGTCCACAGCTGCTGAGGCAAATCCTCACCGCTGCAGGCTCTCCCCTCACTGCTGGTGGGAGTGTAGATTTGTTAGCACTTTGAATTACATTTTTAACGTAGACACCGCCCCCCGTCCTCAGGTGGCCCCCCCCCGCCACTTTCCTCTGTTATCCTCGAAATGTCCCACATTGAACCATCCCTGAAAATAGCCCCTCTAGGAGACAGCCAGTCTGACCGTGGTCCAAATGGCCGAGGCCAATTAGGTGATGGCGTTGGCTGGACGGGAGCTGATGACCCAACCGCACGTCCGTCAAGCTGAGGCCTGTGTGTGGCTGCATGTTCAGTGGAGTGACGGGCATTGGGGGGTTTCATTTTAAAGGGTCACGGGGGTGTTTAAAGGGCCACAGGGCCCCACGTGGGATCAGCGGATGGACAAGGTCGTGTCAACCCAGGTGGGAAGGAACCAAGACGAGGGGCTGCTCCCACCCACGTGGCTCTGCGGAGGTCACACACAGGGTCGTCCCCCTCCCGGCTCCGGCGGGTGAGCCTCAGATCAGAGCGCCCCAGTCACCTTCCATATGGAGGGTGGAAGTGGACAGGTGGGCTTCAGCCTCCTGATCTGGAAAAAACCTGAAGCCCTAAGAAAGCTTCTTTTGTTTTCATCACTCATTCCCAGGCCAGCACCCAACATCGGTGCCCAGTATTTATCTCCTCATTGAAGCAGAAAGAAGGCTGGTCCCCTTCTGTGTTCCCATATGTATTTCAAGGCAGGACAACTTGATAATTTTGTTAAATCGACACGAGAGAGTTCACAAACACGTTCAGGGGAGTCCAGGGGCCAGAACGAGCCCTGACGGCGGGACCCGGGCCTGAGGCCTGGCCTGCTGCTGTCCAGGGCTGGGCCTGCTTGTTACCACCATCACCAGCAGGGCCCACGACCCCTGGGATTCAGCGGGAGAGGGTCTGACACTGAGTTGGTGGCCGAAGCCTGGACCGTCTGTTCCGTGGACCGAGGACCACGTCTGGTGGGAAATCGGGGCCAGCGCAGAGGCAGGTGTGGGTTTTGATGGTGAAGATTGCTCACAGCAACCGAAGGTGCCCGAGCCCCCAGGGAGCAGCTGAAGCAAGTGCTCACTGCAGGGCGCCCGTGGTCTCAGGTGGCTCCCCAGCCAGGCTTCTGAAGGACGCATGTTTGCTCTCACTGGGCAGTGCGCACAAGCGGGCACGCCAGCTGTTTCACTAAACCGTCGCCAAACAACTGTACTGTGAGTTTACAGCTCGACTCCTTTCTCTCCAGCCAGGATGTCGGCAGGACGTTCTCCCCCGCTCCCGAGGGATGGCAGCTGGACATGGGTCTGTATCACCCGGGCAGGACCACATGCACGCCGGTTTGTCCTGCAAGCCCGCCCCGAGTGTCTAGTTATAACCGAAAGCTGAAAACCAGGGAAGACGTTCTCCCTGCATATTTTGCCCGCCTGGCCTGGAGTCCTGCCCCAGGGCCATGCGACCTGGGGACACTATTCAATCCTCGTGTCACAGCTGAGCCTGTAGGAGCGAGAGGCCCAGAGAAGGAGAGGAGTGTTTAAAAATAAGTTTTTTAAAAATTAAGCATCAGATTTAAAAAAAAGAAAATAAGAGGAAGGTTTTTAGGAACTCTGGGTGATTTGCGCTCTGAAGAAAATGGCGGTGAAGCTACCAAAATTCCCAGAGGCTGCCCTGGGCCAGGCACTGCAGGCCGGCCTCACGCCCTCGCCCGCTCCCCGTGGGGGCAAACCCTGTCCCGGGTGTCGCGTGGGAGAAGGTGTCTGCCAGCCGCAACCTCTTCAACCCGCCTGCCCTTGGCACGTGGGGAGCCCGTCCGAGCCAAGGGAAAATATTGATTCAGTGCTTAGCAAACAAGGCAATCAATTGAAACAGCTTTGCTTTCACCGAGAGCCCTTTGAAAGCACGGTGGTTTAAAGTAATGGCTGGTTTTGAAATGCTTGTTTAGGTGGTATGAGTGCATTTACGTGCAACGGTTTATATAGCATTACCATCTTTTTTAGAAAACTTTTATGACATGTGACCGTCAAGTAGACTACTGTATCATGTGGCCATAGCAGCACACCCAGAACCCGACACCAGTGCACTCACATTCCCCTCCGTCCAGCCACCGCCCGGCCCTTCAGGGACCCCGTCCCCACCCCGATGCACCGGATAGCATTGCCCAGTTTTGAAATCTGCCCTCTCAGCAGAAGCCGGACGCAGGCTCTTGCCTGGCTTCCAACAACCGTGCTGAGATCCGTCCCAGTGTGGAGTGTGTTTGCAGTTCATTTATCATCCTGGCTTGCTGGACTCTGCTGTGCTCACCCCCCCCCCCCATTTATTCGTCCACTGTGTTGTTAACGGGCACTGGAGTTGTGCCCAGTTTGGGGCTGTGAACGTTCACACTCGTGTGTTTTGGTGAATGTAGTGTACACGTTTCTGTTGGGTACCTGCTGGGCGTGGCATCGCGTGTTCCCACGTGCAACTTCAGTGACATCCCACGTGCCTCCGGCTCCAGCGGCTCCACCCTGATGTCATCACTTACATTTCTGTCTTTTGCATTTTAGCCGTCCTGGTGTGGGGCAGAAATTCTGAATTTTGGTGTAAGTGAAATGTCCCCATGTGTGTTTCTGGAGGTCCTACTTGTCCTGTTGGTCTATTTTTCTTTCTAGAGTCCCACACTGTGTTACTGACTGGAACTTTATTTATTTTTATTTATTTGTTTATTTATTTATTTATTTTTGGCTGCGTTGGGTGTTCGTTGTTGCGCATAGGCTTTCTCTAGTTGTGGCGAGTGGGGGCTACTCTTTGTTGCAGTGACCGGGCTTCTCTTGTTGTGGAGCACAGGCTCTAGGCACGCAGGCTTCAGTAGTTGTGGTGCGTGGGCTCAGTAGTTGTGGCTCTCAGGCTTAGTTGCTCCGCGGGATGTGGGATCTTCCTGGACCAGGGATTGAACCCATGTCCCCTGCACTGGCAGGTGGATTCTTAACCACTGCACCACCAGGGATGTCCATGTAACTTTAAAATAAGTCCCCCATCCAAGAGCGGTAGTTCTGCAACTTTGTTCTTCCTCAAGATTATGTCTATTACGGACTCTTAGTATTTCAATATATTTTTCAGAAATGTGTTTTCAATGTCCACACACACATACACAGTCTGCTGAGATCTTGATCAGATTATGGTGAATCTATAAATCACCTTGGAGGGAATTAACATCTTCAAATATGAGGCATCCAATTCATGAACATGGTACATCTCTCTATTCTTTAGGATTCAACACTTTTTTCTGAATAATATTGTGTAGATATTTTGTAAAAGGTTTTGAGCATATTTGATTAGATTTTTTCTTGATTTTTTAGTGCAGTTCTAAATATTTAAAAACTTTTTTTAATTGTTTTTGCTAATATATAAAAAGACAACAGATTTTTAAATAATTCATAGACTTTATTTTTTAGAACATTTTTAAGTTTGCAGAAAAATTGAACAGCGAGTACAGAGAGTTCTCATGCACCTCCTCTCCCCTGACCTGCAGTTTTCCTTATTTCTAATATCTTGCATTGATGTGGTACAATTGTTACACTTGATGGGCCAACACTAATACATTATGATTAACTGAAGTCCATAGTTCACATTGTGGTTCAGTCTTGGTGCTGTACATTCTATGGGTTTAGACGAATGTATAATGACATGTATCCAGAATTATAAAATCATACAGAGTAGTTTCCCTGCCCTGAAAATCCCCTGTGCTCCACCTGTTTATCCCTCCCACCAAACCCTGGCAACCACTGATCTTTTTACTGTCTGCATATTTTGTCTTTTCCAGAATGTCATAGAGTTGGAATCATACAATCTGTAGCTTTCTCCGATTGGCTTTTCTCACTTAATAACATGCATTTAAGGTTTGTCCATGTCTTTTCATGGATCGATAGCTCATTTCTTTTAAGCACTGAATAATACTCCATTGTCTGGATGGACCATAGTTTATTTATCCATCACCTACTGGCAGGAATTCTTCTTGGAAACACTTAGTTACTGATTTGTTTGCCATCTGTTCTTTAATGTGATGAAATTCGCCTGTGTTTCTTTAGAGAGAACCTCTAATTCAGACTCTTCAATCATTAAAACCAGGTCCCCAGTCACCCCCCCAAGAGTGAAGTTTTAGTGTCACTCACAATGGTCATCAGTCATACACAGCTGGCCTGTCTGAACCATTCTTTATCTTCAATAAAACTATTCTACAGGTGTGGCTTTCCTTACTCTGAGCCGGGCACTATTCTAGGTACACACCATGTCCCTGCCATCCTGGAATGAACGTCTTGGTCGGCAAGAAAAACAGGGAAAAAGTAAGTACGAGCCAGGTGGGTAGGCCAGGTACAGCCCTTGGCTGAGTGGAAGAGGCCCACCCTGGAGAGAGCCATCTGCTTTACTGAGTACATGGAATCAAAGGCTATTCTCATCCAGAAACACCCAGAATAAAGTTTGACCAAATATCTAGACACTCAGTGATGCAGTTAAGTTGACCCATAAACTCAGCTGTCACACAGAGTGACATTTCACAGGTAGTTCTGGCTTCTGTCTGGACAACATGCTGGTGGCGGCAGGAGCAGGAGCTGGAGATGCCTCCAGGGGCCACTGTGATGACCCAGTGGGATGGAGCCGCCCTGCGTCTCTGAGGCTCCAGCTGGCACCCTCTTGTTCTTCCCCTTCAGGTACCTACTTGCACCGATCTGATGCGGGCTTTCTGGGGAGTGATTTGAGGGACTCTAATGCCGGTCTCCTGATGGCTCCTCCCTGCCCAGGCTTCTCCAGTGTGGACCACCATCCACCATCTCACCGTCTCCCCCTCCCTGGTTTGGCAACACACTGGTGTGTAATTCAGAATCAGGTGACTCTGATCCTCAGGGCTGTCAGGAAAAAGGAGCAGCCGCAAATATGTCACGGAAAAGCAGAGTTTTCAGAGTGCCCGTGTGGCTCTGAAATGCAAGTCGCTGGTGGGGGTGGTCTGCTTGTCACATCAGAGGGGCTCCTGACACCGCATGGGAGACCCACGTCAGACCCAGGCGCAGCGGGCTAAGGAAGACTCGTGTTTTCTCTTCTTTAGAAACCGATGTTCAACTTAATCATCCCAGCGGGTTTACCGTTGAAGGAAACATTGTTTCTTTTTAAAAAATCATTCTTTCCTTCCAATAGAGTACAGTTGGTTCTCCATATGTGGTAACTGTTCCACAGAGACACCCAAACACTGAGTTGGCGAGTCCTGAGTCTTTGCTCCTGGGGACGCAGGGCTGGGCTCCCGTGGGCCTCAGGTCACATTTCCCTCAATGGGTCAATACCTAACCCTGTCTCGAGTGTGTTTCTGCTGAGGGACACCTTACCGGATATCTACTGTTGCTGCATTGACACGGACCTTCAGCCAAGAGCACGTAACTCCGGGCCCTGACAGAGCTTCTCTCCCAGGCCCTTTCTCCCGAAGCGCAGTCCTTCCACACTGGGCTTAGGGGCATTTTAAGCAGCAAAATCACCAAAAAAAAAAAAAAAATCGCAAAAATGACAACTTTTCGTAGACCTCAAGAAAGCCACGTGTCACAGCAGAGCTGACACAGGAAGCAGTGTCGCCTCTCGGGCCGGGGCTGGCACCACGAGGCGGGACCACGCTGGCTCGTCCACGAGCGTGGATCTGGAGCCCCAGACGGACTTCAGTGAGCAAGTGTATCCAAGAGCACAGAACCGGGATGGTGAGGGCCGGTGTGGTTGCCTGGCCTTTTTCCTCTCTCCTCCGGGACCGTCCTGCGCCTGGGGCTCCCCCGATGTCCAGTATATGCTTCTCGGGGTTGGGGGGCGGTGAGCATCGCTTAGCACAAAGGCAGCCAGGAGGGGGACAAGAGGTCAGCAGCGGGCCCACCGGGCAGGCCCTGGAGCAGACACCCTCTTCCGAGGGCTGCTGTGATACAGCCAGGAGCACACCTATTGGAACCAGCCCAGCGCCTGGTGTCCCGTGGGTATTCTGTAAATAGCTACTATCTGACCGTGAACCCCAAGGGGCCTTTTGAGGATGAAATCTCACTCCGGCCTCCATGGCCCTGCCAGCGAGAGACGAGGGGACGTGGGGCTTGGCACACAGTGTGTCACCTTTCGGCCGAAGGGCCACCCAAGAACGAGCGGTGAGACGGCCACAAGTCCACACACTGCCCTGCCTCATCCAAGGGAGCAGCAGAGATGGGTCACAGCAGCCTGTGGGTGCTGGGGAAAGCCATGCCTGCAACCCACCTTCAGAATCGCACTGTCACTACAGTGAAAGCCAGAGAGGCCCAAACAGGGCTCTGCTGGGAGCGCCTGCAGCGGCATGGGAATCCTGCCTGCTGAGGAGACCCCCTTTTTCCTTAAGGATGGCGACTAAAAAAAAATCTTTTGGTAATTCCCTGGTGGTGCAGTGGTTAGGACTCTGCGCTTCCACTGCAGGGGGCATGGTTCAGTCCCTGGTCGAGGAAATAACATCCCGCTTGCCGTGAGGCCAAAAAAAAAAAAGATGGCAACTGCCAGACCTTGTGAGGTATATTCCAGGCACGATTGTTTCCTGGAGAATCTTTATTCTTTCACAGAACTTTTAACCTTAATTTGCTAGAGATTGTCTTAAAGTCTTATCTCTAACATCTACATGTTTTAGGGGAATTCAGATAAAACTTTCCACTTTCTATCCCTTTTTAGGAATTTCTTCAAAGGCTTAGATATTCCAAGCACTATTTTGATTCTGTAATTCACCTTATGGGGAAAGTTGGCTTAAGGAATATTTCTGAAACAGACAAAGAGACCAGGAGATGGGCCAGGCCACAGCCACCCCTGAGCACAATGTGATGCCCACTTAAGCCCCAGCTCCAAGCCATTGGGAGGTTTTCTCTCCTTGAATCAAGCGCCCTCACCTGTGAAACAGCTGATAACCCCCCATCCGCCTCTGCCGGGTCGCCAGGGTAATTTATACAACACTTGGCAAACTCCAACACTGTTTGTTGTTACCATCACTATGGTTGTTGTTATTATGTTATAGATGGTGACAAAAAAAATTAATCAGTCGACCTAAGAAAGAAATGAAAATTTTTATTTGAGCCAAACTGAGGCTTATAACCCAAGAACAGCCTCTCAGAAAGCTCCAAAAATTGTTCCACCCATTAGAAGCCCAGGCACAGTTATTTAAGTTTTTTGAGACAGAGGGCTGTGCGTTAAATGATGTATTATTGACAGTTTACACAGTCTAGAGCTAAGCGTCACTGTGCCCCTTTATAAGATCAAGAAGGAATGTTGTTTTTAAGGAGTTGTCTTGTTGCTGCTGGGAGGATGTTGCTCTTCGTGGACGGGCAGGTATGTCTGCCGATGGGGAGGCGTGGTCATCCCTAATGCAGACACACGATGCACAGTTGGGGGACAGGGGAGGTCAAAGGGCAGAGTAAATGTTTTATGTTTAAATTCTTCCAGTCTTGCCATAAAATATGAATTGTATTTCACATAGATGAAGCTCCTGGTTAAAATAACCATGAAAGTGGAGCACCAATGGTATTTCACAGGTAGAATAAAACGCTGCAATCTGAAATGGTGAAAACACTAGATGCACCAGAGTTTTCCAAACTATAATCTTTAAAAACTTAATCTTGTCTCAGAAATTACTTCTCCAAATCTTGACGTACACTATTTCACATTTGTCTTCTGCTGGGAGTGAAGCTGCCGACCTGAGCTTAGGGGATGGTGGGTCACCCCTAGGCCGGTGACTCAAAGACAGCTGGCTCGGATGCAGCCGGAGGGGCTGGGTCTGCTCTGGGTGCCCCCCTTCCCTGCTGCACTTGAGTAGAGGTGGCCAGAGGGACGTCCACCCCCAGACAGCACGGGCTTTCTAAAAAGCTCAAAGGCAGAGAACAGTGGGGTCCTCAGACCAGCACCCCAGGTGTTGGGAACAAGAGTGAATCAGCCCCCTGTGGACAGCGTGGGTGTGATGACGTTCCTTGTGCCCTTGTGACCTGGCTGTGGCCCTGGACAAGGAACTAAAATGCTTAGACCCACTCCCAGAGGGTCTGCTTCTCAAGGAGGGAGGGCGCTGGGCAGGGAGGGTGGAGAGATGGCAGCTCCCCCCGCCCCAGAGGCTTCCAGGAGTGGGAAATCAGGAAGGGCTCCTGGATGGAGGTGTCCGCCACTTGGCGAGGGTGCTGGTTTCCATGGGGGCAGACCCACCTCAATGCGCTGATGCCGGGGAGGTCGCCAGGCCCTGGGGGGACCACAGGAGCTGTGCGTGCTCTGGCTGGGGATGCAGGTGGTCCTCGTGGGCCTGTGTGTCCTGGACGCCAAGCCCGGACCTGCAGATCAAGCCCGGCATCTGAAGGAGGAGGGAAAAAGACCAGACACAGACAGCATCTGGCCAGAGTGCCAGGACTAGGGGCAGAGCTGCCGGCCTGAGCTCCAGGGAAGACAGCACTGGACACTGGCTTTTCACGTGCTCGATGGCCAGGAACCGGTGGTCGAGTCGAGGAAGCCAGAAGTCGAAGAGCCAGCAGACGGAAAGATCCGCGGTCCAGACTACCTTCTGCGTTCGAGGGTTGATAATCATGGTTACAGAGAAATGACGGTGCTACTGGAGGGAGGGGCGTAAACCTTCAGGAGCTTTCCCGGTGGTGGGCGGGGGGGCAGCGTCCGTCACAGACAGGTCTGGAAACAACCTCAGGGCCCCCGCTGCCTGCTCAGCGCCCCCGGCAGGGCCCCCAGACTCTGCCGCTCAGGGTCCGCCCAGTTCATCGAAAGCCCTATCAGTGCAGCCCCAGCGAGAGGCCCGGGGTCTTACATGTGATTCTCCAACCAGGCAGGACAGCCAGCCTGGGCGGGCTCACCTGGGGCCCTGCCCTCCCAGCAGAACAGGTCCAGCAGCTGAAGGGGCGACATCCCCGCCCCAAGGGCAGTACTGGAGCTGGGAGGACGGTGTCTCAAGGTCACGAGGCGGCCTCCGGCCCACACCCCAGCCGCCCCTGCACACCGGACGCGCCCACATCCTGGCCTCGGTCAGCGCTGCGTGGCCCGGTGCTGCCGGTTCCAGAAGTCAGCTGACCCGAGAAGGCAAAGTTCCTGTTTGCAGCGAAGACATTCCGGCGGGGGAGGGGGGAGGGGAGGGACGGCCCCTCCCCTTCAGCCCCGCAGACCCTCCCGAGCTGAAAGGTCACAGCGACACGTGGCAGGCGCCCGGGCAGCGTCCCCTGAGCGGCTTCGGGTGCCCTGAGGGAGCCTGTGGTGACAGTGAGCTTCCTCCAGGAAAGGAGCTGCAAAAGCACCGATTCTGGGGACTTTGTCCAGAAATGACCCCAACCCCCCGGCGGGGAGCATCGCACTGCCTCTCCACTCCAAGGGGCACAGACGCCTTGGGAGGGTCCCAGGAGACCGAGACCCCTCTGCTGAGGGCCCGGTGCAGACGGCGGGCACAGAAGCCTTGGCTTTGGCGGTCTGGGCACCGCAAACCTGCTGCACGTGAGGGCCTTCCCACGTGTCCCGGTGATGCTGCCCGGCCCCCATCTGCACCTGCTCTCACCTGGACGCTGGGCCTACTGTTCAAGGTCCCTTTCGTCCGTCTTTGGTGGGGGTCAGCCGCCTGCTGCCAGCCAGGACCCTGCTTGTCCCTAGTGGTCCCCCGGGAGACCCACCGAGGCCCGTGCAGGGCTGGCCCCAGAGCTGTTGGGCTTTGCGGCCAGGCTGTCCCTGCCATGACCACTCATCCTGACGTAGGGGGACAACGGCCACAGCGAATGCAAGAAGAGCAGGGCAGGGCCGCATTCTGGTAACACCTCGCTCACACTCTGCCCCTGGGTGCCTGTCCCTGTGAGGTGTGACCTGTGAGGGTCCTGGCTGTGGACGGGATGACGGGGCCCCGAACCCCTGCCTGCCAGGTGCTGCCCTGAGTCCTGCGGGAGCCTCGACCCCCCAGCCTCCCGCGGCGGTCTCTTCCTCCGGGCAGCCTTCCCTGAGCAGGTCACACCTGCATGTGACCCCCGCCCCCGGTCACAGCCTGAGCTTGGCTGCGTTGGGAACATGCTGCCATGTCCCAGGGGGCGGCCCTGAGCTGCGGGGAGGGGACATGAGGGGGGCAGGTTGAAAGCCAGAGCTTCATCTGTTGAAGACGTCCTGGGCCCGTGAGAAGGGTGCGACGCCACACCTGCGTCAGGGTTTGGAAGTAAAATGACCCCCTTCCCTCAGCTTGGGGTACCCTGCAGCCCAGGCCCCACCCTACACGTGAACTCCCCACGGTCCTCAATCATCCGGACCTGACCGTGCCCTTGCAGGGACGCGACCCTCGGGTGACTTCATTCCATTGCGAAGAAGGCAGGCAAGGCGGCCCGTTTGCACAACATCACAAACCACAGGTGCAGGCGCTGCCCCGTCCTCTGTGGCGCTGGCCACCCTGGCACACACAGACCCTCCACGCAGCCTCCCTCCTGACACCCGAAAAGCCCAGGCCCGCCCTGTGTTCTCCACAAGCAGAGTCACAAAGCGGCATCTTCAAGAAGAGTGACAAGAAGGGCCGGAAATTCACCCTGGGAGCAGGTGAAATTTTGTGGGAACCCAAAGCTGCCACTGTTGGCAGAGGGAGGGCCCATCCTGACACATCCTTATGCAGGGAAACCCCTGAGAGCCGTTTTCGGGAAGGAGCCTAAGATTCCGTGGCTCAGTAAATATTAGCACAGCACGGAACACCCTGAGTGGCTGGATTCAGAGACGGACCTGGTTCTGCCGAAGTCGGGGCCCGGGGGGAGCCTGCCCGACTGCGGCCCCGCAGTGGCCCTCCCAGCAGCGCTCCCACCGCGTCGGGACACACCCCTGGCCCTCCCGCCCAGCCCAGCTGCAGACGGGCCCGTCCACTCCAGCCGGTTCCCTGGTGAGCTAAGGAGCGATGCTGCTGGGTCCCGAGAGGCCGCCCCTCCTGTCCCTCAGTGTGTAATCAAAACCGTCAGAAACCGTTCAAAAGGCATGCTTCCCGTGTGCAGTGCTGAGGGCCTGGCAGTCCAGACGTGGTTAGACACAGAAAAGCAGCACTCAGTTAAAAAAAGAAACTCTAAAAGTAAGGAATCGTCACTTCGAGGTTGTATAATCCTTGTTTTGACAGAAAAGACAGCTTCCAGATTACCCTGTTCTATGACTGGAAGCCTCGCACACTGGACCGTCCTGCAGAAAACCCACTGTGGGCGCCATGCAGCATAGTCAGAAAGGAGCAGCCGTCGGGTTAATCGGCGGCCATGGGGGCCTGAGCTCCACGGGGTGTTCTCACCAGGACCCAGGGTGTCGCCTTCAGGGTGAGCCTTGGATGAAGGTGTTTAGCCTTGAAAAACACAGTTAGGATTTGCAAAGGCGTCAGGGTGGGGGGACCAATCCCATCACTCTGCAGACAAGGACACCGAGGGCCGAGTCCCCAGCCCTGACCAGGGACCCGCGGTGACCCCACCCACCCCACGCCCGCATTCCGGGGCTGGCTCTGCAGAGCCTCTGTTTGGCACGTGGGCCCTGCATCAGCCACCCGCCTCCACAGTCTCCCGTTCTCCTCCCAACCCCACCTGGCTAAGTTCAAAACACACCCACCCACCTCCAGGACACACCAGCGGACAGGTGTGCTCAGGTGAAAACACCTGAAAACCACGCAGAGCGGTTCTGTGCCTACCTAGGCCTCAGAGGGGCAGGACAGCCTAAAAGCGACTTCCCTGAAGCTTTGGTTGGAGACAGGGGAGGAACGGGGTTAGGCGTGTGGAAGACCCCTTGCGGGGAGCCCACCCAGTCTGCAGCGGGTCTGTCTGGAGGGACAAGCCCTCAGCCCCACCTGCCCCGTGGAGGACCGCCAGCTGCAAGTCCCGCCCCACAGGGCCTGGGCCGGCGTCACTCTGAGGACTGTGCCCAGAGGAGAAGCAGGAAACGTGCCCTCTTCTCTTTCTGCCCCGCTGATTTCTGGAAATGGGGCCCCGCAGGTTCCGCCCCCAAGATGCAGCACCATCCCCTCCTGGGAACCGTGCTGTGTCGACTGGACGACAAGACAGCCCAGAAAGATCACACGGTGGCGGGCACGCCCCCCGCCCCACCACGTTCGAAGGTTCCAAGGCCTGAAAGACCAAGACCCCCATCCGAGAACCAGCTGCAGCCCACCCAACTCCCAGCCCGATGCATCTGCCTCAGGTCCCTGCCAGGCTGTGAATTATCCAAAGAAGCCCGCCTCGTCCCCTGGGAACTACAAAGCTTCCTCTGCAGCCCCCCGGATGGGCCCCCGGGGGCCGTCAGTCATGTGCCTGTGACTAATCGCCTGCTGCCAGTCTCAGCTGTGCAGGGTAGGGTGTGGGCAGGCCCCTCCCTTCTGGGTGGGGCGAGAAGCAGGTGGCCAGAGTGGCCCCTTTGGCTGTGCTGGCTGAGGTCCAGGCATCCCTAGACGTGCTTTCCCCTTGGGGTCAGGGAATCCTCCCCAACTTCCTTCCAGGCAACGTCCAAACAGCTCAGGTTTCAAAGCCAAAAAAAAAAAAAAGGATTGAGAACTGAATACAACAATTCCACAAAATCTGCAGGAATGGAGGTCTCCCCCAAACCAAGTTCCTGACCCTGAGTTTGTGGGGCTGACGTGAGCCAATGCCCCCTCCCCGAAAACTAAACACGGGACCGAGCACCTCAGGAAGGAAAGGAAAGGTGGTCGTGAGGGTCCCGTGAACTCGGAGGTGCTGAAGACATTCACGGGACGGAGTCCCCTTCCTCCGGCTCACCCACTGAACCAGAATCGGGTACCCTCTGTCCCCCCTCCATGGGCTTTCCCTCCAGATCCCTCTGCAAGTCCGTCCCCGTGGCTGAGCCGAGGCCGGGACCCTCTCTGTGCAAAGCCTGTCGCGAGGGAACAGAGGCTTGTTGTCGCCCTGCGGCTTCCAGGGCTGAGCTGGCCTCACGCACCAAGTGGTCCTGCTCCACAGACCTTGGCCGCCTGGCCGCCGTCCAGCGGGGGACAGAGGGATCTGTGTTGGGTCAACAGCACAGCACAGCCACGGCGGGAAAGCGGGGCGGCCGTTCCCAAAGCCCTGGATTGTGTGAACGAGGTTTCTTTTTCCGAAGTCGCCAAAATGTCGGTCCACGCTGAAAGCTCACCGCCAGCCAGGGTCACTGCAGTTCCATCTAAAATAAAAATACTACAGAACCAGAAGCTGAGTAAATTCTTTTTTCTTACTCTCCTTCAACAAAGCTGAATGGAATAATTGAGATCAAATCCTCCCCTTCAAAATCACATTTGGCTGAGAACCATCTGTGCCAAGTGTCAGCCTGAAATAATCCTTTTGCTGACATTATAAACCCTGTGAAAGAGCGTGGACCACAGAGATGCTGACGCCACCAGAAGCGCGGCAGGACAGATGAGATGTGAGTTCTCTTCAATTTTATTCTTAAAGTGAAAGAGCTTGTGGGCAGAGCTGCATCTAAAATGAGTCATGAAAATGCTGTGAGCAGTCAAACAACCTACTGTCAGGATTTTACCCTCCAACGTAAAATAAAATTCAAGCGCGGAGATTAAAATTAAAAGTATTGAATATAAAAAGCCATAGTTTCATGATCAAAAGAAGAAAGCTCAAGACCTAAAACGTACATTCCTAGTTACATAAACGCCCGTGGGTGTCTCAGCGTCACACCCCCTCCTGGGTCCAGCCCCGTCTGCTTTCCTGAGCAGGACAGCAGCTGCCCCAGTGAGACTCCGACGGACCCCAGCCTCACGCTGCTCCCCTCACCATCTGCCTTTGTCCATTTACTGTTGGGGTCATTTACCGTTGCTTCAACTTTCAGGAGATGTCTCATCACCTTCCGCATCTACTTGTCAAAATCTGCTTATGTCTTAGGAGGAGACCGAGTCCCCACCCAAAGTGCTGCCTTAGGACACCCCCTGGAACTCTGTGCCTCTCTTCTTTGGTCTTAGGTTGTGATTGTTACCGTGCTTCTAAAAAGGAAAAACAATCCCCATTCACCGTGGTTCTCCGGCTCTGCCTTGTTACCCACCAGCACCCGGGGCTGCGTCTCCTTCTCGGTTACTAGCCGACTGCTCAGGGCTCCACACGTGACTCTGCTGACTTCTCTGAACACCTGCTCCCTGGATGGACACTCCAGTTCTCACAGTTCCACAATAAAGGGTCTTCTCAGCTGTGGGGCTTCTCTGGGGTGTA
This sequence comes from Eubalaena glacialis, assembly GCF_028564815.1. Taxonomy (NCBI): domain Eukaryota; kingdom Metazoa; phylum Chordata; class Mammalia; order Artiodactyla; family Balaenidae; genus Eubalaena; species Eubalaena glacialis. Next base: position 984,661 of record NC_083719.1, on the reverse strand, counting down.
TCCCTAGGGCTGTCGTTCCTGGGTCACAGGGAGTGTGCATCTTCACTCACTGGGCATTTGCGCACTGGTTCCCGGGCGGCCGCGCTCGCCTCGCGCCCCGGGTCCTGGCCGGTCCCCAGCACCGCCTCGCCAGCCCCTCTCATGCTGCATCTCCTTGGGTGCGTCTCCTGTGTGTCTGCAAGCTCAAGCACCTTCTTGTCCCTTCCTGCCCTGCGGGCTTCCTCTCTTGGGCGTTGCCTGTGCATAAGCTTTCCCCATTTGGGGTCATTTTCCTTTCTTAGAGCCATGTAGAATTTCTTTACATTATCAGACGATGCTGGTCCTTTTCCCATGATGCTCATCGTAACTATTTCTTGGCTGAGTTGTGGCTTTTATTTTCAGCTGGTTTACAGTGAGACTTTTACAATGTTATCGAAACGTGTTGGTGTCTCTCTGGCTTGTGCTTTTTGTGGACTCATTAGGAAATCCTTCCCTATCCAAAAGTCACAAAGATAGTCTCCAATTTTTTTGACTTTAAGGTTACACTTTGCACGATTAGCCACTCATTCACTTGTGGGTTTCGTTTTTGAATGTGGTAAAATAAACATAAAATAAAATTCACCATTTTAACCATTTTCAAGTGTATGGTTCAGTGGCATTTAGTGCATTCTCAATGCTATGCTACCATCACAGGCTCTTTCTTCACCCCGGACTCATTTGTCTTCTAAACCATTTATTCAACAGACCTTATCGAGCCTCTCATAAGGGCCGGCAAGATGCTGGAACAGTCAGTGAAGAAATTAACAAGCCTCCCTGTCCTCAGGGGGCTGACCCTGGGGGACACGCGTCAGTGACAAGGAGCCGGAGCAGGAGGGCCAGGACGGCTCTCCGGCTTTCCCGAGGGCCGAGATTTGTCCCCTCTGACCTGTGAGGTGACGCGTGGGGCCATCACCCCAGCCACGCGGGGCGGCCCGCATGCGCACCGGACGCGGCCGCATCTCAAGGAGCTTCCCCCAAAGAAAACCTGCTGAGAGCACCTGGTGGCAGAAACCAGCTCCCGGGCGCCGTTGACGAGGGTGCCTGTGGGCAGGAGATGACGCTCCTTCCGTGCAGGTTTCAGATCTTCTGGAGCAGAGATGGAACCAGATGAGCTGGTGAGAGGGACCCCTGGGGGGGCGGTGACGGCCACCGCCCCAGCTTTAAAGGGCTCATCCTGGAGGGAGGCAGACAGCTGCTCTGTCCTGTGCGGAGAGCAGCTTTCAGGGTGTGGTCGGCGTCCTGGCCCAGGGTCGGGCGGCAGGAGGGGTGGCTCCGAGAACAGCCCAGCCCTGGGGTCCCAAGGGGTGCGGGCTGCAGGGCTGGGGGGCCCAGGATGCCCCCGGCACCTTCTTCACGTGCAGCCGGCAGGGCCACAGCGCGGCCGCGGCTCCCCTGGGTTTGCCGACGGCACGTCTCCTTGGCACGGGCCTCGGCCACGTGTCCGGTGGGTAGCGGGAGGGTCGGCCTGCAGGGAAGCCGCCGGCTCGGGACGCGCCCTGGACAGAGGCACAGGGTCGGGGGATGGCTCAGGACCAGCTCAGGGTGCGGACAAGAGGCCCCGGCCGGGTCAGCCCCCTAGTCCGCAGCCAGGCTGGTCCTGACGGTGTCACTCCAGCCGCCCGAGGCGTCACCGATCTTAACACGTCTTCTCCTGAGCGGCGAGTTCCATCGGTAACAGAGCCACCAGGGAGCCGTCCCCAGAGCGGTGGCCGAGGCAGGCCACTGGGGTGCCCTTCACATGACGGCACTCAGGACTGGGGAAGAAGGTGACCGTTCTGTGCCTCACGGAGTCTGGAGCTTACACAACTGCAGGTGCTTTCTTTAAGGAAAAAAGTGTAAAATTACAATAATAGATTAGGATGACACTGGACACCTGTTTAGAATGAGAACAGAAATGGGCACATATCACAAACATTTTAAAGCTGCAGGACAAGGTCAGATGTGGGAGGAGTGCCCACCTTGGGGCCGCACCCTCTCCGCTCCCCAGCTGGTCCACACCTTGGACACAGGGAGTCCAGAGCCCAGCCAGCCAGGCCACACTTACTGACAGTTTAGGAAAGTTTCCTTCGGCTTTGCCCTGCGGAAGGGCTGCCCTTTTGAGGCAGGAAGGGGGCGGGGCACAGCCTTTAAAAGCACGACATAGCCCGAGGACACGACAGAAGCTGGTTGGAACAACTAGGTCCAAGATGGCTGACAAGCAGACCTCCCCCAGACCTCGAGCCTCAGTACTCGCTCATTGTAACACATCAGCTACGTGACTCACCCACAGGTGCCAGGAGAGCTCTGAGGGTGAGCATGGAAGGCCAAAAGCAGGCGAGGCCCAATTCCCAGAAACCTCCCACCCCTCCAGTCCTCCTACTCACGAGCCTATGAAATTACCCGGCCCTATAAAAGCTGACAACCCCGTACGCTGGCTCTTTTGGTTCCTTGCCTCTCTCACCTTCAGAGTGTGTTTCTCCCTGAATAAACCTTCTTTCTCTTTACTACGGCTCGCTCTTGAATTCCTTCCTGTGCGAAGCCAAGAATCCACACTCGGTGGCCGTCCCAGGGACTCAGATGTGACCCGGGAGGTGACCATCCTCTCACGCCTCACTCTCTTACCTGCAACACTTGGACCTCAGCTGTGCCAACTTCTTACCCTGCCTCAGCCTCCGGGGCTCGGCCAGGTCCTGGGTGCCCCAGGGGCAGCAGGGGTGTCCTGCTTGGCTCTTTCTCCTTGAGGGTCACAGAGGTCCACGTGGGCCATGGGCCCTGGGGGGTGGGGAGGTCACGTGGAAGCCAGGACCTCACCCAGGGGAGGGGGCACCCCCTAGGCCTCCCCCCACATCCCAGAGAACGCTCTGGAAGGGTCAGGAAAGAGGGGCCCTGATGCTTGAGGGTGACTGGGCCAGGGGGTTGTGGGTGAGGACGGACATCACGCTATGGCCAATGGGTAGAAGCACCTCCCGGGGATGCTGTGGCAGTGGGGTGGACACCTGGCAGAGGTCAGTCTCCTCGGGCCTGACCCCGCGGCTTCCTGGCAGAAAGAGGAAGGAAGAGGGTTTGCTTCTCCGACTTTGACACTTTCTCACTGTGTGGACGGTTAGAGCAGAGGCACCGGGCTCCGGCACTGCAATTGTCATAGTTGTCACCTGGGCCCCCTTGCTGTCCCCTCACCGTGCTCTGTGGCTCACTCCCCTCTGCTCATGGGGGACCTCGGGGCCCCCACGAGTGCTGTCACTTCCTTCCTCTCACCTCGATCCCCTCCAACCCAGCCCCCAAGGGAGTGCCCTCCTGGTCCAGTGCTGGGGGGTGACCCCACTGCCCCTCAGTCTCCCCCTCCTTCTTCCTCTCCGGGGCTGCGTCTCCTCCATGGACACCGCCGTCCACTCTGCCTCGTTCCCTCTGTGTCCTGGAGCCGCGCCAGACATCTGGGCATCCCTTCCACGCTTGGTGGAGAGGAAACAAATTGGCTTTGAGGATCTGAAAGGAACCGCTGCCAAAGTAAACCTTAGTGTCCCCAACAGTGACAAATACCACGGTTGGTTACTCAGACAACCGAGATTCTAACGTAAACGTGTGGGTCCCGAAGACGCCGTGGGGTGGTCCACAGTCAACCAAAGAAGAGCTTGCAACACCAAATGGTAACATGTCCACAGATTTTATTTTCTACTGAATCTCCCTCCTATTACTACAAACTTTCTTTACTACTGGGCTAAAAAAAAATTTTTTTTTTTAAGGATTAAGATAGAAAGATTTAAGTTGGAGCCTAAGAAACTTGTTACATACAGCTTGAGGGATTGACAGAAAAAGAAGAGGGAAATGGCAAGGATGTTACAAGGGTAAATCTGCAAGTCTGTTCTGCCTGCAGATTTTACTGAGAGCTTTATATCTCAAGGTAGAATACCATTCCAAGGAAAGAAATCATTTCTGGAAGGACCTTTTGAAAAATGTTTGACTAGTTCACATTCTCACAGTGTGTCTTTACATTTGGACTTTGGATAAACTAGAGGAGTGGCTGTGTAACGTACCTGTGTCCCCAAGGATCCCGTCACAGGCGTCACCTGACAAGGGACTCCACCTCCGAAACCCTCGGGGCGGGTCTGTCCTCTTCTCTCCAAGCCCTAACCCTGAAGACTTAATTGCTTAGACAGCAGGCCCAGCAAATACCTGCTTCGCATCATTGGAATTCAAATTCACTGGGCATTCTTTTGGTTTGCTTGTTTTGTTTTGGTTTTTTAAGTTGATATGTTGTATTTTCACTTTTATTCAGTTCAAGGAATTTTTTTTTTTTTTTTGGCCACACGGCCAAACCTAGTTTGGCCAACCAGGGATCGAACCCGCTCCCCCTGCAGTGGAAGCCTGGAGTCTTAACCACTGGACCGCCAGGGAAGTCCCTGGGCACCCTTTTTGGGTGTGGGGAGACCCATCCCATTGCCCAGTGTGGGAGCTGCAAGGAACTGCATTTTCACACTTCACGCCTGTGAAGTACGACCGTTGCTGCAGAAATAGCTGGGGGAGCAGACACAAGGGCTGCACGGGGTTCCTGTGTTTTTACCCGTGTTCGCTTCATAGGGTGGGTCTTGTCACCATCACACCTGTTGGGATCCTACAGGAATTCTTCGTGGTTGCTTAGCCACATGGGACGTATGTCCTTAACCCCGGGTCGTGCTGTGCACCCGCGATGCCCTCCCCCACCTCCGAAGAGGCGCTGGATGCCAGGAACGAGGAAGTGGCCCTAAACCATTTGGTTGAAGTCACTTCATGAATCATAATGACGGTTTAGAACAATAAGCCACATTGTGAACACTGCATGAGTTCACCTCAAATGTACCGTGCTGCTGTATGCAGCCTTTCCCCGGATTTCTTTTTAGAAAGGGAAGACAGAAGACCTTACTGCCCACCCACGTGTGATTCAATGTCCGTTTGTCTCGGTTGGTTTCATATGCGGAAGGTGGGTCCCTCTGGTCGTATTGGGGGCTCCGGACCCCACCCACCGTCCCCCCCAGCCCCTCCCCCAGCTCACTCCCCTTGGGACAGGACAGGCACGAGGCTGGACCATTTACTTAGTGATTACCTCCTTAACCCTCCTGACAACCATCAAAGAGGAAACAAGATCTGGACGCAGCCAGTCCCATGGACTCCAGTGAGAAAAGGGTGGAATTAGAATCCAGGCTTAGACGTGGCCTCCTTCAGCCCCTGTCAACTTCAATGTCTCACAAAAGCACAGCATGCCTGTGAGAGTCAAACGTATGAGTTAACAGTTTAAAATAAAAGTCCACATCACATTTAGAGACAGGAAACAACCTGCAATTTAAAATAATAATAATAATATGAATAATATTATAAGAAGACGACAGAGCATCGGCGCAGTTTGTTCCTGGGAGGCTGTGGTGTGGACGCAGACCCACGGTCACGAATGCTGAGCAGCACTTCACGTTTAGGGGTGGGAGCGGCTCACGCTCTTCATGCCGATGCTGACAGTGACCATTCGTTAAGAACTCCCTGCGAGCCCAGCTTTTGCTAAGGTTGGACATGAAGACGCTGTTTGCAGTGACCCTTGAGACACGCCGTCCCACTGACCCCCTTAACTTGTCCAAGGTTCCCCTCATGGCAAAGGCCACCCCGAACCCCACCTCTCGGGCAGCCCCTGGGGGGCAGCCTCTGTTCCGGTGCCCTTGGTCAGCAAGCGTGTTCATATGTCTAAGTCATGTCACTGTGCACACGTGCTGGGGATGTGTGTCCAGAAAAATGCGTGTGCGTTACACAGGAACAAACCCAAACTGTGAAAATGAAGAACGCAGGGCACATGGTCAGAGTAGGACCCATGTAGCCGCATGTGAATGTGGAGGAGGTCCTTTGTTCAGAGAGAAGGTGGGGAGATGCCCACGTCGGAACACGCCACCTCTCCTGTAAGAATCGGGACTCTCTACTAAACACACGAAGTTGGCAGTGCTTTCCCCCAGTAATCCAGTCAGCAGCAAAAATCACATCCAACTTTCCACAAAACCCCGTTTGCCGTCCAGGACCCAACTCTCAGAGAACTGGGACTGATTCCCTAACCTTCATGAAGCAGTGGACGCATTGTGTTTTCCCGGCCACATCAAAGCAAACTCTACCGAGAACTCAGGGACGTGCTCCTGTCCACCCCAAATTCCCGCCTCTCTGTGCAGACAGCACGGACTCTGGCGGACGAGCGCTGATGAGCACCATGGGGGCTTCAGAGCACAGGCCATGCCAGGCGCCCTTCCACGCCCTTCCGCGCCCTTCCACGCCCTTCCAGGCCCCTCCAGGCACCTCACCTACGCTCACTCGGGGCTTCACAAAAACCCTGCAGACAGGTTCAGCCCCATCCTTATTTTGCAGATGAGGAAGGAAAGTGAGGCAGACAGAGGTGGTCCCTCCCAAGGTCACGGCAGAACCCATGTTCCTGACCCCACTCTGCTGTCTTGCTGTGTCACAGAATGTAACTCCCATGACTAAAAAAGACTCGGGACTTGGGTCAACTTGTCCCAATGGTGAGATCACCATTGGTTACAAGGGGGTTTCCAAGATAACCCTTTAATTCTGAGCCCGGAGGAAAGGAGAATTGCTGAGACCATGGTCAGAAAACAACCCCGCTCATATCAGACAAGTTTGCCCTATCACGGGGATTGGCACAGCTGAACGGTATGAAAGTATTTCCTTTACAGCTTGAAGAATACAACTGCAGAAGAATTGGGTTCATTTTGGGTTTTCAATGCCTGTTCTAACTGGGGGTCATTTGGGACTTCCCTGGTGGTCCAGTGGTTAGGACTGTGCTTCCACTGTTGGGGGCGCAGATTCCATCCCTGGTCGGGGAACTAAGATCCCACATGCCACGTGGCAAGGCCAGAAAAATGGGGGTCATTCTAAAAACACACGATGAAGTGAAATATATGCTGTTCAACTCAGACTAAACACGCTTTCCGGGAACCAAGGGCTGCACGCCCAGTTCTGAGCGCAAAGTCCTGACTCAGGAGCCCTTCCTCAAACCCAGGAGCTACTTTCCACCCCTTGTCTTAAGAGATACACCCTCCTTATTGAGTCACTAAAATCAAGTGGCTTGTAAAAGCCCTATGCTCCAATACGAGTTCCCGGTCTTATCAATTTAAGTGCTGAAAATAGGCACAGGGCTCCTGTCATGACCGACACCGCAAGGTCAAGGAGCCAGATCACGTGATTCTCTGCAGCCTCTGGTCTCGGAAACCAAGTGCCCCTGCTCGGGATGACACCCCGTTTGCTGAAGCAAGAACCACTTGTACAAAGTGAGCCCCAGGGCTGCCGCAGCCGGGGTGCCAGTGCACTGTGGGGGACGGGAAGAGGACAGGTGTGCAGGCAGGGATGTGTGCAGGTGTGTGTGAACAGGTGCAGGTGTGATTGCAGGTACAGGCTGGGAGCAGCACACCCCGGGGTGCCCATGGCTCCACGGCCCAACCCATCCACACCTGCCATGCCTGCTCACTTCCAGGCGTGAGTGAGGGATGGGGCACCACCCGCCTGTGTAAAAGGTCTTGCTGGAGACCCGGTGCCCAGCCCTCGTGTCCCCAAGAGAGGACTTCAGGGAGGGAGGGGGCAGACCACCCCCCCCCGCCCCCCTGGCACCACATGCTGCAGACACCACGGGGCCCGGAGTGGCTGAGGTTCTCACCTCCTCACTCACTACTTTCCTCCTGGACCTCTTTCCAGACTTTCCCAAATGCCCTCTCCTCCTTGGAGACCTCCATGACCTTCCAGTAGGAGTTACTGCTCCCTTCCTCAAGCTTCTGGGCCTTTCCAGCCCCTCTTTTCCCCCAGGCACCTGCTGGGCCCACCTTTGCAGGTGTTATCCCCCAGCTCGGGGCAAACCCACATCCTTGCCCCAACCTCCCGGCCAGAGCTTAGGATGTACTAAGGGTTAGTCAATCATGAATATGAAGATTTAAGCCACTACACCCATCTAGAAGAAACTTTTTGCTTCTCCAAATGAGTCTATTCTCTCTCTCTCTCTTTTTCAAACAATAATGTTATACAACCAAAATGTCTCAGGAGCCTAGAGCGAAGGTGGCACCTTTGAGAAACATCTCCTGAATCCCTATGACGTTCTAGAGCTTTGAGGCGAATAAAAAGGTTCGGGAGATGTCAGACCACCAAGGGCAGGAGGCCCTCCTGACGGGAAAGCAGGGTGGGCTTTGAGGAGTGAAGTGGTGTGGGAATGGGTGGAGGGGGGCCAGGCCAAAAGGTCCTGTAGAAATTGGGATGAGAAACAACAAGGTTGAAGAGGAAGCGGGCGATAGGCGTATTCAGAGGGGCTTAAAGGGGCTTCCTAAATCTATTTCAGAGCACAAAGATCCATACCTAAGTCTATTTTGTCGATACAAAAAGATCAAAAACATATCTCCTTGGGCTTTGCTTAGGTTTTGTGGGGTTCTTTGTTTGTTTGTTTTGTCTTGTTTGTTCTGTTTTTGCTTGGGCTTTTTTCAGTCCAAGCATCCCTAGTGGCCTATATATTCATTAGGATTAAGTTTACTTGCAAGTAACAGAAAAACCCAAAACAATAACAACTTAAAGATAGAAGCTTACTTCTCACAACCATGAAGGCCAGCGGTAGCCACCCAGGGTTGGGAGCGTCCTCCACATGGTCTGGGACTTGGGTTCCTTCTCTCCTATTGGTCTGCTAGGATGCCTTCCACTCCCAAAGTTGTTTCATGGCTCAAGATGGATGCTGTAGCTCCAGCCATTACATTCCCCTTCCAGACAGCAGAAAGGCACCCTCTGCTTAAGGGAACTTCCCAGAAGTTCCACAAATCTTGTGCTTTTGTCCCATCTGCTACTGGAACTTAGTCATATGACCACAACTAACTGGCAGATTGGTTAGGAAATGCAGTCTTTATCCTGGGTGGCCGTGCTTCCCTGTGAAACGTGCGTATTCCATCACGAAGGAGGTGAGGATGGGGGTGGCCTGGCCTCTACCCCCTCCTCACAGTGAACCTCCTCCTTCAGGAATATGCCCTCTTCCGAAAAGTGAGGTCGCTGTTTGCAACTTTGTAAAAATAATTCGACACAGTATTTCTCAATGCCAACTGGAAACAATTACTGTAAGCAACTTTTTTCATAAAAGATCACTCCTTTGAGAATATATTTTCATATTTGTGCTTTCTTTTGACATTTTGGGAAGCAAAATTACATGCAAACATTTGTTCTGCAAACCCAATGTGTGAAGAAGCTGTGCCTCTGAGTTCCAAAATCTGTTTAGTTTGCACTGAGGCCCACGGAAGAGCATCATCTCAGCTCATGTTCCACCCCAAGGATCGTTTTCTTAATGCCACAGAAAATGGAACACTGCTAAGGGGACACTGCTAAGGGAGGGGCCGTGGGATGACGAGACTTTAAACCCTGGGGGCCCCTTACACCTGCATCTCTGTGTAAGTGGCTTCAGATCACCAGCGTTACCCCACGTGGGTTGTAAGTGCTTAACTGAATATTAAATGACAGTCAAAAATTACACATAAAATATAGAAAAATGTCAAGTATGTAGATCCTTACTTGATGTCCAATTTCTGTATCTTTGAGGAAAATGGTTTTGTCTGGAATCCAAGTGTTATAAAAATAGGACCTCTCTCTGGAAGGCCACCTGCAGAGATGGATGACCACAGGGCAAGTCCATCCTGACACGTGAGCTGAAAGAACGACGCCTGGAAACACGGCCGCGGCCTTCGCTGGTCCTGGCTTGGATCTTGACCTCAGTCTCTGCGCCTCCACTTTTCTATCTATAAAATGGCCCTACTTAGCCCGAGTGTGAGGGGAAGGAGGAGGGGAGGGAGGGAAAGAGAGGTCGGGAGAGAAGGGGGAGGCTGGGGAAGGTGCTGATGGGGGCGGATGAGGTCAGGGGAGCCGCCAGCCAAGGGAGAGCGGACAGAGACTCCAGGGGCGTCTGGGAGCCCGAACAGTGAGGTTGAGGAGGGGAGTGGTCAGTGGTGAGATGCCCTGGAGTGTCCAGACGCCGACGGACTGGGACCCAGCAGTGTGGGCCCCGGGACCGGCCGTGGGAAGGTGAGGAGCCCGGGGTGGCAGCGGGCTCAGGGCAGCCGGGGGTGTGGCCGCTCCAGCCCTCGGAGAGGACGGGCACCTCGGGCCCCTCTGCTGTCCTGCCACCTCCAGAGGGTTCTGGGCCCTCCCCGGTGCCAGAGAGCAGCCCGTGCTGAGGGCACCAAACCAACACAGGCGAGACAGGGACGCTGCTCAGGCCACCAGCTCCTGGGCAGCCCGGCTCCAGCCACGGCCCTGGGTGGAGCTGGATGCCGGCAACGAGACTTCCGCGGGCGCGTCCTCGCCTCTGCCAGGTCTGAAGAGGAGGAAGGGCTCTGAAATCCTCCAACGAGAGGCCAGACCTCACCTGTGTGTGCTGGTGGGTTAGCCCATGCTCACGGAGACACAGGAGTGAGCTCCACCCAGAACCTAGGAGACACCGACACAGCCAGGTTTTCTTTAAGGGACCGCGTAACGTAAATTCCTGAGCATGCAAAAGCAATATTTTCTTTGTGCTTCTATGCTGGATTGTGCACCTTGAATCTAAATTGAGTACAGAGAAAATGACGCTCTTCACTGTGTACTAGACAAACCCTGCGTAATAATGCTCACCTGGCTGACGTTCATCCACATTATATTTTGATAGGTTGAAGTCCCCAAATAGGTAATATTTTCTTTCTTTTTTTTCCTCCAAATTGCATCAGTGTTGGGTTGAATAAGAAAGCACGACGGGGGATACTTCACGGCCTTAGAAACGCGTTCACACACACAGTCCCCTTCTGTCCACGTCGACACCTGTCCCCTGCACTGGGGAGGGACCCGGGGGAAGGACACAGGCCCTGCAGCCCTGTCCCCACGGCTCACGGGGGCACTGCAGCCAGGACCCCTCCCCACCCAGAACCCTCCAAGGACTGGACGGGCAGCGGGTGCCCGGAGCAAGAGAATCCTCAGTGAACTGGGTGCTTGGGTATTTTATGGCCAAATGTGTATGGAAAACTTTCCCAAAGGGATCAGCAAGGAAATGTAACAAGGAGAGTGGCGGGCGTGCAGTGAGACGAGGCCCCAGTGCAAGTGGGGCCACCAGGCCCACAGAAGAACTTGCTCCAGGGCCGGTGCAGCTTGTGATTTCCTGAGCCATCCTTTGCAGACGCCGCCAGGTTGCTTCTGGATGTGGGCGTTTTGGCTGAGCTGCTTCCACCGAGGTGATAACCCCCAGCCCATGGGAAAGGGAGCCCTGAGCCCTGACCTCTATGGGGTGATGGAGGGGACAGAGGCTGTATTTTATCTTTAACATCTATTCACGGATTTTGCCAAAATTGCCCAAGATTAGCTGGCCATAGTGGGCTGGATCATGCCCCCCAAAAAAGATGTGTTTAAGTCCCGACCCCTGGTACCTGTGGAAAGAGCGTGACCTTATTTGGAAACAGTGTCTTTGCAGATATGATTAAAGTAAGACCTCCAGATGAGACCCTCCTGGATTTAGAGCAGGCCTTCCACCCAATGACTGGTGTCCTCCTAAGAGAAAGAAGAGGACGATTGGAGACCCACAGACACTGCCCTATAGCTATTAAAGAAACTGAATTTCAGTTAAAAACACTCCGAGAAAGAAAACTGCACACCCAGATGGCTTCATGGGAAATTCTACCAAATATTTAAAGAAGAGAAAGTGCCAGCTCCACACACACTCCTCCAGAAATTTCAAGAGAACTGAACAACTGCTTCTAAAGGCTAATATCACTCTCATTCCAAATCCAGACACGGATGTTATAGGAAAGGAAGCAACATCCTGCATGAATACAGAGGCAAATTTTCTTTTAAAATGTTTGCAAATAGAATCCAACAACGTAAACAAAGGATAATACATCATGCCTAAGTGGGAAAAGACAGGGGTGTCCACGGTCACCACTTCTATTCAAAAGTATACTCAAGACTCCAACCAGTAAGAAAGAAAGAAAAGACATCCAAATTAGAAAGGGAAGGAGTAAAACTGTCTTTATTTGCAGAGAACGTGACTTTCTATGGAGAAAATACAGATACTAGAACTTGCAAGTGAATCTAGTTCACGACATGAAATCTGTATTAGAAATAAATTGTATTCTTATATACTAGCAGTGAACAATCAAAAATGGACATTTTTCAACAAGGATTTACTCTATAGCACAGGGAACTATATTCAATATCTTGTAATAATCTATTGATACAATGAAAGAGAATCTGAAAATATATATTATATATACACACATAAGTGAATCACTTTGCTGTACACCTGAAACTAACACAATATTGTAAATCAACTATACTTCAATTAAAGAAAAAAATAAAAAGGGGCATTTTTAAAGTATTGTGTACAGTAGCACCAAAAATTTAAATACTTACTGATAAATCTGACAAAAGATGTACAAGATTATACACTGAAAACTACAAAACGTTGCTGAGAGAAATTAAAGCAAACCTAAATAAATTGAGAGATAAACCATGTTCATGGATCAAAAGACTCAATATTGTTAAGATGCTATTTCTCCCAAAACTGATGTATAAAAGCAACATAATCCTAACCAAAATGGCAGAAGGAATTTCCTGTGTAAATTCACAAACTGATTCTAAGATTCACATGGAAATGGAAAGGACCTAGAATAGCTGGAACAACTTCCAAAAAGAAAAACTAAGTTTGAGGACCAATGCTGACTGATGTCAAGACACATTATAAGGCTCTAGTAATCAACATGGTGTAGAATTGGCATCAAAATGGATAAATAGATCAATGGGCAGAATAGACAGTCCAGAAATAGAAGCACATATATGTGGTCAGTTAACTCCTGACAAAGGTACAAAGGCAATTCCGTGGTAAAAGGATGGTCTTTACAATAAATGGTCTGGAACCATGTATGCCATGGGCAAAATATTAAAAAGCCTTATATATATATATCTCACATCAAATAAAAAATTTGTTCACAATGGATTATATACCTAAATGTAAAATATGAAATTATAAAACTTCTTGAAGAAAACAGGAGAAAGTATTTATGACCTTGGCTTAAGCAAGAATATTTTTAGATATAACACTAAAAAGCAGGATTCACTTAAAAAATGATAGATTAAAAAACAACCATGAAAGACAGAACTCAAAATAAATATAAATATGATCAAGTGGGGGTTTATCCGGAAAAACAAGGTTGGTTTAAAATTGGAATATCAACCAATTTAATTCAACATATTAACAGGATTAAGGAGAAAAACTATATGATAGATCTTTGACAAAATGGCAAAAACTCTCAGCAAACTGGGAATAGAAAGGAACTTCCTCAACTTTATTCAAGGTGGCTATGAAAACCCACAGCTAAGGTGGAGACAGAATCCCTTCCCCTAAGATTGTTAACAAGGCACCACCTCTGCTCAGCATTGTGTACTGACGTCCTAACCAGTGAAATGAGAGAAAATAAGAACAATAGAAGACACACATGTTAAGGAGGAAAAAGTAAAACTACCTTTATTCACAGGTAGCATGACCGTGAATAGGGAAAAGCCTAAGAAATCTACAAACATGCTATCAGAACGAATAAATGAATTTAGCAAGGTTGAAGCATACAAAGTAAACACACAAAATTCAGTTGTATTTCTCTATACTAGAAACAAACCTCTAGAGACTGAAATTAAAAATCAGTCCCGGGACTTTCCTGGTGGCACAGTGGTTAAGAATCCGCCTGCCAATGCAGGCGACACAGGTTCAAGCCCTGGTCCGGGAAGATCCCACATGCCGTGGAGCAACTAAGCCCGAGAGCCACAACTACTGAGCCTGCACTCTAGAGCTCTCGAGCCACAACTTCTGAACCCATGTTCCACAATTACTGAAGCCCACGCACCTAGAGCCCATGCTCCGCAACAAGAGAAGCCACCGCAATGAGAAGCCCACACACAGCAACAAAGAGTAGTCCCCGCTCGCCGCAACTAGAGAAAGCCCACACGCAGCAACGAAGACCCAACACAACCATAAATAAATAAATAAATAAATAAAAACAGTCCCATCAGTGCCATTTGGGAATTCCCTGGCTGTCCAGTGGTTGGGACTCTGCGCTTTCACTGCCGGGTCTGTGCTTTCACTGCCAGGGCCCAGGTTCAATCCCTGGTCGGGGAACTAAGATCCCACAAGTCAAGAGGAAAAAAAAAAAAAACAGTCCCACTTACAACAGCATCAAAACATAAAACAATTAGGGGCAGAATTAGAAAAACGTAGGTAAGACCTATAAGTGATAAGCAAAATCATGAAACATTGCTGAGAAAAATTAACGAAAACCTAAATCAATGAGATATATACCATGCTCAGGGATAGATAACAATATTACTAAGATGTTGATTTTTCCAAATTAATCAGTAGATTCCACACAATGTCATTAAAAATCCCAGCAGATGTTTTTGAGATATTAACAAATTGATTCTAAAATTTATATGGGAAGTGAAAGGATCTGGAAGAGGAACAAAGTTGGAGGACTTACATTATCTAATTTCAAGGTTTAACACAAAGCTTCAGTAATCAAGGCGGTGTGATGTTAGCACAGGGGTCGATGTACAGATAAATGAAACACTACACAGGGTCCAGAAATGGACCCCATACTCATGTCACAAAGTTGCCAAGGTAAGTCAACGGGGCAAGGATGTTCTCGTCAATGATGGTGCTGGATATCCAGAGAGAAAACAATATAAGCCTCTGTCTCCACCCTCACCACAGGGCTTCACAAACATTAATTTGAGACGGAATCTAGACCTACAAGGTTAAAGCTAAAACTATAACACTTTTTTAAATTAATTAATTTATTTATTTGGCAGCATTGGGTCTTCGCTGCTGTGTGCGGGCTTTCTCTAGTTGTGGTGACCAAGGGCTACTCTTTGTTGCAGTGCCCGCCTTCTCATTGCAGTGGCTTCTCTTGTTGCGGAGCATGGGCTCTAGGTGCGCGGGCTTCAGTAGTTGTGGCACATAGGCTCAGTAGTTGTGGCGCACAGGCTTAGTTGCTCCATTGTATGTGGGATCTTCCCGGAACAGGGCTCGAACCCGTGTCCCCTGCATTAGCAGGCGGATTCTTAACACTGCACCACCAGGGAAGTCCCTAAAGCTAAAACTATAACACTTCTGAAATAAGAAAATCTTAATGACCTTGGTGTAGGTAAATACTTCTAAAGCAGGATATCAAAAGCATGATCCATCAAAGAAACATATAAATCGGTCTTCATCAAAATTTGAACCATCCGTTTTGAAAAATGCTGTTGATACTTACAAACCATGCCAACACTCAGGGACTGAAAAGCACATGATTCATTGTTTCTCATGATTCTGTGGTTTTCCTGGGAGGTTTGTTCTTTGCACATGCTGGGGTCCCTCATTCAGCCATGTCCACCTGGGGCTGCATCCACCCGGGGGCCCATCCACCTGGGACAGGAACCTCTTACAGGGCCTCTCCTCCCCTGTCTAACTTCACACAGTCTTGAAGAGCAACACAGTCAGTACTGTTCCTCCAGGTGAGTCAGGAACAATTAGAAAAAGTAATAAAAAACAAGATTCGTTTATTTTACTACTGTAAAATCACAACTTATCCAGGAATTAATCTAATAAAATGTGGAATCTTTATGTAGAAAAAATTTAAATGCTATCAAATTAAAAGAAGACCAAAATAAATGGAACATCATATTGGTGAAAAATGATGCTTAAAATTGCAAAGTATCTGTATCTTCTGTATTCATCATGTTTTTTATTTTCTATGTTTTCTGATACTTTGACATCTTGGGGTCTTGCTGACTCTGAGGGACAGCCCTTGGGGCTAATTCCCTGGGAGCTCACCCTTCAAATGCAAACCGGCCAATCCAGAGCCCACGTCCAACCCTCTCCCCTATGGGGCTCTCAGACTCACGGCCACTGGCACAATCAGGAACAGTCCCGACACTCTGGAACCCACTGAAGTTATTCACACTAGCCAATTCTAAGCCTGTTTGCTCTGTCCAGCCCATTCCCACCGGTGGAGACCACAGGGAAGGGTCCTGCCCACACTTCGTCCTCGCCCTCTGCCTCCTGACTAACCTGGTGCTTCCCAGGGGCCCCCAGTGGCTTGTCACCACTCCTGTCTCTAGGGTACTGTGAGCAAAACTTCTTCCTCTGTGACCATCTTCCTGGATCTGGGTGTCTTACCGCAAATTAAAACAAATTCCTCTTACCAAAGTAATCTATACACGTCATGCAATTCAAAACGAAACTGCCAGTGGGAATTTTGAGTGACTGCACAAACTGATTCTATAATTTGGAAGGAAAAATTAAGTTCTATGAATCATTAAGACAATTCTTTTTTTTTAATTTATTTTATTCTTGGCTGCATTGGGTCTTCCTTGCTGCGCGTGGGCTTTCTCTAGTTGTGGAGAGCGGGGGCTACTCTTTGTTGTGGTGCACGGGCTTCTCATTGCGGTGGCTTCTCTTGTTGCAGAGCATGGGCTCTAGGTGCGCGGGCTTCAGTAATTATGGCACATGGGCTTCAGTAGTTGTGGTTCGCAGGCTCTAGAGTGCAGGCTCAGTAGTTGTGGCGCACGGGCTTAGTTGCTCCGCGGCATGTGGGATCTTCCCGGAACAGGGCTCGAACCCGTGTCCCCTGCATTGGCAGGTGGATTCTTAACCACTGCACTACTGGGGAAGTCTGATTAAGACAATTCTTGAAGCGCCAACCGGAATTCATCCTACTGGTGACTAAGGCACATTAATCCAAAGGTATAGAGGTTAGCACCGTGTGGTACCAGCACAGGAGCACACAAACCAATGGAATAAAATAGAGCATCCAGAAATAGCTTTATAAACACTTCTCTTCATGCCCAAAGAGAGACCACAGGTGGAAGACACAGATTGATCAACGGTGTTGAAAATATCGGGTCACTGTGTAAGAAGAAAAATCTGTAGATGGGTTAGAAACAACCATGAAAGGCAGAACTAAAAATAAATATTAGAAGAAAATGAAAGAATGTCTCTTCCTCTCCTGTAATTAACTCTAGAATTCAAAAACTAAACAAACCAAAACTACCTCACCATCCAGGAAGAGGCAGGTACCTCCTGCGCTCCGTGCATCTGGAGCGCGGGAAGTGGTTCTCTCTACATCCACCTTCTCCAAACCGAGCACAGCAAGAGCGGGGAGCTGCAGGGACACAGCTGTGTCCCCAGAGCACAGCCAGCAGCTCCTGGGTCCCAGTGTCCAGGGTCCAAGGGTTCCTGGAGATTACAGGCGACGGGCTTTAGTGGTTAAAAGACCCACCTTGTGGTTTTTCCAAAACCGAGAAACAAAGGCCCAAAATGATTGAAAGCTTTCTTTCTCCTCTAGCAAAAGAAACTGCTTATAACTGCTTGCCCAAGACCAGCTTCTCCCAACCAAGCTTCCAGAGCCCTCTGGGACTTCCAGAACATTCCATCACACTATGAAAATTGAATCCTAGGTGCGAATGACCAGTGCGAGCCAACAAGCTTCCCAGCCCCTCTTCCGAGCCGGCAGCACCCTCCCCCCAGCCCCTACCCGGCGTTCTCAGTCCCCAAAACTGACTTCCCCCGGCAACTTCCCCCCACACGGAGGACCCTCATCCCCAGCGGGTAGCTGCCCTCCTTTCCAGCTGTAGCAGAGAGGGCTCCCCAGCCCGTCCCAGCCCGTCCTGTCCCTTCCCCTGATCCGGGATCCTTCAGGACTGAGATGGGGCCACAATGGGGGTTTCAACGTCCCCTGTAGGGCTGGCTTTTTGCCTCCTGCCCCCAGCCCTTCCCCAAAGAGACAGACCTGGATCCGAACCCCTCCCCTCCCCAGGCCTCCGCTTCCCTCCTGCTCCTCCATCACCCAGCTTGCCCCACGGCCCACTGCAGGCCGGTCTCCACCGTTGGCTACTGCTACTGAGTGCCCATCCCAGTTCTATCCTGGTCGGTCCTCCTGGGGGGGGCGACTCCAGAGAATCACACCTCTCTCCCCGGCCCCGCTCTCCTGGCTGTCTTCTGCCCTCCTCGGCCACTCGGGGCCCACCAGGCTTCTGCTTGTTGTCAATGAGTGGAGCATCCCTCCCTCACCCCTTTCCCCTCACACTGCCCAGCCCTCCGCACCGTCCCACCAGCTCTCCCAGACGTCAGAGCAACTGACCACCGAATGTCCAGGAGGTCAGCAGAGGGCCAATGGCTTCAGAGGCAAAGGAAATGGAGCCCACCAGTGTCCACCAGCAAACAAGGTCCATCATGACCCCCGGAGCTTTCGTGTGGTCACAGCATGGTGGACAAGGCAGGCACTGCTCGAGTTGCCTTTTACAGATGTGACAACAGAGGTTCTGAGGAGTGGTCACTTGCCCAGGTCGAGCATGAGGCTTTGAAGAAGTTTGGACCCAGCCTTGCACTTTCCCTTCTGTATTAACAATGCATGCAGGATGCTGGAGACGTCAGGGGGGACCACCGGCCTCCCTTTTGGCCCTCCTTCCCCCAACGACTCTCTCTCTCCATCAAAACACAGAAGGCCCCTCAGCATGGCAAGGCTTCACCACGTGATCCGTGAGGGTATTGGCTGGGTTATCAGAGGGCAGATCACTCCCTGACGTGCTGCCCAGGAGAACACAGATGCCCCAAGAGCCCAGGGCTTTGGAGAAGGTCAGCCGGGCAGCCGCAGAGCAATGCGGGAAGAGCTGGGGCTCCTTCCCAAGGTTTCGGGCGTCCTTCCTCACCCACCACCACTGCCTGGTCCTGCTCTTCTTCACCTGCCTGTCGGGGCCACAAGGAGAGACATGCGGAAATGTAGCTGTTCTTGACACGAAAGGTTTGCGGTGACTTTTTGAAATTTATAGACTTGGAACAGGGAGTTATTTTGCATTTGCCCTAGTTAGTACTGTGCCACAAATTAGGGATCGCCCGTGTACCCCCTTCACCCAAAAGAGTAATTCCAAGAACTAGAGTCCTTAGGGAATGAGAAAGATTCATCACCCCCTTCTCAAACCACTGGGTCCCTGGACCCTGTGGTCTGAGTGGACCCCGTGCGTCTGGGATGAGGCCTGCCCTCAGGGGCTCCTGGTGCAGCCCACAGCCAGGGCTGGCAGGACCAAGGAGCAGCGCAGCGTAGCCCATCTGAGGAGGACAGGTGAGGAGGAAGAAAAGTCAAGGGAGCTGGGTCTGGGACGGGGACCCAGTGGAACCTCTCACACGTGCTCCAGGCCAGGCGCTGCTCAATAGCGTCCCTCGGGATTTGGGCAGCTGGGGCTGCCTCCCGCGGGGACTGCTCTGGGGCTCTGCACCCACAGCCCGGGGTAGCGCGTGCCCGCCCCATCTCCACGTCGCTGCACTCCTTCCGCTCCACAGGCCGCGCCCCGGGTCGGCGCCCTGAGCGGCGTAAGGGGGGAACGTGGCGGGCCGCGCCGCGCTGGGGACTCGAGCTCCCCTTCTCCGGGACCAGGCCCGGCTCGTGAGTCCCTGTGGTCAGGCCACCGCGAGAGGCTCTCCGCCAGGGCCTCGGCGCCCCTCGGGACCCGCGCCCAACGGCTCCGGCCGGCACACCCGGGAGCAGCGCGCGGAGCCCTGGCCCGCCTGCGCGCGCTGGGGCGGTCTCTCCGGGCCCGCGGGGGGCGGGGCGAACAAGCACGCCCCGCCCCGCCCCGCCCCGCCCACCCCGCCGGCGCCCCCCGCCCGCCCCGCCCCGCCCACGTCATACAGCCTCCCCTCCCGCGCCTGCGCGGCCGCGCGCCTGGCCCGCTCCAGACGCCGCGCATCCTCTGCCCGCGCCCGGCGCCCCGCGCCCAGCTCTGCGTCCAGCTCCGCGACCCGCTCCTCGCCCGGCCCGGCGCCCCGCTCCCCTCGCCGCGGGCGGCGCGGCCATGAGGCTGCGGGGACGCGATCCCCGAGCCGCCCCCGCCTCCAGCGCGGGGGCCGGCGACGCTCGGCGGCTGGCGCCCCCGGGGCGGAACCCTTTCGTGCACGAGCTGCGTCTCAGCGCCCTGCAGAAGGCCCAGGTGGGTGTCCGTCGTGTGCCCAGCCCGCCTCGGGCCCGGGGCCGCGCCGAGGGTCGGGGATGCGCGGCCGGAGGGGGCCGGGAAGGGGACCTTGGGCGCGGCCCAGCCCCGCGGCGCCCCGGGGCCCGCGATCGCCACACTTCCCTGCGACCCGCAGCCTGCATCCCCCGCCGTCCTCACCCCATCCCCGGTTCCCGTCACCCTGGTTCCCACCGCCAGTGCCCTAAACCTGGGTCCGCATCCTCTTTCCCCAGGTCCCCGCTCCCGGCTCCATCCCCCTTTCCCTGATCCCTGAACCCCGCAGCCCTTTGCCCTGGCCCCTGCACCCCGATCTCGTACCCGCACCCCGGTCGGTCGGCGCCGCGCGCTCTCCTGGTCCCGGCGTCCACTGCCGCCGCGTGCAGGCCCCGCGCGGTACCGGAGCGGCTCCCCCTGGATGTGACTTCATCACTTGATGCGCTTCGTGTGTGGGGACCTCTTTGGTCACTTGAGTCAGTGCCGGCGTCAGTGGGGTGCGGACTGTGGGCTCCCCTGGAGCTGCCGGCAGGAGGGTTCTGTGTCTGCGGGTTTCCACGTTGTTTATGGGGGACTCCCTTGGGGGTTAGTCTGCGGCCAGAATCGGTCGCGTCCAGCCTGGTCCAGCCTGGGGTACAGCGCGCAGGCGGCCTGCTTCTGGCACGTTTTATCTGTGGGGTGGTCTGGTCCTGGCTGAGGGACGGCGGCTGCAGGAAGCAGGGCGGCCCCTACACTTGTCCCCTGCCTTCACGTGGCTCCCGACCTGGAGGGATACTTCTCTGACCTGGTGGGATCTCTGAGCCGACCGTGAGCTGTGTCCACATTGCTCACAGGAGGGCCTTTCTTTGACTCCAAAACTATGCATAGAAGCAGGGAAGTTTCGGTCTTAAGGGGTTGTCTAGCTGGTGGGGAGTACACCTCCAACTGGGACAACACTTTTTGTGGGAAGATCGGAGTTCTTTAAATGTGTAAAGTAACTCATCTGAAATAATAAAGTGAAAAGTTCTTGAAGTCAGTCTAAAACTGTCATTTCCCCAGACGCCTGCCTTTTCTCTAACCGCCCCTTTGGTGGGTCCAGAGCTTGTCAGTGGGAGCAGAAACGGGCAGAAGACTGAGGGTGGTGGGGGGGACGGAGAGCGGCAGCCCCCCTGGGGCCACGGAAGGACAGGGCTGTCCCACCCCGCCCGCCGTGGTCCCCTGGTGCCTCCCTCCGCGTCCTCACTGGCTCACACGCCCCCTTGTCTCCTCCAGGTGGGGCTCAGGTGGCTTCCTCCCAGCTCCTGAGTGAGCCCCCGGTCGCTACCACACCCCCGCCCCCTGCTTCCAGGGTCTCCCTCCCGCTGCTTAGAACCCTCGGGAGGGGGTTCCCTGGGATGGAGCCCGGAGTCCTTCGGGGGGTTTCCAGTGCCCCCCAGGCCTGTCACCTTGGCTCCCGCTGCTGCAGAGCTGTCCTCTCCTGGCCCCTCTGCTCCTCCCTCAGGTCTGGGGTGAAATACCTCCGCCAGCAGGAAGCCCCCTGCGCCCGGGAGGGCCTCCTCTGTGTCTGTGTCCCTGTCACACTGGCAGCCCACCTTACTGCGGGCGCACGGGGCGGGGGGGTCAGGTCTGTCCTGCCCGGGACTGTGCTCACTGGCCCAGGGGATGGAGGGTCCACACGGAGAGCCAGCTGGCTGTTGAGGGAATGAACAAGCGAAGGGACAGATGTCAGAGCAGAGTCTGAAACCCTGGCCCCCCTCAGGTGGGGGTCACAGGGTCACAGGGGTGGGAATTGGAGGATCCCAGCTGTGGGCTGTTGTTGCCTCAGCATCTGGATGAGTTCAGAAAAAGAATAGGTGTGTGGGGAAAAAAAAAAAGAACAGGTGGGTGGCATGTTTTCACCTGCCTCCAAGGGAGGGATACTTTGTTTGTACCTTGTTGCAGTGTTTCAGAGGCTGGGTCAGAATAATCTTGGTGTATTTGTAACAAAGTCCTGTTTCTGCCCAGGGGTCTGAGGCCCCAGGTGTAGTCTGTACTCTCCAATTTCCAAGTCCCGGTCTGCAGAAGCATTTTGCTTTTTACCAACAATGTTCTGCAAAGCTTTCCCCCTTTACCATACTTTGTTATGGTAAAGTTTGAGCAGAGTGCACTGGCCTATCCAAGCAAAGAAAGCCCACCTCCCGACATCAATACATAAATGGATCCTGCAATGTTCGAGACACCCGGGGGCCGCTCAGAAGCTCACCTAAATTCTGAGTTGAGATAGAACAGTAAGTGTGCCTATATTTACCTGCTGGCATTTGCTGTAGGGGAGGGGCTGCCGCGTGTCTGGGGATTAATGACCAGTTGGCCCATCTGTCATTTAACTGCAGCTTTAGTGAGGAGCTTAAGCATCTCTTTGGACAGAAAACAACATGTTAAGATCTGAAAAACTATGAATAGTGGAATATCATATCATCACCCTGTGATTTGGAGTCAGGCGGTGGTTCGATGTCACCGGGTGTTTGGGTACTTCCCGCTGGAAGCCGCGGGTGTGAGCACATCCCCTCCAGCTCTGGTGCTTCCCCATTTCTGAACCCCCTGAACCAGTGTCACCGAGAGTTTACTTCCTGGAGAGCAGCCTGGTTTCCCAAACACCTTGGAACTGAGCCCTCGGAGGGAGAGACCCTGCGTGCATCCCTCCCCCCGGTCCAATCCTCAGAGAGGATCACAGGAGGGGTGACTCCAGGCACAGACCTGTTCGGCAGCCTGCGTGGAGTCTAATTACCCAGAAGTGGGCGATCTTTTTCTCCCAGTTCTGATCCAAATGCCCGAGTCTGGGGCTCTGTCTGGATGCCGAGTTAGGGGCAGCCGCTCCGGGGCAGGGAGCCCGCGCCCTGCACGCTCCCCAGCCACTCAAGGGAAGGCTGCTGTTCACAGCCATCGTGGCCCCAGTGCCCCGCCCCCACGTGTGCACACACCAGGCCCACCTGCACGCCCTCACCACCCTGACGTCTGGGTGCTCCACGCGGGAGACTCCACAGTGAGCAACTCTTCATCCGACCCCTGCCACGGCACCAGCGCTGTGCCTGGTGGCGGGGGGTCGCGGGGGGACGGGTGAATGGGGAGGTGGCCCGGCCTGAAGCCCGTGTTCTTGAGGGGCTGGCGATTATAGAAACTGGGAACGGGAGTTGGAGGCCTTCCAGGAGAGCGTGTGTCCTGTGGCAGCAGCAGCAGGCTGTGTCCCTGGGGACCTGGGAGGCCAAGGCCCCAGAGTCCCCTTCTGAGGGCTACTGAGGACCCGGGAGCACAGCCCTGGAAGGCAGGCAGGTGGAGGGTGGGGGGCCGCGTCCTCATGTCCAGGTGAGGAGGCCGAGGCCCGGGTCCTGTGCTGTCCCCGGACTCCAGGCAGCACGGGCTGGCCCAGAGCAGATGTCTGACCCGCCGCTTTCTCTTCCAGCTCACCGGGAGCCTCCTGTAATCTGATTCTAATTTTCTGGAAGGATGCGCATGTGAAACTTAGTTGTGGTTAACGTTGAGGCCTGAGACGGGGGATTCAAGGGTGCAGGATTCCACTTTTCATTTGTTGCGTTCTCCTATCCTGAAGTGAGACACACACACACAAGCACGTACACACAGTTTTCTCTTACACTCGCTTTAATTTCTTAGTGCTGAGCAAAGCACAGTCTTACTTCTCATTTTTAAAAAGCAGGCTTTTGTCCCTGAGAGTGGGCCCGGCCCGCCCCGTGCCCGCAGGCCCGGCGACCGTCTGAGGAGGTGCCCTGTGGGCTCCTGTACCCAGCGAGTCTCAGCACGGCCTCCAGGAGCCCCTGTCACGAAGCCGGGCCCTGCCCACCTGCCCCCGGGCTGTCACCCACACAGCCAGGACAAGGGCCACCAGGACAAGGGCCACCATCCCCAGCGGGCGGGGCCCGAGCCCCGTTCTCGCGGGTTCGCTGCAAGTTAGGGTTGGTGTTTCCGTGTCCCGTAAACCTTTAGTCTTGCTGTGAGCTATTCTGAAATGAGCCCAGAGGAAAGCATGTGTTTGGAAATACCCTGTGGAAATGCGGTAGCAGGTTTGTCCTAAAGCCCAAGTCACCGCTCGGCCGTCAGTGCAAGGTTTGCAGTAATTTGCTCATTCGCACGTTCCTTGGTGTTTTGACCACGTTCCAGCCTTGTGGGCTGGGGTGTAACCGTGGCTGAATGCCCTTCGTCACCGCGCACACGGCTGCCGGCCTCCGGGCCCCCCTTGGGCACAGCATCCTCGGTGGCGCTCCACGGGGGTCCTGAATGGGGGCCGAGCCGAGGCGCCTGGGACTGCGGCCTGTGTACCCCTGACTCGTGTTTCCATGTTAGACCCAGAGGAGTGAGTTATTTTCCCTAAAAAGTTAGTTGCCACTTAAGAGCTTTTTAAACTACATCTTTCACGCTTTTAACCTTTCAGTCCCCTAGGATGGGAACACAGAGCTGGGCCTCACCTTGCAGGGTCGTGCTCGGGGTCCTGAGGTCCGGAGGGGGAGGACGGGCCACCCGGCGGGCCCTGCTGCTCCTTGCCACCCGAGGAGCCCAGGAGCACAGAGCGACCTCAGTGCCCGAGGCAGCGGGGATGCCGATGGGCTGGACCCGGCACTGAACACCCGCCCCAAGGCGGGGGTCTTTTCTACCGGTTCTGTTCGCTAGCCCTGGAGGGGTAACAGCCGTCCCACGTACAGAGCGAGTGACAGAACCTCCTTTCGGTAGCAGCAGATCTCTGTCACCAGGAGGCAGGAGCCAGTGGTGGCTTTTGTGCGTGTGACTCATGATCTGCACACCCTCACTGGGTCTCTCCAGCTGGACCCCCGTCCCCCACCCTGGCTCCCTTCCTTCTGCTGGTTGCTGGCCTGCAACCACCCGGCACGGAGGGGTTGATGTGGGATGCGGAGCCCCTCCTCCCTCCCCTCCGAGTAGCCGGGGCCACTTCTGCTTCCAGTCTCCCCCCCAGTGCAGTGGTCTCCCGGCTGCCTGCCCTGGCCCCGCCCTCTCCTTCCATCACTGCCTCACCTGTACCTGGTCCTCAGGAGCCTCGGACCCGTCACCTCCCCGCTTCCCCAGGGTGCTCAGAGGAGTGACTGCCTGGCGGGGGGACGGGCTGCCCAGGCTCCTCTCCACTCCTGCTCCCCTGAGCAGCCCCAGGACCCAGTGCCGGGCCCAGCCCAGCCCACGACGTAACTGGCGGGCCAGGGGCTACCTGCAACCGGCGGGGGGGTGGACAGAGCTGGGGTGTTCTGGGGGGCTGCCTGCTGCTGGGGGAGGTACAGAATGTACCCGTGGGTCGCCTTGCAACTAGAGGGCACGTCCCAAAGCTGGGATTAGAGCCAGGATGTGGTTGGGGGGAACCCTTGCAGTTGGGGGTGGCGCCAGGGTGTTCCCTGGGGCTCCCCACAGCCGCGGGCCTGGAGGCAGAATTTTGGTGAGGGGCCTCCAGCCGTTGCGCTGGGGTTGAGCCGGGATGTCCTGGGGGTGCTCTCGGTACCTGAGCGGGGGGTGAGTAGGAGGTGCCCAGCTGGGGGGCTGCCTGCAGCTGGGAGCCCCAGAGAGCCCGAGGCTGCCGGGGAGGCTCCCACAGCAGAGGGACGAGGGCACTCTGGCCAGGGCCCTGCCGCTTCCTGCAGGTATTTGCTGAACAGGTGGAAGCAGCGGGGAAATGCTGCAGGTCTGGAATTTCGAGATTCTCTTCTTCAAACCCTGCAGTAAGGGCCCTGGAGACAAGGGATTTCCTTGAGCCACAAGCCAGGGTGGGTCTGACGTCTGGGCGGCTCTGAGCTGAGTGAGCAGGGGGCAGCGAGGGGCTGGGTCTGAGCCTCTCAGGCCCGTTCTGTGCAGGGTGTGTCCTTTGTCATCGGGGTTCTCACAGCATCCTCCATCCCTGCCTTGGGGACCGCCGCAGGCCCCCCTTCCCATGTGTCCTGCCCCTGTTGGCCACCCGCCAGGCGTGGTAGAATGCTCCCGGCTTCAGACAGTGAAAACATGAGAAGGTGTGCAGTTAGGAGCCGGCCGCGAGAGCCCCGAGGGCAGGGACCGCTGTGTCCTGCGACACAGCCAGGGGTTCATAGCCACCTGTGGTGAGCCAGCCAGTCGGCAGACATTACCTCTGGGCCCTGGCACTCACTCGGGTGGCACCCTCCGGCCCAGTGTGTTGTTGTCTGTGGACACAGAGATGCCCCGCCTCAGCTGCCCCCTCCTCCCCCCTCCCGTGTTTCTCAGCCCCTCGGGGAGACATTCTCGAGGACCAGGCTGCTGGTAGCGCTGGTGGGGTGGGCCCTGCACCCCGGTGCCTGAGCCTCGGCACCTTTGTGTGGGACTTGCAGCCTCCTGGGTCCGCTTCTGCAAGTGGGGAGCTCGGTGCCTTGGAAGCTCCCTTTCTGCAGACACAGAATTACCGGGTGTCCTAGCCCCACGGGGGAGGTGCCTGGGGAAGGAGGTCCGGTGGCGCTGAGTTCCTGAACCAGCACCTGTTTTGCGATCTGAGCCTCGTGCTGGTGGAATGTCCGGCCCAGAAGGCTTACACCTTCCAGCCTTTCTGCCTCTGCCCATCGTCCTTCCCACAGAAGGGCTCCAGCCTGGGGTTTGCTTTACTGTGAATTTCACAGCCGGAGGCTGCAGGTCGCAATCACAGGGACCCCGGGACGGAGCTCTGGTCTCCAGCAGAGGGGTCCTGAAAACCCGGAGGAGATGAGATTTCGTACAAAACTTGAGTGAGTCGGAGGAGGAATGCGGAGGGCCAGGGAGGGTGCAGGCAAGACCCAGAGGCCAGCCCGGCGGGCGCCGGCGGCCAGGAGCAGGGACGGGGCACCGGCTGTGGGCGCCCCCCACGTGTCCGCCCTGCCCGCCCACTGGCCCGCCCGCTCCTCCAGGCCCAGCCTCCGCTCGCATCCGTGGGAAGCTCTCCCCCTGCTCCCCCTGCACTTCCTTCCGTCTTTGCTCAAATCCCACCAGTTATCATTCTAGGGGCTTTCTCAACTGCCCTGGAGACCCGGAGTCCACGTGGCAGGCGGCTCCCGGTGTCCCAAGCGTCCTCCCCTGGCCTCCCGGGCAGGCTCCTCTGCCGTCTGCTGGAATGTACTGAGGCCTCCAGCCAGGCCTGAGTGCCCTGCCCGGCCTCCTTCAGGCCCCCAGTGCTGCGATCTCTGCTGCACTGCCCCCGAGGCCCCCGAACTGCCCCTCTGTGCTGACCGCTGACCCTGGGGCTGCCTTCCCACCTCCTTTGCCTGCGGACCATGGGCCCCACCACCCCCGGCTGCCCACGGTGTCTGGGCACCAGGGACCGGCATGCCCCAGCCCCGTGAAAGGCCAGTGTGAGTGCCGCGGCCAGACGCGGGCCGAGCCGGGCAGGATCAGCTGATGCGAAGGCTTTGACCTGCCCCCCTGAAGCCCTCGGACCCTGGCTGGGAGGAGGAAGGGCCAGTGTGTGGTTCTCCTTGCCGCCTGGGCTGCAGGGCGTCACGCTTAGGGTTCCCTCCGACCAAGCGGCTCTGATCTCTCAAAGAGCTGCACAGGTGTTCACTGTGGCCTCACAAGATCACCCTGTCAGCTGTGGTTGAAAATGGTGAATATGGTCATCTAGGAAAATCGCTCTGCGTTGGACTGTGGGACAGATTTGTAAACTCGGTGAATTACCGAAAGATACGCATTTTGCAGAAGGCTCCAGATGAGGCAACACGCGCTAAAATTTGAGTTGAAAGCTCTTGAATAGAGATCACCGGGATGGTGGGGAAGTTGGGCCTGCTTGAGAGTTTGAAAGAAAAAAATAGCTCTTTAGAAAAGCTATATTTAATTTTAGATTTGAGTGGGAGAGCTAGGAAGAAATAGCTTCTATACACAGTAAGCATGGGCTCTGGAAGGAGAGTTTTCCCAAGTGGAGGCACAGATTATCCTAAGAGACACACAGGTAGATGGAGAGCCTCAGAGGTGAGGCAGTGCAGGCCTGAGGTCAAGAAGACAGTCACACCTTCGCAAGAAAAAGACAAATGAGTCCAGTGTGAATCTGGGCACGGGTTTTATGTAGATGGGCAAATCCCCAAAAGAAGCCCAGGTACCCAATAAACACGAAGTGCTCAATAAGCACAGGACAGGACCTGTGCCCCCACTAGCCATCCCCCCTCGCTGTTGACCCCTCGGATCTCTGGCCACACTTCGTGTTCTGTCTGAGGGTAAAGAGAAGCCTTTTCTGGAGAGCAGCTGTGGGTGTGACAAGGTCCAGTGAACAGCCACGGTGCAGAATGCCAGCTTTTTCTGTTTCGCTTTTGCTTTCAAGTATTTTAACTATTCGAATTAGTTGTGAAAAGGACTGTTTATTTCCTATTTGAAGGCAGCCTATGATTTGGACCGGAAGGCATTTTATGTTTAATAAAGGTGTTTTGCTGATGGGGGCAAGCAGAGGGGATGCGTTTCCAGGTTGATTTGCTGGCTTTGCATCTCAAGCATCGGGTCCAGAGCTGGTCCTGGACCAGCTGTGACCTCCAAGGGCCTGGGGCTTCACTGTGCCAGCTTGTAGGACTCTGTGGCAATAACTGTGCTTTTTCTAAGAAAAATAAAGTTAGATGTGTCTTTTTCTCTCTCGCCGCTGCGTCCAGCACATGGAGTGTTCCCTCGAGGCTCTGCCTGCTTCCTGCCCGAGCGAGGCTTGCCCAGGGCATCAGGTGTCACCTTGGCAGTTTTAGCATCTTCTGTCTACTCTAAAGCGGGATTCTCAAGAACAGCTGGCTTTATAGTTTGTTTGTTTGTTTTAATACATGTAAGTAACAGCAAAAACAAGATTGATTTCCTGGGTGAGACTTTCCTGTGTTTCTCCCACGTGCCTTGGAGATCTTTCTGCAGAATTTGAGAGTCTCGTCTCTAACTTGCTCCGCGTGGAATAGCTTGGAGGTGACCAGGACCAGGCTCCCAGGAGAGCACAAGACCGGCCCCAGAACGCACCGCTCCCTCCCCTTCTGCCCCAGCTGTGCTTGTCTCCAGAGGTGGGCTCTGTGCCCCATCGGGACTGCAGCTGGCCTGTCTCTGGAGGCTCCTCCGGGTCGGGGCCGGGGCGCCTGTCTGACTCCCTCACTCCTCGCCCTCTGGCCCTCATCTGTGGCCGAGGGGTTAGAGGGTTCTGGAGCTGGCCCTGCAGCTTGGAGAAGGACCCCCGGGGAGGGAGGTACAGGCGAGGTGGAAGAAGGAGGCCAGTGTGTCCAGCAGCGCCCGCGGGGGAACCTGGGGTCGAAGGTGACTCTGCAGCCATGCAGAGCTCTGAGCCCCAGTCTGTTTTGGAGGCGGAGCCAGTAGGAGCGGGTAAGAAAGAGAGGTGGTGAGTGTGACTCCCAGGTGTGTGTCCGGGAGCAGGCGGGTGGGCGGGGCCAGCTTGGGTGTCGGTTTGGGGGCTGTTGCCAGTTTTCCCGTGATGCCTCTGGAGCCCTGGGCAGCTGGGACGTCAGTGTAGGGGCCTCGTCCCCATCAGGCCAGGGTCCAAGAACGTGAGGGTACTCACGGGAGGGAGGGGGTCCCAGGCCTGGGCTCCCCCCGCCCCCTCCGCCGCCAGGGCCGCCCCTTCTCGTCCAGGCTGCTCCTCGAAACTTGGCTTTGCTCCCACTGGCCGGCTGACCTTGGGAAGCCGCCCCGCCTCCTGGCCGGGCCTCAGTGTCCCCGCCCGTCTGAGCCCATGCACTGTGGGTGCGTTCTCTCTCTGGGGGGTGGCCTGCACCCTGCCTTCCCTGGAAAGATCATCGCTGACGCCCCCTCTGGCGGCCTGTGTGCTGGGCGGGTGGCCAGGCCCTGCCTGCCTGCATCCTGCACGGGGTGCCCACGCTGTTTGGGAGGGTGAACTGATCTGGGGGGAGTTGGCGGTCGTGCTCCTGGAGCTGCTCCCTTGCATCCTGTGAGCTGGTGAGCCGTCCCCATGGCTCCCTGCACCCGTGCCGGGTCTCCTGGCTGGGAGCCGTGTGGGGTCTCCTGGCTGGGAGCCGTGTGGGGTCTCCTGGCTGGGAGCTGTGTGGGGTCTCCTGGCCTCTGGCACTTCCTGCGGCCACCAGTCAGCCCCGCGCCTCTGTCCTGGGGTCCCATCCTCATGGGTCTGGGGAGACCCACAGGGCAGGACGCCTTTTGTCCTTCACACCTTGGATCTGGGCACCCTGGACGCTGGCTCCGTGCGCCCCCGGCCCCTGTGCTGGCAGTGCGTGTAGCACCCCCGTTAAGTCAGGCTTCACCTGCCCCTCAACCCCACCACCGTGAGTGATTGGCCTACTTTCTTTGTGCTCACCGAGGTCCGCCATCCTTGAAAACACTTCATTCCAGGTTGTGAAGTCATCTAATTGGCTTGCACAGGTCGGTCCCGTCTTGTTTCTTACCTTTCTTACCGACTGTCGCCCTGGGATGTGTCCTTTGTGTCCTGTGTAATTCATCGCTCCTCCCCTGGCTGGCCCCTGGCGTCTGTCACACAGGTGACCTTCAGCGCACCTGTCCCCCGGTGGCGCCCTGGGTGGCATCCCGCTCCGCTGCTACCAGCAGCACGCCCATGTGAGCAGCCCCCGGGGAGCTGGGCCTGGGCCTGCCAGCTGGCCAGGTGCCCATGCACAGCTCCCCACCCCTGACCCCGAGTTCCACCTGCAGCACAGAGGCTCCAGCACCGTCCTCACGGCCTGGGGACCAGCTCTGAGCTGTGGTTATTCCCAGAACCTCAGGAGCACGTGGACCCCGGCAGAACCAGCGGGCCCTGGGCTCTGCACTCAGTGTCCTTGTGAGCAGTGGTGCAGAGCTCTTGGCCACGTCACGTCAGGGGCCAATGCGTCTGATGGTCCACACCTGTTCTATCAGTTCACGGATCTTACCCACTGCCCGAGGATGGTTTGTGGTGACTGCGGTAGATCGAGCAGCCAGCGCGTGAGGGCAAAGTCAATTCCTTTTTTTTTTTTTTTAAGTCCTGCTAAGATTTTTTTTTTTTTAATTTATTTTATTTATATATTTTTGGCTGTGTTGGGTCTTCTTTGCTGTGTGCAGGCTTCCTCTAGTTGCGGCGAGCGGGGGATACTCTTCATTGTGGTGCGTGGGCTTCTCATTGCGGTGGCTTCTCTTGTTGCAGAGCGTGGGCTCTAGGCGTGTGGGCTTCAGTAGTTGTGGCACATGGGCTCAGTAGTTGTGGCGCACGGGCTTAGTTGCTCCGCAGCATGTGGGATCTTCTCGGACCAGGGCTCAAACCCGTGTCCACTGCATTGGCAGGCGGATTCTTAACCACTGCGCCACCAGGGAAATCCCTCCTTCTATTTCTATCAGCATGATTTTCAGGAACTTTCTGAGAAGAGGGATAATGGCCGAGGATGTGGGCTCAGCGCTGGGTTTGTGTGGCCAGCTGGCCCTGTGTGTGCTTGCTTATTACATTTTCTTTTATCATAGGAGGGAGTGAATTTCCCTCCAGCCTCCTGGTGAATGCGGTTCCTTTGGAATGGTGGGATTTCTTCCCGTGATGAAAGCACTGGCATTGGAAGGCGCCTTCGGGAGAGTCTTCCTGTGCCTGCCGGTCAACGTGCTGACGGTCCTGATGTGCTGGCGCCCAGCATCTGGAACGTCTGCTCTGCCTGTAACGCGGTCGCTGTGTTCTCCAAGCTGCTGGCACCGATTCCCTGGTGCCGTCCTGGCCGCACGTGTCGTGTCAGGGTCTCGCACGGCTGACTGAGGTCCTTCAGCAGGCGTGTGCTCGAGGGCACAGGCATCGCAGCGCCCTGGGGCCTGTCCTCCCTGGGCGAGGGCCTGTGTCTCTCTAGAGGTCTTGTCTCTTAAGTAACGCATTGTGTTTCCTCGTTGGTTGTGAAACATAAGGCACTTGGACCAACTTGCACGTGGGTGATGCCAACGGCCTGGGTGGCCTTGGCAGGGAGGAGGAGTGATTGCCAGGCTGGTCTGAGCCGGGCATTGGAACCTCAGGGGCTGCACCTGGAGAGTTCTGGACCCGTGGATCCGATGAATTCAGTGTGAACTGGAGACTGTTTTACATCCGAAACGAGAATTGTCACTTTCACAGTTCTTATCACAGGAAGTGTCAAAAATACAGCAAATGTTTTTGCTTAGTGAGCCGTAACAAAGCACCACAGAGGGGCCGGCTTAAACAACAGGAATTTATTCCTCCCAGTTCTCAAGGCTGGAAGCTGAGATCCGGTGTCACAGGGCTGGTTCCTCCTGAGGCCTCTCTCCCTGACGTGTAGACGGCCGTCTTCTCCGTGCCCTCATGTGGTCCTCCCTCTATGCATGTCTGTGTCCTGATCTCCTCTTCTTATGAGGACCCCGGTCGCATGGGATTAGGGCCCACCTTAATGACCTCATGTACCTTAATCACTTCTTTAAAGGATGGATCTCCAGAGACAGTCACATTTTGAGGTGCTGGGGGTTAGGACTCCAATACATGAATTTGGGGGACACGGTTCAGCCCCTAACACCAAAGCAGAGAAAACGTAACGAGCCGCCCCCTCTCCCCACCTCAGCAATCCCCCCTTTCAGCCCCTCTGGGCCCACTGACACCCCCTCTTCTCCCACCAGTGATTTGGAAGCAGAGCCCAGACTTCATCATTTCACCAGTAACAATCCTGTGGGTATCTGCATCTCAAGGACAAAGACGGCTGGCAGCTGCTGTGCAGGCCATTGTCACCCCAAAGGCACCGGCGGCTCCAGGGCAGGGGCAGGTTCTTGGCTACAACTGCGCCAGCCCACACACCCCCCCGCCCCCCCCCCCACCCCGGGCACACACTCTGATCAGAGGGTCCCCTTCCAGCTTGTCGTCTTGATTTTTTTCCTACGGTATATTTGGTGCATCTGTGTCTCCTGGTCTTCCTTTTGCCGACTGTGTGCTGGTTGTCCGTGTCTTCTGGAAGCTGGGGCTTGATCCAGAACTAGAGAGATCCCATTCCTGTCGGGCTGTTGTGTGGCCCCCTCACGCCCAGCCCGGCCCACCTGCTGGTCTGCGTCCGGGCAGGACCCTCTGTCACGCACACATGCCTGGATGGTGGGTTCTGGACGCCTGTGCGAGCCCTTCGTGGACGCCTCCACGGACACGCCCCCTCCACCCCTTGGCTGTCCCGAGGGACAGTCTCACAGGACAGGCAGCACGAAGCTTGACGTTGCCCCTAGGCCAGTGTCACGATCGGGAGATGGATTCGTAGGGTCGTCCAAAGGCAACCAGAGAGGCTGGGGCGCGTATGTGGCATGTATAAGTAGATGTGTGAGGGTGAGGGTGTGCGTGTACGTGGACGTGAGCGTGTGCCCGTGAGGCGTGCGGTGTGAGGTTCCCATCACGCGTGGACTCTTTCTGTCTGTGTTCCAGTCCTCCGTCTGCTTGGGGCCCTGGGTCCTTCGGGCGGGAAATGGTGCCCTGGGCCGGGATGGATCACCGCCTGGACCCACTCTGCTAGGGGCTTGTGGTGAAGTGTGCGGGGCGAGAGTGGGCAGCGCACTTTCAGATCCGGGTTAAGCTGGCTGCCCGGCGACACGAATGTGCAGAGGACACGCATGTCTGCGTCTGTGCCTGTAAACCCCTTTTTCATGGGACAGTTTCTCGTAGACAGCTTCTAATGAACTACTTCTTAATCGAAGTAGCTCAGCTGGGCACTCATTGCACGTCACCCTCAAGGATTGTGTTACAGGCCCTCGTGTGGCCCTCGAGAAGGGTGACCATACAGTTGACCTGGCACTTTTGAGGGTGACGGGCCCCTGATGATGGCCCAGGGCCGAAGCTGTGGGCAGCATCTCAGGAAACCGGTCCCCCCTGCCCCCCGTGGCCTCCCGAAGGGACCCGCCTCCTCCAAGCAATTTCCATGGCCCCCGCGTGCTTCCTGCCCGCCCCGACCCCGGCCCCAGCAGAGCCTGGGCGGGTCCATGGCTCAGGCCGCGATCCGTCGGCACCTGCCCATCTCGTCTGTGGGAGGCCTGCCTGTTTGCCGAGGGTCGAGGCTGTGTGGTCACTCACACGTCCTTTCCCCGCTGGCTGCAAAACTCAGACAGCAGGGCCGTCTCCCCGCCGCACACAGAGCGGGCACAGAGATGCGTCCTCCGAGAGGCAAATGTGGTCACGTGTTCTGTCCACGGGGAGCGGCCGGTGAGCCGGCTTGCGGGCGCCGTCCGCTCATCAGCCAGCAGTTTGAACGGTGGCACTTGCCGCGACTCCAGGGTCACCCCTTCAGGCCTCGTCATCACCCCAGTTGGTCCAGACAGGCTGGGGTGCTGCCTCCCCGGGGCCTCAGAAGCCCTGGGGAAACCGGGAGCTCTTTCTGGAACCCTGAGATCTGCTGTTCTCTTCCGTTACGTGCAGTAGCAGCCGTGCTGGCCGTGGAGTGTGGCTGCGCAGTCGGGGTGTGTCCGCGACCCATGAGTGCTCTGAGCGTGCCGGCCCCGGAGCTCCTATCCGGCGCTCTGCTGCCCGTTCATTCTGTCTCTGGCACAGGCACCGGCTTTCGGGTCCATTTATGGGGACACACCGCAAACTCTCCGGTGACCCAGCTGCCCTGCCACCTGGAGGGGCAGCGGCCACGGGTCATAGGATGAACGGGTACGCGGGGCTCCCAGCACAGGCGCCGGAGCCGGAGCCCTGGGCCGTCAAGGTGACAGGCAGCCCGAGAGGCAGGGCCCCGCCAGCGAGGAGGCAGGGCGTCTCCGCCCTCCCTCTGCAGCAAAGTTACAACAGCAAGGATGGAAAAGGATACGTTTTGAAATGAAGGAAAGGCTACATTTTAAAACTTGTGGGATTGGATTAAAGTACTTAGAGAAAGCTGCGTTCTCCATGTGCATTTGGGGGAAATAAGGTATTTCTGAAAATGTGCTCCAGGCTGTTCCCTCAAGAAGTTAGAAAGAACATTAGTGTACACTCAGAGTAGAAGAGAGAGGCCCCTGTAAGATACAAAATTAATGTGACCGAATAGGTCACAGCAGGGATAAGGAACAAATGCACAAGTGGTTCTGTAAACAGATTAGTGAAGGGGAGGACTGTCTATCGGCACAGGCTGACGAGTCTCAGAAGCACAAACGATATGAACAACGACGCCGTAGATCAGGGCAGGGTTGATGTAACTTCAGGGCAGCGGCTCCGCACGATTATCCTGAAAATGCACGACGGGGAATCGGGTGGGAGGAGAAGCCTGCTGAGGACGCCCAGAGATTTCCTCCCTGACAGAAACACTGAAATAACTCCAGAAAATAGGAAATCTAGATAAACAATGAAAAGCATTGGAACAGCCATCGGAAAGCTCCGTAGGAATTCCTCCAACGAGGTGGGCTGGTGTCTGGCGTGGTGACCGCAGGACCCGAGGACAGCGGTGCCCGAGGACGGCGGTGCGGGGGACGTGACCAGGCTCGCCTTCCAGACGCGTGCTGGCAAACAAACCTGGCGAGGCCTTAAGAGAGGTGGCTTCCCAGCGCTGGAACCGGGGTTGCGACACCAGAGAAGCCATGGCCGCTGTGGGTCACGTGGATAGGGTGACAGATGAGCACGTAATCATCCCACAGGGAAGACGTGTGGTGACATTCACCCCGTTCATGCTGACCTCGAAACGAGACGCTTAGGAAAGCCGGGGTGGGAGGCACGTTCCCGCCAGCACGTTCCTGCGCCGTCTGACCCCCTGGAGCAGACCCCCCCCCCCACCGTTTAAGGAAGCATTGTCACCAGTGGCAGCCACGACAGATCCGGGGTCACCGGCCCTGTCCCACCTTGTGCTGAAGCCAGAGGTTCAGCCAGGGGACCCCAGCCCTGAAGGCAGGGGGGGAGAGGCCGTTCAAAGTCAGCATCGTCACAGCACACGGAGATCTGGACCCACACCGGCCGCGGGCGGCACAGGCCACATGTGGCTGTGGGGCACCTAGAGTGTGGCGCGTGTGAATGAACTGTGCTGTGAGCACAGAACACACCGGATTCCCTGGGCGTGACGAGGACAGTGTGAACTGCCTTGTACGATGTACGTGCGGAAATGGTGGTGCTTTAGGCGTGTTGGGTTAGATAAGCTGCATGTTGAATTGATTTCATCACCTTTGTGGGGTTTATTTTGTTTTTTTGTTTTTTTTGTTTTTTTTAATTAATGTATTTATTTATTTATTTATGGCTGTGTTGGGTCTTTGTTTCTGTGCAAGGGCTTTCTCTAGTTGCAGCGAGCGGGGGCCACTCTTCATCGCGGTGCACGGGCCTCTCACTATTGCGGCCTCTCTTGTTGCGGAGCACAGGCTCCAGACGCGCAGGCTCAGTAATTGTGGCTCATGAGCCCAGTTGCTCCATGGCATGTGGGATCCCCCCAGACCAGGGCTCGAACCCGTGTCCCCTGCATTGGCAGGCAGATTCTCAACCACTGCGCCACCAGGGAAGCCCACCTTTGTGTTTTTAAACACAGCTGCTAGAAAATGTAAAATGGCACCAGTGACCTGCGTTGTATTCCTGTCGGGCAGCGCTGGCCCTGATGGAGACCCCAGAGAATCAGGGAATGGCCGGCATGCAGGCCTGCAGGTGGCAGAGACGGGCGCGGTGGGCGGTGGTGGTGAGCAGCTGGGACACGGTACCACGGACCTGGGTCTCTTCCCGTCTTTTCTGTCTCCTGTGCACCCAACCTACGTATTTCAAGTGTATTATCTTGCAAATAATCAAAAACTGCATCTGTTGGTTGTAAGGCTCCGTGAGTTTTGTTTTGTCATCCCTCCGCTCCCCTATTTTCTAATCGACCGCCTGAGATCAAGTTCATCGCAAAACACGCTGTTCCTGAATGTCCCCCACCCCCAGTGTGGAAGCAGACCATCACTTTGTACGTAGAAGTGCTGGTACCTCAGTCACAGCTGCCCGGCCACCGGGGCCCCTCCCTGACTCGGCCACTACTGAACCCGTGTGTCCCCCCTCGCCTGCAGGGCCTCCCCTCCCCATGGGGCCCTAGCCTGCCTTCCCCGCGTCCACCGGAGCAGAGCCGTGGCTTTGGATGCCCCCTCCCTCCCCGCTGGGCCCGCATCCCGTCTGGGACTTCCTGGGGGTGGAGAGTCCCTGAGTCCCCAGCTTCCTTGTGGTCCAGCCCTGCCAGCTCTGTGCCCGTGGCCCCGTGAAAGCATCCTTGTGTGCAGGGGCTGCTGGGGGCACTGAGGAGGGGGGCTCGGGGGCAGGGCTGCCTGCTGGGGGTGCTGGGAGTGGGCGGAGCGCCGTCGGCCAGGAGAGCACCCCGACCCCCAGGCGTCCCCCCGGTGGCTGTGGGAGGGACTGGGAAGGGACTGGGCCACAGCGTCCGCGGGAGGCTGGTGCCTGGGGCAGGGCAGGCCCGGTGGGAGGAGCCCAGAGGACAGTCCCCCGAGTGACCGTGCCCTGTCCCCCCAGGTCGCCGTCATGACGCTGACGCTCTTCCCCATCCGGCTGCTGGTTGCCGCCGTCATGATGCTGCTCGCCTGGCCCCTGGCGCTTGTGGCCTCGCTGGGATCCGCTGAGCGGGAACCAGAGCAACCCCTGGCCTTGTGGCGGAGGTGAGTGCACGTCTGTGGGGGCCCTGGGGGGTGTCGCAGGGCCCGCTCCCCCTGCCAGCATCCTGCCCTGAGGCTCCTTCCAGGGCTCCGCGAGCCGCGTGGCCGCTGTGTTGCGTCCTGAGCACCGGGGTCCCGCGCTTCCCCGTCCCCACCCCCGAGGCCGCGTGTCAGCCTGCTGCCGCTGGTGTGGTCTCTGCCTCGTTTAGGTGGACGTGTGAATCCGTCTTAAGTGAAGATCCAACAGGGGCCTCACAAAAGGACGTGAAATCACAGCATTTTCTTGTGTATTTAAACACCTAAAGCTGTTCCTTAGCTCACACTATATGCCGTTTCTAGTGAAGGGAAACGTTGAGCTATCGGAAGGGTTTTGGTGAGTATTTTCGGTGTGTTAGAAGATACCGTTCCTGTCGTAAAACCAAGCTGCTCACCACCTGTGTCTGCATCTCCGATCAATCCTAAGGGTGCTTGGACCGTTTATTCAGAACAGAAGTGTTCTTATTTTCGCGCAGGGGCGGTGGTCGGCAAAAGGGCCCACAGGCCAAACCCGGCTGTAGCCTGTTTTTGTGAATGAGGTTTTACTGGGACGCAGCCCTGCCCATTCATTTGTACACCGTCCAGGGCTGCTGTCCTGGAGGGCAGGGGTCGTTGTGGCCAAGGCCACAGGCCCACAAAGCCTAAACTACCTGCTGCCCGGCCCGCAAGGTTTATGGACCAGCTCAGGCCCCTCGTTTCTCTCCCAGTGTCTGAGCTGCTGGAATGTTGATGCCCTGAGAGGCTGTGGAAACTGGCACCCATCCTGGACCTTGGTTCCCCGCTGCCCATGTGCCGTGGTCAGAACAGCAGTTACATGCAGGGCAGAGACGGCCAGTTAAGGTTCAAGGGTTTTCTGAGCCGTTCATGAGCGTGGCGCCTGGGGACCCCTCGCCCTCCTCGTGGCAATATTTCACATCCTCAGACCATCCCCAGTTTCAAGTGAACCATGGTCTCTCCCCCTCGCTAGAAGCCAGAAGGTAGACGTGGCTGTCTCCGTGGGTGTGTCCCCAGCACGGAGCCTGGCCTGAAGGACAGGAAAGTCTCTCCCAAATGACTGAACGAATGAATGGGTCAGTGAATGACTGAATGAAAGAGTGAAGGAGTGAATAGAGAGCTGGGTTTTCTGATCTCTTTGGAAATCATGCTTTACCTTGAGGTTTTTAGGGTTTTTTAATGTTTTAACTGTAAAATATGAATTTGGTATCAAATATATAATCAAGCAAAATAAATCCAGACCAAACAGGAATCAGAATTTCAGTTTTCACTAGGTTGAGAACCCATAGCTAGAAAGCAGAGATTTTGTAGATTTTTACAAATTACGAATGATTTGATCAAAAGTGTCTTAATTCCCTGTTCCCCCTGCTTTGTTCTGGGGCTGGGCTCCCCGCCCTCCCCGCTGTCCTCTCCCACGAAGGAGGAGACCTCGCACAACCTCGGCGTCTGTCTTTTCAAAACAGGTGGCTCTGGGCTGTTTCCATTTCCCTGTTTTGACTCCATGTAGCTTTTCTTGTCTGCAGTAATGTACTTGGTCTCATCGGGTGATAAATGGGCCACAGCAAACTTTAGTTCCAACAGCCCACTCGCTTCACAGACGCACCATGTGTGTGTACGACATGCACACCTGATGTGCCCCTCGTGGGGAGATGTGGGGTTAAGGTTCACAGGAGCGCTGGGTGCTCAGGTACACAGAGACTGAGCATCGTTCTGAGTATATGTGTATATGTGCGTGTCTGCGTGTATATGTGTGTATGTATATGCGTGTGTGTTTGTGTACGGGTGAGTGTGTGCATAAGTGTGTATGCTCATATGTGTGTGTTTATATGTGTACTGGCATGTACCCCAGCTGCACATGCCGCCCACATTGAATTCCCACCCTCTGCAGCCCTCGGGGTCTCCACACAGCAGTGTTTCTCGGGAACTCGGTGCACAGCCCTGGGCTCCATGGAAACAAGAACAAACACCCGGCCCCAAGCTCCTCAAAGGAAACAGTGACAGAAGATCCTGAGTTTGGGACACGGGGAGTTAGGAGGAAACAAGTTTGAAATAACAGGACTCAGAGTAGAGGACATCACGTCATCAGCCAGGGCGGTGGGTTGGTTCACGCCAGGCACAGCTGTGCAGTTTTGAGCAGATTTTTGTTTGATCAGGGAGGATTTTTGCTGAATGTAAGTTAGTGTCAGTCAGACCTTCCTAAAATAAAATTTTGGGTTTTCAGTGAAGGGAGGAACGACACAATTTCGCATAAGACTCTGTGTTTCGAAACACAGAGTGTTGTAAAAACTATAGTATTTATCCCTTACAGGACCCAACCAGGCAGGGCAGGAGACACTGCTGGCCAGTCCTGCAGGCACTGGCCCTTGGCCGACTCAGGGTTCAGGAGGGTCAGCTCAGCCGTCACAACCGGGTACCACGGCGGGGCTCAGACAGCAGGATTCGTTTCTCACGGTTTTAGAGGCTGAAGTGGGAGGTCAGGGTCGGCAGCCGTGGCTCGTGGCGGGACCTCCGTCCACCTGCAGATGCCGCGTCCTTGCAGGCGAGACCCCTTCCTCTCCTGTAAGGACACCGGTCCCCTGGGTCAGAGTCCCACCCCAGGACCTCACTGGACCTTAGCTCCAGATACAGTCATGTTGAGGGTCAGGGCTTTAGCGTAGGAATGTGGGGGGACATGAGTCGGTCCATCGCAGAGGATGCCCTTTCCTGAGTGCCCCGTGTGGGGACGTCCATCCTTGGGTCATCTCCATGACGCCTCTGAGTCGCCACGTGTATGCTGGTGGCGTTTCTCACTTTTGTTGGAGTAACGCGAGTTGGCGGTTACAGCAAAGTGGTGGGGAAGAGTGGGTGGCCGAGGGCAGGCCTGCAATCCCTCCTCCCAGCCCCATGCAGACGCCCTCCGCACGTGTGTGTGGCTTTTCTGACGTTGCCTCTGTCACCCTGGGGAAGGAGCCATGAGCTCTGGGCCTGTCGGGGTCGGACCCCAACCGCGAGGGGCACCGGGCAGCCCGCGCATCTGCACACGTGGGGCCCCAGGGTGGGTGAAGGGGTGGTCCCCAGGGTGGTCAGCATCACCATGTGCTTCTCTCTCACACGGTTTCTCAAAGTCACCTGCACATCTGCCTGCTTTGTGAAGTAAAGTCTGAACTTTACTTCTTGTATTGTTTTTTCCATTTTACAGAATTTCCGATTTTATTTTGCCTGTTAACCAAGAGAATAATGAGCCCTGAGTGTAGCCTCAAAATTCTCCACCCCCAAAGTCCTGCGGCCGCTGCCTGGGATTGATTCTCCTCCCAGAGGGTCCGGGGCCCTGACCCCTGCGTGGCGCGTGTTTCTCTTTTGCTGTACTCTCAGGCATGATCTGCATTTCCTGGGCCTGTTTTCTTTGTCTTTGTTTTTTGTTCCAAGATTTTCTGGAGTATTGGGTTCTCAGAAGGAAGATGTGCAGGAGGAACTCATTCACATCTTGTGTCTGGAAATGTCTTTATTCTCTCCTCTGTGTTGGTGGGTAGTTTGACTGGGTATAGAATTGCAGGTTTCACGTCACGTGTCCCCAGAGCTTTGGAGATGCGCAGCTGACACCTGCAGCTTTGATGCTAGACACCCGTTTGTTCCTCTCTGGGAGGTTTTAAAGTCTTCTCTTTGTCGTTGGAAATTTGAAAAATTCTCAAAGGAAATAATATGAGTTTTCTTCATAAAATTCATTCTGCTCAGCACCTTGAGATGGTGCTGAAGATCTGGGTCTTTCTTCAACTCTGAGAAACTATTTTCTTTATGTCTTATAGTTCCGTCCTTTTCTTTTTCCTGCATGTTCTGGGAGGTCCCCTTCTCCACGTTTTTGAGCCTTTTTAGGGAACTGGTATTTCTGCATGAGACTTTTGATTTCCAAGAATATTTTCTTTTTCTTGTCCTCTGGACCTTTTCAGAGCACCCTGCTCTTCTGGCACTGTAATGTCCTGACACGTGTGGGTTTTTACACGTCTCTTCTGATGCCTGCCCTGTGGGTCTCCTCAGGGTCATACTCTTATCCATCATGTAGCTGGTTCTGCCCACACGTCCAAGTCTGAGGTGTCCACCTGTGTGATGAACGACAGATGGAGTCGGGGTGCAGGTCCCTGCCCTTGAGCATGTAGATCTGTCTCCCGATTCCCTTCCCCCGGAGAAGCTCTGGCATCTCTGGTGTCACTGGTGCCCTTGCCTTGGGGACCGCGGTGCTGGCCCTGCACTGGGCAGTGGCCGGGGCTCTTCTCTGAGGCCGGTACCCACACCCATAGGCATCTCTTCCCCACAGGCAGCTTGGGGACAGAATTCCTCCAAGACCTTAGAGAATTATCAGATTTGGTTTTTCCTGTCCCAGTACATCGCTGTCACTGTTTGACCTTTGGACCCGAGAGGTGGTGGGTGTGTCTCCGATGGAGGGGCTGAGATTTGACCCCCCTTTTCACCAGCTCTCCTCCTGGACCTGCCTTCCTGGGACCGGCTGCGCTCCCACTGCAGCCTCCCCCGCAGTCTCGTTTCTTTATCCTTGTGCATCAATCGACATCCATGGGCTTTTATTTTTGTAAATGACTTTATCGTGAAAAATAACATGCATGCAGAGAAGTGCATTTAAAAATGTGCAGTAGAACAAGCGACTGGAAGTGTGTGCTTTGTAGTCACCTAGCTCTAGACGCAGCGCCCAGCGTGGCCTCCGCGTTGCGTGGGTGACTGTGCAGGACCTGCCCGTGGTTAGAGGAGGTCGTTTCCAGGCGGCTCCTTGCAGGCGCGGTGCAGCTTCAGAGACCTGCTCAGATCTGTCGGGGCTCATCTTGGGAATTCTCTTGAGAGAGTTGTTAAGCCCCTTGGGAAATCAATCCAATAAGGATTTAGGCTCTTGTGCGTCTATGCAGTGATTTTTACCCAATTTGATCACCCACGTAGCACAGCAGCACAGCGAGACATGGGTCCTTCTGAAGATGGCCCTTCGCCCAGGGACTCAGGTGTGTGGTCTGTAGTCATTTGCCCGCCGGGCCATCACTCACCGTAGTTTCAGTGACATGAACAGTGATCTGGTTTGTCGTATCAGAGATTCCTGTGGAA
Source organism: Eubalaena glacialis (assembly GCF_028564815.1). NCBI lineage: Eukaryota > Metazoa > Chordata > Mammalia > Artiodactyla > Balaenidae > Eubalaena > Eubalaena glacialis. The sequence goes on along the minus strand of NC_083719.1, from coordinate 942,118 downwards.
GGGAATGTGCAGATTTAGATGCTTACGTTCTCATATGTTTAAAAAAGAATGAATATGAAGCAAATTCAGTTCATCTAGCCTGATTTTTACTTTCTTTTCCAAATTTATTGTCCATCTAATTTCATCCAGAAAAGGCTGGTTTCTGGAAGGTAACAGCTGCGTCCCAGAGCCTGAGGCCACCTGTGGGAGGCGGGGGAGAGGTTTACCCGGCACGTCTCTGCTCCCGACCTCAGCTCTGCTGCCTCTCCACCTTTCAGTGTGCGTTTTAGGTGCCAATGATTTCTTTTCATTGAAAACTTATATCCTTAGAATGCTGACAGATCACCCGACGTGTCTGTGTCTCTAGTTTTGTCCTGTGGGCCTCGCTCCTCCCATTCTGCTGTCCTTGTAACGTGGCTGAGGGGGCTTCCGTTTTCTTGAGTGAATGGACGAGACAGACGTTCTGCTGCTCATGTACACAGTCGCAGGGAAGAAAGCACAGCCTCTTTCCCTTCCCTCCTCGGACGTTTCAGTGACCGTGGCGGCAGGTCTCCCGGGATCGGCATAGTCCCTGGGACTGGGGTGCGGGCAGTGGGGCTGCGGGCAGTGGGGCTGCGTCCCCCGCCGGGCCTGGGTCTGACGGCTGCGCTCCTGTTGCAGGGTCGTGGATGTCCTGCTCAAGGCCATCATGCGCACCATGTGGTTTGCCGGCGGCTTCCACCGCGTGGCTGTGAAGGGGCGGCAGGCGCTGCCCACCGAGGCCACCATCCTCACCCTGGCACCACACTCCTCCTACTTCGATGCCATCCCCGTCACCATGACGATGTCCTCCATCGTGATGAAGGCGGAGAGCAGAGACATCCCGATATGGGGAAGTGAGTGAGCCCCCCACCCTGCTGGGAGTGAAACCCCCAGTGCTGGCCAGTCCAGGTCACGGTGACAGCACAGCCACGCCCACACGACATAGGCACCGGGCCTTGCATCCCTGTTTTCTTTGTTGTGATTTCTTCTGTGATATTGTTGTGATTTTCATTTTTTATTAACACGCAAGTGCCCTTGGCTATAAGGTGTTGAAGTGCTCCTGGAAGTTCTAACAAGAACGTGTTACCCTCGCCACACAGAAGCTCTAGAAGTTGGGGACAACTCAGTAACTGTCCCATTGGGTTAGTTTCTGTACCATAAACCCAGGTGTATGAGCGTCCTGAGACCTCGTAACCTGTCACCAAAGCTGAGGGCTTAAAATCACCGGAATTCATCCTCTCCCAGCTCCAGGGCCAGAAGCCTGCCATCAAGGTGCCCCAGGGCCCCGCTCCCTCCGGAGGCTCCAAGGGAGGCTCCTTCCTGCCTCTCCCATGCATTTACCGACCGCTTCAAATGTCTCGACCACAGAGCTGCCCGCGGCCTTTCAGCGAAGCAGGCATCGGGCCCTTGTTGTCCGGGCTTGGGGCTCGCGGGACAGAGACTGCATTTCCCTTCCGTCCTCAGAAGCGTGCAGTTCTCGGGTGGGACTCGGGTGGGGTCCCCACAGACACGCACAGCCGGGGACCCCTGCCGTCCTGAGTCCAGAGAGCCCGCTGGGTTCCCCGCCTTGGGCCTCGGGTCGGTCCAGGAATTGGGAAAAGCCTCCTCATCCGCTTTCTTCTCTTTGCCGTGTAGACAGAGTAGCTCTGACCGGTAAAACCCACCCCCCTGCCAGGTGAGCAGGCCTCCTTTCCCCTCGCCCTCTGGGAAGCGGCACCATGCTCGGGCAAGATGGTCGCTGGGCTCACCTGTTTCTCTGCGCCCTGTCCTTCTGGGTGATTCCACCAAACCTCCCTTTCCTTCTCATGGTCATTTTTTAGCAGCATCAGGAGAAATCGGTGAGGAGGGATAAAATAGTTCCAATTTGGTGAAGAAGCAAAATGTTTCAAGACAGACACGGGAAAAACTATCACTGAGATCCACTTAGATTTTATGCGTGCCATGGACCCAGCTAGATAGAATTTTATTCTTTTTTAAAATGTTTTTTCTTTGCTTTTTGGAAGACCTTCAAGAAATAAAAGTCATGAAATATTACTCTTTACAAGTAACAGAAATGCTCAGAAAAGAAGCTTAGAGCTCATCTTGGGCCCAGTGAGGTGTGGCCCTGGGGCACAGCAGGTGGGGACGTGGCCTCACCGGCCCAGGAGGGTGACCGACTGCCATGGCCTCTGCCTTCCATCAGTTCAAAGTTTTCTAAGAAGTATCTTCCCACCTTTACATCCTCGTTCGAGAGGACCAGTGTGCTGGGTGTAGCCATCAGCCTCGGTCAGGGAGCCCTGACCTCACACACTTGCTGGGGGGCCGTGTGTGTGGTGCTGGAATGGGGTCTGTGTGAGTGTCCTGGGGCAGCCGTGACAAAGCACCACAGACCACACAGCTCAAAACTACAGAAGTGTATATTCTCTCACTGTTCCGGGGGCCAGAAGTCCAAAATCAAGGTGTCGGCAGGTTGGTCCCAAGGGAGAGTCCATCCCAGGCCGCCCTCCAGTGTCCAGTGGTCCCGGCTCTCCTGGGCCTCCCCCGGCCATGGCCACGTCACCCCGTCCTTGCCTCTGTCATCACGTGGCGATCTCTCCCTCTCTCCTCCTTACGGGGACACCAGTGACTGATCAGGGCCCACCCCGGCGCAGTGTGACCTCCTCTGAACTTGACTGCATCTGCAGAGACCCTGTTTCCAAACGAAGTCAGTCACAGGCACCTAGGCTAGGACGTCAGCCTGTCTCTGAGGGACACAGTTCAGCCCGCAGCGAGGCTGGTGGGGTCCGAGCCACGTGCCCCAGGCCCTTCTGGCTCTGGGGCCTCCCCACTTCCCCCCCCAGCCCCCCACCGGTGACACGGGTGACCAAAGGCTCTCCACTCCCCATGGGGTCAGCCCCATCTGTCTCTTTCTCCTGATTTGTCATCTGTGGACGCTTGGAGCTGTTACTGATGGCCCCGCAGGCTGCAGGGCTTCTGGCCATCCTCTAAGTCCGCTGAGGCTTCAGTGCCCCCCCCCATCCCTCGTGGTCCGCGCTGCCTGCCCCGCGGCACAGCCCTCGGGGCACCTCTGGGGGGCTCACCTCTCACCGGGCGCTCTGGGCAGCCACCCCAACACGAGCACCGCCCCCCTCTCTTTCAGCTCTGATAAAGTACATCCGGCCAGTGTTCGTGTCCCGGATGGACCAGGATTCTCGCAGGAAGACGGTGGAAGTGATCAAGAGGCGGGCGCAGTCCAGTGGGAAGTGGCCGCAGGTGTGCAGCGCTGCTTGCGTTCTCAGCGGTTATTCCAAAAGAGGCGACCTTAGGGATTGGAGGGGAAAGAGAAACACGAGGGCCAGAGCTTGCTTTCCCTGGAGGCTGGGTTCCTTGTGTTTCGTTTTATTTTTGATGAGTGCAAATCCAAGAATGTGCCGAATATCAGGTATTTTGGGTTCTGGCGTTTTAAAAATAAAAGAAATAGGGGAAAACAATTCTCACTTGCATCTCAAGTTCCCGAATCATCTTTTAAGTTCTGTGTCGGAAAGAGCTGGCTGCCCTGGCCCTGGGGTCAGCGTGGTCTCATGTTTGAATACTGCGTTAGGCTGCAAGGTGTACCCCATTGCTTCTAAAAGTTCCGGGCTTGTCTGGCATGTGTCTGGTTCCCTCGGGGCATTGGGAAGGCTGCCCCGGGCCGGGGGGCAGGGGCCTCGGCCAGTGTTATCTGTGGGTGCGTTTGACCTATGCTGTATATGTATAGTTTTTCTTTTCACTTGAGCCGACCCTGAGAAGCTGGAAATCCCACAGGACTCTCTGGGTTCTGGCTGCTCAGAAGACATTGAAGGCCTTGCTTGTGGCACCCATGCCCGAGGACAGGCAGCCCTCTGGGGGCTGTGCTTCCAGGGTCTCCAGCTGCCGCCCACACAAGAATAGGTTGACCCCCTCCGCCATTCAGCTCACCTGCCTGACCCTCAGGCGTGCTGGGCTCGGTCCCATGCTGACTCAGTGCCCCTTGGACATGCTCTTTCTCCAGGGCCCAGGATTGAAGGCAACCTCACGGGCTGTATTTTCCACCACGCAGGGGAAAGTTAGCTTACGTTATGTTGCTGGAAGTCAGTAGGAATTGGAGTGATTGGAGGTCCTGGTGAGGCGGCTGATGCTGTGGGTGTTTGCGTCGCTGGCCCGGCCCCCGCCTCTCCCTCCAACCCCCGCGAGGCCCTGTACTCAGCCACGGGCTCTCCATCCCGGCGCCTCTGTCCTGCTTGGTGCTCGTGGCTGCCTCTCCAGGCAGTGGGGTCTTGTCTGCACAGCAGCTGCAGGTGGGCACTACGGCCACCTGTTCACATATCCCGCCGCCCAAGAAGGCACATGCTGTTTGTGTACCTGCGTTGCTTCCAGATTTTAGTCAAACCAGCGGTTAGAAGGGAAATTAATGAAGGCTTCCATATGCATCTTAACTTTTTCAACTGAATATAATTAAAGTACCTAAATCACATCAGGACTAGAGGAAATAGGCTGTGAAATTGGCCCCTGTGAACTCTGAACTGTCCCTTTGATGCTGATTTTTTTTTTCCATTTCAAGATAATGATTTTCCCAGAAGGCACTTGTACCAACAGGACCTGCCTAATTACCTTCAAGCCTGGTAAGTAGTTTTCTTAATTATTTCTTTTTCGCCTTGAGAAGGCGAGGGAGACCCTCACTCCCACCAAAGTGCCTCAGCCCGGAGATGCTCTTGTGCCTGTTTCCTGTGACCCTGGGGTTTTCTCTGAGTGTCCACGGCTGGCACAGATGTTGAGGAAACCTGCCCAGCACTGAATGACTGCTGACCGGGAAGGCCTGGCAGAGAAGCCCAGTTTGTTCTGAGCCCCACACGGGAAGTGTGGGCGGGGGACTTGCTGCCACGGAGGTAAGAGGTGTCCCTTTCTCCCTCTGCAGGTGCGTTCATCCCAGGCGTCCCTGTCCAGCCGGTGGTTCTGCGCTACCCAAACAAACTGGTGAGTGTCTTTTCCTGACACGAATGTCCAGTGAATTTCCTGGGCCTGGGAATCGCCCGGTATCTCAGGACATTGTCTCCATCTACCCTGGCATTCTGGAACATTCCCCAGCACTAGCTCACGAAGTCCCGCTTTCGTGGATCACAAAGCCCTGGCCCTTCCTCGAGCCTGCCATGTAGGTGTGAGACCCCCGTGTCCTCAGTGGCTCTTGCCTCCCAGTTCGCACTCTGGGACATTTTAAAACTGAGAATATTTAAGTCCCAAAGGCTGGCGAGCAGGAAGGAAAGGGGTTAAGTGCCTCCATGGTCCCTCTGCCAGGTGCAGAAGGGTGGTCTTGACGGACCCCAGCTTAGCCCGCAGGGTGGGGGGCCTGGGCAAGGTTCTGGTGCCTGTGGGCACTCCTCCGGGGCCGCCCCGTCTGTAACCCCCATGTGACACCTGTGGGCCCCAGGGGCTTTCCGCCCACCCTCTTCCGGGCCAGGGCCCTGGGGTCCAAGGTCAGTGCACTGACCCTGTGCCCGTGGGTGTGGACGGGCCCCGTGTGTGAGTGCCAGTCAGAAGCAGCAGCCACACGGGCCGGCAGACACAGCGGTTCTTACAGCTCTGAAGAGGTGCGTTCGCTAGCCAGTTTCTGAGAATGAGAATCCATCACCAGTGTGTAGAATTCTAGATTTTCCCCTTTTAAGTTTGCTCCATCGGCTTATTTGAAGCACGGCACTGGGTTCTTCTGGGAGCGTTCAGCTCGGTTGCCGGGGAGCTGTGACCTCTGCCGTGCGCTCATGGTCTATGCCACGTGCTCTTTGGCTGTCTAAGGTTTGAGCACAGACCCGCATGGAGGGGGCTGGGCTGGGGACTGTGTGTGGGACGCCCCGTGGCAGGTGGGTTTCCAGGAGCCATGAGGATGCGGGTGGGTGTCAGGCCTGCGAGAGAAGGAAGCCCTGGTGGGTGACCGGTGTCAGGGTAGAAGCAGGACGTGTGTCACCCACCGTCCTCACCTAGGCGGCTGAGGATGGAGAGCGTCTGAAATGTCCCCGTGGGACCCCGGGCAGGCACGGGGTGGGGGAGATGCAGCCCTGTGGCTTTGTTCTGCGCTCCCTGCCCCCGCCCGGGGCTGACCGTCGGGGGCGCGTCTCTGACCGAGAGTCCAGGCGAGGACCCTGGGGGCTCAGGTGGGTGTGGAGCTGGAACGAGGCTGCCAACAGCATCACCTGGCTAGGTGGTGGTGATGGGCAGGGCAGGGCCTGCAGAGCACAGAGCAGGTCCGGGCGTGGACTGAAGTTGCCCCGGGCGCCCGGAGAAGGAGGAGGCAGAAGGGGGGCAGGACGGGGTCTTGGGCGGACGCTGGGATGGGTGACCCCGGGGCCGTGGGAGGAGAGGTGAGCGAGTCTGGGGGGACCTGCGGTGGTGGACTCCCCCTTCTCCCATGCCCCAGAGGGGACGTGGGTGGTAGGGAAGACAGCGCCTCTGGGGTCCCAGGTGGCCAGGGCGAGGGCCGGGGCGAGGGCCGGGGCGAGGCGGGCATGCCCGTGGGCGGGGAGGAGGGGCGTGGCACACACGGGGCTTCCTTCCTGACTCATCGCTCCTCTCCTGCCCCCAGGACACCATCACCTGGACGTGGCAAGGCCCCGGAGCGTAAGTCAGACCCCGCCCTGTCTTGTTTGTCCTGTCCTCCCGGGAAAGCAGGCCTGCTCCAGTGCCCGCCATGCTGCTTACTTTAGCAAAGGCAGAAACGGAGCGCAGGGCCACTGCTGCTGGACAGCAGTTCGGTTCGGCCCAGGGAGGCTAGCTGCACGAGGCTGGCCTTCTTCACACTCCTGGATTCCAGGACTGGAGTTAAGTGTCCTAGGCCCTGGCGGGAAGGTAACCGAGACCCTCTCTTCCTGCCTGTCCGCTTGGCGATCAGCTGCACACGGTCGGCCCCGGAGAGGAGAGTGGAGCACGCGGCCTCCTCCCGCGCGGCTGCTGGGGGCGTACGGGGGTCCAGGCGCCGGCATGTGGGCTGGCGTTCGGAGGCGGAGGGCTGGGTGGTGAGGCCACGCAGAGCCCTCCGAGGCCCCTGGCGCGTCCGAGTGGCGGGGGTGGCATTGCTGAGGCTGGAGGGCGGAGAGGGCGGAAGCTGGGGAATGTCTGGGAAGGGGATCCTTCGGGGTCCCGGTGGCCTGGGCTTGGGGCTGGCAGTGATGAGGTGGAAGTCGGGGGTGGACGGAGAGCTGAGGCCGGGCATGGGGATGGCATGATGTAGGGCCTGGGACAGCCAGGAGGGGACGGGGTCAGGTAGACGAGACTTCCTGAGCGGGAGGACGGACAGGGCACAGCGACTTCCAGGGCACAGGCAGGCGGCTGTGCGTGTGTGTAATAAGCTACAGCCAGGCGGGTGTGCGTGTGTGTAATAAGCTCAGTGGAGACTTCTGTTTAATCAAAGTAGCCTTGTCACTGGGCGGTGTGTTTAAGGTTCAGATTTAGGCTGAGGAAGGCTCAGCCTCCCCTCCTGAAGGAGAATTGCCTGCTCGGTGGTGCCCTCTGCAGGGGAGCGGGGTCTGGAGACTTTGCTCCAGAACTAGAAGTAGTTTAACTAAAAGGAATTGAGAATCTTTTAACCAGTGCTGTAAATCTGTTCATTTTTAAGGTTGAAAATCCTGTGGCTCACATTGTGTCAGTTTCACAATCAAGTGGAAATTGAGGTTTGTATAGATACAGTGTTACACAATATTGTTACACAATGTTGTATGTATCTGTATACAGATGCGTTGTTATACAATGTTATATTGTCTGTATTGTTATAATGTTATATTGTGGTCTCTATAGATACAGTGTTACACAATGTTATTTTGATGTCTCTATACATATAATGTTATATGGATACAATGATATATAGGGGTATCTGTAGATATAATATTATACAATGTCATGTTGGTATCTGTACAGATACAAAGTTATATGTCATCTGTCTTGCTTTGAACTTTTTCCATTTCTCATGACTCCTTAAAGGTGCTTCCCAGGGGTTTTGCATCAACTTTGTGTCTCTTGCATGACTTTTTATCCATTCAGATAGGATTTTAAAAATCAACAGGAAGCTAAGCCCATCATTCTTTTATTATGGTTAGCATAGCTTAAGGGCATATACAATTGGCATACCTGCAATTAATGATTCTTTTGGCTTATATTTTTACCCAGTACTAACACTGCTGATATCATACTGCTGAACTTATCATACTGTTATCCTGTTTAATACTTGGTCAGACCAGGTAGACTGCCTCCCAGTATTCAGCCCATTTCCAAAGTCACAATACCTGTCCTCTCTACTCAAATAAATATGGTCACATTCATGCAGCCTGTAAATTTAATTGAGTGGATGAGGAATAGAGTTTATTTTCTTAAAAGGGGAATTAACTTGCTACTCCTACACTTGAAAATGAGAGATGAGTCTTACACAACTTAAAGCATTTCATTTGCTACCTTCTGATAAATACTGCAGAGTAATACTGAATTTACAAATGATCCCGGCTTTCAGCCAGGTTTTTCACTTCAGTAGAACATAAGCCACTTAATTATAAAGGACTGGGCTGAAAGGGCCATGGCCCGAGTCCAAGGGTGGCTGGCCTGCAACCCAGGATATTTTATGTGGCTCGTTTGCTGGGGGCCGAGAGGCAGCAGCGGGGTGAGACTCCAAGGAAGATGCTCTATTTCAGACTGGTTTCTAATTTTTTAAGAGTTGGAAAGAAACTGTATGGCTTTGTGAAATCACTCTAAACTCTTTCTTTGTGTCACTCCTACAAGATGCCAGTGCTAATATGAGGAACTGTTGCAACTTACAAAGTTTTTAAAAAGGTAGCAGTAAGTGAAAGACTAGAATTATATGATGAGAATTGATAGGATTTGGGGATGTTCCTGTATTCTTGAATATCCATACTAAAGAAAAGGGCTCAGTGATGGTCTTTTTCCTTTTCTACAATGGGGGGTTGGCACAGGGTGTGAGACGTACTTATTTAAAACACGCAGAGACACACGTTCCTGGCACAGTTTATTATATTCTCCAAATGCAGTAGTTGTCAAAAAGCTAATAATAGTCTTTCATGTGGAAATAATTTGTCGTGTTACCCACAACACAAAACTGAGACTTTAGAAGTGGAAGCACACGTGCGATCCTTTTGATTCTAAAGACTAAGCCCCTGTGTGAAGGCATAAGCACGACTCACTGGCTTCCGTGTCGGGGGAGTGGTGCTCCTGGTGAGGAAAGGTGGCTTGTGAGTTTGTGCACGCGCGTGCGTGCATGGGCAGCAGTGACGACTCCAAAGACGATCCCAGCGGAGGGACAGGTCTTGATTTGCCTGGGAGGAGGTCATCGTCGTGGCGGTGGTGGGGCGAGGGCGGTGTCTCGCGCTCACGCGGGTAACCAGCGTCTCTGTGTGTGCAGTTCCTTCCCGTGTACACCCCCTCAGAGGAGGAGAAGGAGGACCCCACTCTGTACGCCAGCAACGTGCGGCACGTGATGGCAGAGTGAGTGAGCGCCCCTTCCGCGGCGGGGTGGCGGGCTCTGCGGGAAGCCCCGGTGCCCTTGGCCTCCCTGAGCGTTCATTACTCAGTGTCCTCGTCTGCCAGTGTCGTGGCCCTGCTGTAAAACCAGTCAGCGGCATCGGGGCGACGGTTGGATCCAGCCTAGGCTGAGCATCGGCCAGACTGTGCTTGGCTGCATGCTTTGTCTCCTGATTCTGTTGGAGGACATTTCTGCTTGTTCAACATTTGGAGGATGGTTCATTGCCACTTAATTCTGCACATTGCAAACGTCCGCATTAGCCAGCCGTCCCCAGGGGGGCTGCGTCTGTGCGCGTCCCTTGGAGACAGGCAGTGGGGCCACGGGTGAGAGCACTGGCCTGGGTCGGTGCGTCCTCGACACTTGCCATCTACCCAGACAGCGTTACTAAGGTTCTTACTCTGTCCCGCCGAGCTAAGTGTGGTATTTGTGCACTTAATCTTGTGCTGCTCGTACAACAGTGTGTGTGTAGCTAGGAATATTCTCACCTCCTATTTCCCTGCATTCCCCTGCATTCCCCGCTTGTTTCAGGCCCTGGCAGCCTCAGCCCAGACCCCAGGTGCCTTCACCCCTCCTCTCAGTCCCAGCCTCTCCCGGGCAGGGGCTGCCTCTGAGTTCGGCCACTGCAGTGCCTGGAGGGGTGCTCGGATGGTGTCACCTGTGGGGAGGTGCACACAGCTGCCCTGGTGCGACTTAGGTTCTAAAGGAAAGTCCATCTCCTCACTACGGATGCGTCGTCCCCGCTTTAGTGCATTCTGTGAGACACACTGAGCAAAATCGTGCGTTTAGCCTCAGCACATGTGAATTAACCTCAGCCAGGCGTTCAGTCTGCCCAGGCGCCCTCAGAGTGTTAGGCGCTGGGAGCGGAGTCCAGCAAAACGCGCCCGCTCCCCTCAGGCCCCCCTTCTCCGAATCCCACATGCGGACACAGCTGCCGGGATGCGGGAGGTGCTCAACTCCCAACTTTTGGGAAGTCAGGGCAGTGAGTGACACCCTTGATCAACCTCTAGATAAGAAAATAATATCCACAGAGTCGCAGTCCTGACAGGTTATGTGTAATTTTCTTTTTTTTTTAGTTCATGTTCAGACAAATTAACTATTAAATATTTTAAATATGTATCCTAAAGAAACTTTTATGGCGTCGTGTGATCTGTGTTAACAGAGACGCGTCACGTTCAGTGGAAAAGGGCAGAAACCCATCGGGTCTCCCCTTGCCTCACAGCCAGAACCACGGGGCTGGGCCGTCAGTCACCTCCCTGGTCTTTAGTCACACCGGGGCTGCACCTGGGAAGGGCCAAGGTCCCGACAAGCTTTGCAGGCGGCCCCTGGGCCAGCCTCGTCCCCCTCCCTGTGGATAGCCCGGGAGCTCCTGGGGCAGTTCTGGCGTCTGTCCCCACGCAACCAGGCCTAAGTGCTCTTAAGGGGAATTCAGCAGCCTCAGAAAGAAGCCTTCAAAGTCACTGTTTCCTTATTACCTGACTGCACACAGCATTGCCATGGCAACAAAGAACTATAGCTGTGCCCCAGTACCCGCCAGGGACTGGTTCCAGGACCCTCGGAGACCAAAATCCAAGGATGCTCGAGTCCCTTATGTGAGACAGTCTAGTGCATCTGCCCTCTGTGTCCTTGGATGTGGAACCGTGGATCTGGAGGGCTGACTGTCCCATCGAAATGAGTAAACACCCTTTCAGTTACGGAGGCGGGGTTGGGGGGCAGTTTTCTATATGTGGTAAATTTCCTACCATGAATGCGCTTTCCATAATAGTCAGGAGAAGGCTATTTTTCTTGAAATCTGACGCCGCTCTGTGGAATGACTGGGTTCTGACTCTCCCTCTGACTTCAGGGTGGTGCCAGCACAGATAGCAGCGGCCCCTGCTGCCTGCAAAGATGACTTGAGCTGAATTGAGCACCGCTGCGGGCAGCGTCATCCTCTTTAAGGCGCTAGATGCGCGCTAGTTCCCTAGTGGGCGGAAACCACAGTGATGCCAGGCTAACCACGAAGCTGGGGCAGCCCCGGGTTCCAAGTAATTGAGGTTTGGGGTCAGCTATTCGGCCTTTATGTTTAGTGCTGAATATGGTCTTTATTTTGTTTATTTATTTGTTTGTTTGTTTCTATTTTGGCCACACCTCGAGGCATGTAGGGTTGTTCCCCGACCAGGGATGGAACCCGGGCCGCTGCAGTGAAAGCGCCAAATCCTAACCACTAGGCCACCAGGGGACTCCCTGAACGTGGCCTTTAAGCATCACCCTTCCGCCCACCTCAGCGTCCAGAGCACTGGCTCTGCTGCCCCGAGGGGCCGGAGGGGGCGGCTGATGGCAGTGCCCTCCTCTCTCGCAGGGCCCTGGGCGTCTCCGTAACTGACTACACGTTTGAGGACTGCCAGCTGGCCCTGGCGGAAGGTCAGCTTCGTCTCCCCGCGGACACGTGCCTTCTAGAGTTTGCCAGGCTGGTGAGGGGCCTGGGGTGAGTTTCCTGGTCCTTTCTCTTGAGCACCTAGTTGGAGGCAGTGCTCCTGTGGGCGCCTGTGACACCGCAGTGAGATGGTTCACAGAGGGGAGAGGCTCTGTGCCAGCCCAGACACCCACCAGGACGCCACAGGGGCTCCGCCTGGGCACTTGGTGACCGAGCTGGAGGTCACGGGTGGCGGGCAATCGAGTTAATTAATGGTGCTTTTTCTGAGGTTTGGGGTTTTTTTTTTTTCTCTTTTTTTCAAATACCAGCTTCATTCCACACAGAAGTAAGTGTCTTAAACCCTGAATGGTCGGCCCTGGCTGTCTCTTTATGGACGCCCCCCCCCCCATCCGCCATCCCCTGAGGACCTGCCCAAGGGTGGGGTCCCTACACCCACAGGGGTGTCAGTGCTTGTGCGGATGTTCACACAGGGCACACTCGTGCCTTCAAGCTCCTGGAAGAGCCTCTTTTCTCGAGGACTGACTGCTGCCTGGTCTATGAATCGTTTTAATGTTTTGTTGGGTCTTAATACGTAACAGTAAATCTGCCATTTTCAGCATTCTGTAATTTTATTGAAAAAAAATGTTCCCCTCATTTTTTGTTTAGGCTAAAACCAGAAAAACTCGAACGCGATCTGGACAGACATGCAGAAAGCGCCAGGATGAAGCGGGGCGGGAGCTTGACTCTGCCCAAGTTCGCGGCGCAGCTGGAGGTCCCCGAGTCCCAGGCGCTAGAGGACCTGTTTGCCCTGTTTGATGAGGTAAGGCCTTGTGGGGGGGGGGGGGCAGCTGTTTCCCTTGTGATAGAAATGTTCTTCAGACAATTTTGGAAGCAGAGAAGGGGAAACCAGCCCTTGTTGCCCATCCTCTCAGCCACCCAGTCTTTGGGGGTATTTTCTCCCCAAAAGATGCTGTCAAATGCACATAGAAATTTGGCTTTAAATCAACGTTTGCTGATAAACACGCCTGTAGTTTGGGGTTTTTTTAAGCGGGTTGCCAAAAGGCCTGTGACGTCACACCCATGCTCGGGAGGGGGCAGGGCTGTCTCCTGAAAGCGTCTCTTCCCAGAGAGGCGGCGGGGAGATGGACATGCGGGAGTACGTGGTCGCCTTGTCCGTCGTCTGCCGGCCGTCCCAGACCCTGGACACCATCCAGCTGGCGTTCAAGGTAAGCATGGCGTTCACGTGACTTTTAAGCTGTGGGGTCAGTGAGACCTGGGTCACGTGAGACCTGTGATACTTTTTATAGTCCCTTCTGACTTTGGTAAACTTACTGTTTGCCTGCTCTACTCACATAAGCCTGTACTAGCCGTCATTTGTAAAAAGGCCCGCAAACCTCCTCTACTTGATTTCTCCCTGGAATCAGAGTCCTCACTTATAAGAAGAGTGTGGAGAAGGGTCTTCCTGAGTCCTGGATGCTTGAGCAGGACCAATGGGTCCTGTCTCCCAACATGGCCTCCCCATCAGCCTGTTGACCAGAGGAAAGCAGGGCTTCGGGACTAAGGAGCCACCTGCCCCGGCGTAGCCCAGAGCCAGGCCGTTCACCATGGGTGCAGTGAGTCTGGGAGACTGGGGAAGGCCCATGATGGGGTCCCGGCCCGCCCGCAGATCCACCTGTCTGCCCTCAAGCATGGCCTCACCTGGTCAGTCTCCTAGGATGGAGCTGGGCACGCTTTGCCACCTAGAGACATTCTGTCTGTGTCTCACAGGTGCAACTCACATTAGCCAGACTCACGAAAACATGACGTATAGCTCAGGAAGCCGCTGTCACTCACTGCTGGGAGAACCCCTTCTCTCCCTTCTGACCCCAGCAGACCCTCTCCATGGCACACTGGGAGAGTCCCCCACGGTGCAGGGCGGCTTCTGCGGGTCAGGCCAGGGGGTTAATCAGGTGGCGGCAGTGGTCCTTGGTAGCGCCCTGTCTCAGAAAGCCTGTCCCCTCCTCCGGCCTTGGCGGGCACCTCCCAGGGTTGCCCTTGGGCTTGTCGCCCCGTGCCGGTGCTGCCTTGGCCACGCCCCATCTGGTGGCCCTGCAGCAGCTTCTCTGACGTCTCCCGTGGACTCTGCTGCCACGACAGTGGCTGGCAGGGAGGTGGCCAGCTTGTTTCTCGGTGAGACAGCTGAGCATGAGCAGGACCACCTTCTAGCAGCGCTACCAGGGCCCCCGCCTGAGGGCAGGTGCAAGGGCTGCGGGGAGGACGGCACCGCTTGTGCCGCCTTGTGGGTCCCGGCACTTCTCCACGACGACCTTCCCTGCAGTGCCCACCCCTCACGGGCCCCCTGGCAAGGCAGACAGCCCCGTGCCCGGGCATCCCCATGGTGGTGCCGGTGTGTCCTCATATGGACATCCCGCCGCGGGAAGCCCGCCTCTAGGCAGGAGGGCAGAGTGAACGCTCCAAAAAGTCTGGGGGGTTGGGGAGCAGGTAGGTCAGGGGGCCCCCAGCGTGGGGAGGAGAGCCCGCAGACAGCGCAGGGGTGACAGCCCCCAGCTCTCCTGCAGCCCCTGGTCAGGCTGGGGGGAGGCAGGGGCCACTCCTCCAAAACTGGGGCAGGAGGAGGAGGACGTCAGGAGTTTACGGCGCAGGATGGAATGCGGTCGTGTGCTGGTCTCAGCCCGTCGGTAGCCAGGGTTGTGGCTGGACCGGCCCCTGGGGTTCTCAGTGTGACTGCAGTATGCCCTCGGCGACAACCATCAGGGAACTTTGAAAAGACAGGTCTATTACTCACAGGTCCTGGAGGGCACACGGCGCGCCCTGGGTGCAGCGAGGTCACAGGTCACGGGGAGAGAGTGTGGATCTGCGGCTCTGCCTTTGTCGGGGTTGAGGGTAGGGGCCTAGGGTTTGGGGGGTTCACTCTTTCTTGGCGAATTTAAAGCGTAAGAGTGGGAATTAGGGCACGGGAAAGGAGAAGCAGGGTCACTGAGGTGGTCAGTTATGTGGGTCACCCAGGGCCTTCTGGAAGGGGGACTTCACGGGCAGCGGGGCGGCCTGGCTCCTTTCCTGGCAGTTTCACTGGTCACCGCGACTCACAGCCGCAGTGTGTTCATTCAGGTGGGCATCCGTGAAGTGGGCACCTCGCAGCCAAAGGCTGAATGCCAGGTCCTCACATTGCAGTGTATATACCACCCTTTCCTGGTGGATTTAAAACACAAGAGCAGGGAACTGAAGGCTCCCGGCTGCCACCCTGCCCGAGGTGCTCAGTGCTCCCGAGGGCTCAGTTGTGCAGCTGAGTTCCGGCCATTCTGACCCTGTGGTATCTGGGCCGGCCGGAGAGCTGGGAACGCCAAGGAGGAGAAGCAGCTGCCCTGGACAGTCGGGCTGGTGGGGCCACGGGGTGACGCCTGCCCCTGCCTTGCAGATGTACGGGTCGCAGGAGGATGGCAGCATAGACGAGCACGCCCTGTCCAGCATCCTCAAGACCGCCTTGGGTGTGGCTGAACTGACCGTGACCGACCTCTTCCGGGCGATCGACCAAGAGGAGAAGGGCAGGATCACGTTCGGTGAGTGGCTGGGAGCTGGGGAGGACGCCCCTAGTGCGAGGTGGGGGAGGCGCTGCCCCCTGCACTCTCGCCAGGCTCTCCTGAAACCTGGCAGGGCTGGGGTGGGAGCTTCCAGTCTCGCTTCTGCAGGCCATTAACAGAAGCACGTTCCCAGCCCAGCTGTAAAGTAGGCGCCATCCCCAGGGCTGCAGCCGGGCTGAGATCAGGGTCCCCGGTGCGGGGAGGGACTCCGTACCCGGCCCGTCAGGACCGACTCCTGGGGCATCTCCTCTCCCGGGGTTTTGGCTGCGTCACCTGTCGCCACACAAAGCGGGACAGCCGAGCTCCTCGGGAGCTGGGACCGGAACCCGCCTGGGGACCGAGGCCAGGGCGGTGGGAGCAGCAGGGGCCCCAGAAGGCGGCTGCGCAGCACGCCGGCCCGCGTGCGCATCTGAGGCTGGGCCCGTAATCTCCCTAAAGGAAGAGGAGACGTTTGCTCAGGAAAGGTCATTGTGCGCGTTGTGTTTGGATGGGTTTTTAAATCGCATCCAAATGTCAGGCAGGAGCCGCGGCGCGCTGGTCTGGGTGTGCGCGCATGTCTGCGCGAAAGGGGGCCGTGCCTCCCGGTGAGCGGGTGCTACTGCTGAGCCCTGACCGACCACAGACTCCCGTGGAGGCGGCTCCGCTCCCAGCGGGAGCACGGCGTTTCCCTGCAGCCGCTGGAGCTTGTGGTGCCCTGGGCCCGGGCCTCTGAGCATCGCCGAGCCCCCAGGGTGCCCCAGCGCCAGCCCGAGGGCGCTCCCCACCCCGACGCCGGGACCCAGGGCCACCGGGAGACACACAGCCGCGCAGGCCCCACGATGGCTCGGGGTGGCTCTCTGTGCACCTGGTGTCCCCAGGGCCTAGCTGTGTCCATCGAGGCTCCTGCCTCGGGGGTATCAGGCCGCTGCCAGGATGCTGAGCACCCAAAGCAGGAGTAGCCGAGAGGACGTGAGAGCCACCCTGGTCTTCACGGGGAATGGGGCACACAGAGAAAACTGAGGTGCGGTGCCTCGTGGCCTCCCGAGGGTCCACGTAGATGCCACGACGCCCCCAGGGTGTGAGTGGGGCGCCAGGGAGAGACCCCGGACTCTAGACCTTTGTCCCCGCAGGCCGGTAACCGAGGTGCCTTTGTCTTTCCAGCCGACTTCGAGAGGTTTGCCGAAGCGTACCCCGACTTCGCGGAGGAGTACCTGTACCCCGAGCAGACGCGCTCCCAGAGCTGCGCACAGACGCCCCCGGCTCCCACCCCCAACGGCTTCTGCGCCGACTTCAGCCCCGAAAACTTGGCCGCTGGGACGGAGGCTTTTCGTAAGAAGCTGGACTAGGACGTAAGGTTCTGGAGAGACGAGGCCACTCCCCAGCCGCCGCCCCGTTTGCTGTGACAGCATGCGGGCTCCATGCTCCCACACGTGCTGTCCCTTTCCCGCCCTCGGGCCCGAGTCCTAGAGCAGCGCAGGCCTGAGGCCGTGGCCGTGCGTGCCCTGACACGGGCGGTGAGCTCGTGGGGGCGGCTCCCGGGGCTCCCTTCCAGGCGGCACTCGGGGGCCGGCCCGGGCGTTGCTCTCTTTTCACCTCGAGCCTCCCGTTTTGTTTCCATCCTCTCCCACCGTCCCTGCTGGTCCGTTCCAGGCCGCACAGGCCGGCGGCTGCTACAGGCACCTGAAAGCGGGACGTGTCACCCGCGTTTCGATTCCGGCACAAAGTCTCTGCCGACCTCGGTGGAATCGGTGGGCAGAACCACCATCTGATTTTTCAACGTTTCTATATTTGCAGGAGCTCATGAGTATTTTATAAACTTCATTTAGATACTTCGGGAAACACTCAGCATTTTTTTACGAAAGAGAATTGCTTTTCTACTTCATCTTCCTTTGAGGGTCAGGGGATGTTTATTTATAGGCCCTTTTCCTGACAGACCCCGAGGCTGTCTGGGGCTTAGAGCTAACTCTCCTTCCGGCCTCTCTCGACCAGGGAACTCCTCTCCATTGAGGCACCCGGCCCGGAACCACTTTTTTGCCTCCTCGGTCCTTTACAAACCCCCTCTTTTTATACCAGCTTGGGGTTTCTGTTTCCATGTGACATGATCTACTTCACCAAAGTGTCAACTCCGATCAGAGCATTGAATGTTGGGGAGATGAGGTGGGCCGAGGTGGACATGGGGGGGAAGTTCCTGTCTCCCGGGCCGGGTGCCCCAGGGGATGGTGATGCTCTGGAAGGCCCCGCCTGCGCTGACTGTCTCCCCATTCGCACCAGGGTTCTCGGGGCATCTGGAGCCGGATGAGCCTCGGGGAAGGAGGGGGTGGGGAGCAGCAGTGACAGGCAGTTGGGGCGCCCGGGAGGCCTGGGGGACTCCAGTCCCTCTCTGTGTCCGGGGGCGTCGGTGGGAGGCAGTGCCACCGGGCTCGGGGAGGGGTTCCAGGTGCTGCCTTCACTCTCACGAAACCACCTTGATCCATCTCCTTGTGACATGACTAGAAACCTGTCCTCAAAGCACAATGACAACCACACACTGAGTTTGTTCCCTGAAGCAAAGCCTCTGGGTCTGTTTGGGAATTTTTTTTTGAGTTTCTAAGATGATTGGATTTTCTCTTGGGGGCATCTCCATAGGAAGTGACCACCAGAGCCAGAAGTACAGGGAAAATGTTTACTAACTTCCTGAGGCTTGGAGATGCGCGTGTCTACAGTTAGACGTCAGAAAAGGAAACACCCTTAACTTCCGTTCATTCCGAAGCCCCTCCTGCCCCACGCAGGGTGCGGGGTGACTGACATCATTCCAGGGCGCTCGCCCGTCAGGCACAGAGCTTCCCGCACGGCCTTGGTAGCGAACAGGACTGATTTCATGATCGTGGGATGCGTGGAGTTTCATTTTTAAAAGAGAAAAACCCACACCTGGCAATGAAGGAGGTGAACAAGCTGAGATGTTCTGAGGAAGGGCCTCGGCCCCACGTCTGTGGATGAAGGGTTTTTGAATGAAATGCCGCTGTGCGTTTTCAGGAAAAAGTCTCTGATAAACAGACACTGAATGGATGTTTGTTCCTCCTGATCTTGTTTTCTCTTTCGCAGCGACTTAGGGTTGCGGGCATCCAGAACTGTGAATGTACAGAGCTCGGGACTGAGTCCCCTTGTGTGGGACCAGGAGCCACAGAGGCGCCCGCCGCCTGCATAGGCCCTGCCGGGCGCGAGGTGGGTGGGACGGGTGCCTCCAAACGAACTCGGGGTTTTCAATGGAACGAATAAAACGCAAAGTCTTACGTACTTGAGGACGTATTTGTTATGTGCGGTTTTTTTCATCAGAAAGACAACAGCAGACGTGACGCAGGGTGTGACAGGAGAACCAGTCCTGCTGGGATTTCTTAGTGCTTTTCCAGGATGTTGGGGAAGCATCGTAATTCAACTTCTGTAGAAAAAGCTTTCTGGATGGCAAAGGGAGGGTCGGAGGTTTCACTGGCACGCAGACAGCGGCTGATGTCTCACAGAACTCAGCCTCGTAGGCTGTTTGCCGACCTGCTGAGTTGGTTTCTATAATTTCTCTGCGAAACACGCACCTTCTACATACGCTTTGTCGAGCAGAGAGAGACAGGAATCTTGAATTCGTCCTATTAAATCAGTGAAGGATTTAGAAATAGAAGTGAAAGAAAGAGCTGATGTACTGCAGTCCCAAAAACTATATAGGAGAAAATTGAGGTTCTGTAGCCAGCGGCTTCCGGATGGAATGACACTTAGCATCGTGTTCATGTCGTAAGTCAGGGAAGCTGGAGAGGGAGCCCGTGGTCTGACCCCATCGGGGCGGCGGCGGAGGAAATGCACCAGAATGACATTCATGCACCAACAGGGGTAGGCATTGGCCCTTCCTAACATAACAAATGGGTGTTGCCTTTGAAATTGGTTAAAATTTGCTCAAGTCTTTAAGTAAAAATAAGGGCCAAAGCAAGCCAGGGTCTGAACGTTTCACATTCAAAGCTGGACGCAGCTTCCCAGTCGAAGGAAGGAGACAAGCAGCCTCTGGGAGCTGGGGGTGGGGGGCGGGAGGGGAGGGCACACTGCCCTGGGACCTGCCGCGGCTTCTGGGGGTTCCCAGCGCCCCAGAGGGGACGGGTGTTAAGGAGCGGTGGGCGCTCAAGGTGTTCCTGGTGGCGATTCCTACAGAAGCATAAGGTTCACCTCTGCCCAGCCCCCTGCCCCCATTTGCTGATCCAACCGGAAGCCTTCCAGCCAGTGGTGCAGTGGCAGCCCCCGGCCCCCTCCTGGGGCAGAGCTCCGCACGCGGGGGTGCCGCCGAGAGCAGCAGGTGGCCAGTGGCCCGACAGCCCATCCCTCCAGCCACGCAGTGCCCAGTCTCACTCCTTCCCGCGAGGGAGTGACGCACGGGATGTCATGGTCACTTCTGCAAGCACAGAGGCTCCACGTCCTCCCAGAAAGTAAGATCCAGGGAACCCTCGCGTCCATCCCGGTGATGTTCATTCTTCTGGTGCTGGCAGACACCCCTCGATGCTCTGTCACACGGAAAACTAGGTTTTCCCTAGCTCCCAAAGTTCCCGCTCCTCACCACTGCCGTTCCCTGTGTAAACTGAGGGCACACACACACACACACACACACACACACACACGCACATGCACGCACACACACCAGGCAGGAAGGCAGCTGCAAGGGCGCTGCTGTCCTCACTTCCGGGGCCGGTTGTGTGGCTGAGGCCAATATTTACGACTTCCTTCCTCCCTCCCCCATCCCCCCTCCCCCGTCCCCCGTCCCCCGTCCCCTGTCCTCCCTCCTCCCTCCCCCATCCCCCGTCCCCCTTCCCCCATCCCCATCCCCCATCCTCCTTCCTCCCTCCCCCATCCCCCATCCCCCGTCCCCCATCCCCCGTCCTGTGGCCCCCACCGCACCTTGGACGGTTGGGTCTTTGCCCAATGAGACGACTCACATTTTCCCTCCAACGTATCCGGAGCCTGTGGTCCTGCCTCTGCTACTCACAGGGTTTGTCCTGAAAGTGCCGAGAAGCAGCCAGAGGAGCCCCGGGCCCCTTCCCCTGCCGGCGTTAGCACCCGTGACACCCCCGGTCCTGTCTCGTCGCTGGCAGGAGGAGCCCAACAGCTGGTGACCATCTGAACTTTCAGCGCGGAGGCTCCACAGTGCCCCGAGTAGGAGTGTCTCATCCAGCGGAACGGAGAAGCGGGCAAGCCCAGAGCTGCAGAGAAGAGAACAGAAGCATGTGGCTGGTTCTCGGGCCAAGATTCAGGGCGGCGACAGGTTACCCCTCGCTCACCTGTCCCGGGGCGGCTCCGCCCGCCTGTCCCCGCGCATCCCCGTCTGCCAGCGCAGCCTCTCTCCCGGGTCCCGCCAGGCGGACGCACAGGGAAGGGAAGAGCCTGACGCTTCTGCGCGGAAATAAATCCCGAGCCCTGCTCCCCGGCCGGAGCGCAGCACGTGGCGCCCGAGTGCCACAGGCTAGGGCATCCCGCAGGCGCAGAATCACGCAGGCCACACCCCGCGGTCACCGGGTGCGAGGGTGAGAAGAGCATTCCCACAGCCCCCCGGTGTCGCGGACGTGCGTTGTGCCGCAACCAGCTCGAAGCACGCCCTGCGTGCCCGGGGGCACCCCATTAGGACGGACCCCGGTCACTGAAGCGTCAGGAGTCGTTTCTCCTCCCGTCAGGCCGGCGGCTTCTGGTGGGGGCTTGCTCAGAGCCGCCAGGCTTCCCTTGCGGTAAGAGAAACCCCTTCCTGACGTAACACGAGGTGGGCGGCGGGGAGTCAGCCGCCAGTGAAGTCCGCAGACCTGCTGCCAGAGCCGCAGGGGCGGGAAGGAAGTCCACCCCCGGCACAGGTGTATCAGGATGAGGACGAGCATTTCCCCTCGAGGACGGGGCTCCGGTGCGAGCAAGCTGACGCCCAGAGAAGGGGCCGCGCTGGGAGCTAAGTCCTGGGCCCGTGTCTGACGAGGCGGGGTCCGGCCCGGCCACACCGGCCGGGGCTGCTCCTGGTCACTCAGCTCCGCGTGGGGATCCGCGCTTCGCCCAGCCCCTCCGTCCCCTGCCGTGCTGTACTCACTGGGTCGGCTGGGAAGAGAGGCAGGCCCGTAGCCACCACCCGCATCCCGCCCTGGGCAGGGGCACCCGAGATACACACTACAGAGAAAACACCATGAGCCCGTCGTGTAGCAACGTGTGGGCCCAATGGAGCACAGACTGGGAAGAAAGCCGACCGAAAGCAACACCAAGGGTCCTATCACAGGTGACGGGAGGCCCAGGGAAGGGGAGGTTAGGACAGAAAAAACTATTGGACAGAGTAACGGCCAGAGTTTTCCCAAATCTAACAGCTCAGATATCCAAGAAGCTCAACTCGCCACAAGCAGAAGAAATATAACAAAAATACAGCAAGGCACTTTACAAAAAATTCTGGAAGCCACTGGTAAAGAGGTAATCTTAAAAGCAGCCAAAGTAAAAGAAAATATTATCATGGAACAAAGGTAAGAGTGACATGCATGTGGAAACCTGGCTCTGCAGAAAGAATAAGTGTTATTTAAAGAGAGACCGTGAAAACTTAAAAACGTATTGCAAGCCTTCAGAGAAAACAAAAACATAGAGGTATTATTAGTTAATAAGCCTATAGTAGAAATAAAATGGGATAGTTTAAAATAATAATTTCACCCAAACTAAGCAGGAAAGTAAGAAGAAAAAAATAAAGAACAAAGGGCAGATAATACAAATAGAAAACAAACAGCAAGTGGTAAACTTAAATCCAACCGTACTAGTAATTACATTAAATATAGACTAAAAACTCCTAAATGACAGTTTCTAGACCAAATTAAAAATCAAACAAAAAACCCTAACTATATGCTGTTTAAACACATATTGAAAGTTTAAAAAAAAACAAAAAATGGAAATATATGTAACGTGCAAACATAACCACAAGACAGCTGATGTAGCAGGATTAATAATATCACACTAAGTGACCTTTAAGACGAGGAGGATTACGGTGCCAAAGACAAACATTGCAGAGCCATAAAGGGTTCAGTTCACCCGAGGACACAGTCATCCTAAAGGTGTACATCCCCAGTGACATACCTTGAAATATACTAAGCAAACATAGACAGAATGAAAAGAGAAAATAAATAAATCAGCAAACGTAGTTGGAGATTTTCACACAATTCTCTCAGTAGTCTATAGAACCACCAGGGAAAGAAACACTATTTTGTAGAAAATTTGAAAAACCCCGTTTACCAAATTGACTTAATTGCCATTAAAAATGCACATGAAGCAGTTGACAAAATAGACTCTATGCTTGGCTCGAGAGTAAATCTCAAAATATTTAAATCGTACAGTGTATGTTCTCTCATCCAAAGGAAGCCGCCCATACTCCAAGGGCAGAACCGACCTCCATGGCCCCCCAACCACACGAGAGTCTGGCAGGGGTCTACCACAGGATTGTCAAGAGCTGCTCGGGCTCTGATTAGTTCTTTTAAACTTAGTAAACGTTAATGAGTCCACAATTTTGCGTCTAGTCAAGTGGAGGGGCAGAGGCTGCCATCCTGGAAGGGGTGCTCAGGTGGAAACTCAGATGGGTTTTGCCTGAGTCGTGAAGAAATCGTAACCCCCTCGGCAAAACTCAACTCTGGTCTTGCCACACAAAGCTTAAAAGCAAGACCTGAAAGAATGACCAAACTCTTTGTAAGTAGCTTACCTGCAGCCCAAAGTTCGAGAATATTCAGAGCAATATACAACTACCCAGCATCCAAAGGGTCAAATTCACAATGACTTGCATCCCATCAGAGGTCACCTAGATGCAAAAAGGCAGGAAAGATGATCTATAATCAACGAAAACAGACCCAGAAGTGACTCAGGTGACAGAATTAGAAGATGAAGGCATTGACAATCATCATGCAAAATCACTGGATTCCGTGTTCAAAAGCTAGCTGGAAGCAAGACTAACCATGTGTAGTTAAGACATGACAGGTGTCTTTTAAAAGACACAAATCTAAATTCTACAGATAAGAACTACGATGTTTGTGACGCAAGATACCCTGGTTGGGATTAAGGGTGGCCTTGACATCACAGAGGAGACGGCAAGTGAACTTGAAGAGTAGCAGTACGAACTATTCAAAACAAAATAGAGAAAAAAGACAAAAATTGAACCGAGCACCAGTGAGTGTGAGACTTCAAGTCGCCTGATATATATACCACTGGAGTCCCAAGGGCAAACAAAAATATTTGAAGAAATACTTTCCCAAATTCAGTACAGACTATAAACCTCTGGGTCCAAGGAGCTTAATGAATTCCAAGCACAAGCGCCATGGAGGAAACACACCAGGAGCATCGTAATCGAATGCTTAAAATAGATGATAAAGAGAAGGTCAGCCACCAGAGGAAAAGGACACAGAGCAACAAGCATGTGCACAGAGCACATTCCTCATCAGAACAACAGAAGCCAGGGAAGCAACGTCCATAAAATACGCAAAGAAAACACGGTCAACCCAGAATTCTTCACTCGGCAAAAATGTCGTTCACAACAGAGAAATAAAAATGTTTTTAGACACAAAAGCTAAAAAGATTTGTCACTGGCTGGCAGACCTCACTACACAGTGTGTGAAAGTAAGTCCTTACAGCAGAAGGAAAGTGATTTCATTCTGAAATCTGGATCCACACAGAGGCCTGAGGAGGCTCAGAAGCTGTAATCATGTGGGTAAATAGAAACACTTGTTTCTCGTCATTTAAATCTCTGTAAAGGATGATTGAGTATCTAAAGTAACACTGATGATGCATTCTGGGGTTCACAACACATAGGTGACAATGGCACAGAGGCCGGGAGGGGTGACTAGAAGTGGCCCCAGGTCCGTCCTAATGACACGTACAGCAGTGTGATGCCACTTGAAGGTGACACCAAAATGACACAGCAAAGAGATACAGCTAAGAGTCCAACAGGGGAAGCAGAACATGGGACTTGAAAACTACTCAGTCTGAAGGACAGCAGGAGTGGTGGTAAAGGGGGACAGAGGGCACAGTGTAGCAGATGGTAGATTTAACCCAACTGTATCAGCACTACATTAAATGTAAACGGTCAAACACCCCCATCAATTAGCAGAAATCGTCAGATTGGATGTAAAAGCAAGAACCAACCACAAGATGCCTGCCAGAAGCACACTTTACCCAGCCACCAATGGGCCAAAAGGAAAAGGACAGTGCCAACTCCATTAAAAGAAGGTAGGGTGAATGTTGATCTCAGAGCCCAAGTGGTCAGCGGGTGTAAGAAAGGTCATTTCACAGTAAGGATTCAGCTCCCAGGGGGACGTGGCCACCCTAAGATATGCGCCTGACAAGAGAGCTTCCATGTGAACCATGCAAAGATGGCAGAACCACAAGGACTATAAAACCAGTCCACATGGCTGTGCCTCAAGGTTTCAACACTTCTCTCCCAATGACCCATAGGACAAGGGTACGAAACTGATCTATACCTTACACCATGGTAATTTAAAATGGATCTTATACATAAGGGTAGAACCTAAAATTTTAAAACTCTTAGAGGAAAACTTAGGAGAAAATTTTTGTGATCTTGGGTTAAGTAAAAATTTCTCAGATATGGCACTAAAAGGATTCATTTAAAAATTTGATAAGTTGGGCTTCATCAAAACTAATAATTTCTGTTCTTCAAAAGACTCTATTAAGAGAATGAAATGGCAATCCAAGATTGGGAAAGCTATTGACAAAGCACCTGATAAAGGACTTGTATCCAGAATATGTAAAGAACTCTCAAAACTCAATAATAATATAACAATATAATATAACAAACAAACAACCTAAATGTGCAGAAGATTTGAACATCCACTTGACAAGAAGTGATACTGATGGCAACCACACACATGAAGGACTGCTAAAACACTTCAGTCATTAGAGAAATGCCAATTTAAACGGTAATGAGATACTACTGCACACTTATTAGAATGGCTAAAATTTAAAAGACCGGCCATTCTAAGTGTTGACAAGGACGTGGAGCAACGGAAACTCTTGCACTGTTCATGGAAATGTCAAACAGTATCACCACTTTGCAAAACAACTTGACAGTTTTTAAAAACAGTTAAACACACATCAACCAAATGACCCAGCCATTCCACAACTAAGCACTTAACTCAAGAGAGATGAAAGCACATGTCCACACAGAGACTTGTGCACAAGTTCACAGGGGTTTTATTTGTAAGAGTCAAACGTCCATCAATAGGTGAATGGATGAATAGATTATGCTCTATCTATACGATGGAATACTACTCAGCAATGAAAAGGAATTCACTGATTCGTGTAACACCACAGATTCAGCTCAAATATGCTGAGTGGAAGGAAGAGACCAAAAAACAGTCCTTACTGTAGGTTCCGTTTATATAAAATCCTAGGAAGAAAAAAGGAATCTATAGCTGTCGGACGAGCAGTTGCCTGGGTGGGGTGGATAAAGATGGATACACAGGAGCGCAAGGATTGTCTGTGATGAACATTATCCTCATGGTGCTCGTGTCCCGTGGCCACATAAACGGCCTCCCAAATTGTGCACTTGAGACCCGCGCAGTTTATGGTATGTCGATTAAACCCCAATAAAGCTGTCTGTAGAGCGAGGACACAAATGGCAAAATAATGACAGAAAATACAGTTAAGTTTTGCACAGATGGTGGGATTACAAAGTTTCCTTTGTCCTCCAATCTCGTTATTTTTCGGCATTGTTTTGGCTACTCTGGGTCCATACGCATTTTAGAACCAACGGGTTGAGCTGTTCAGAAGAGCCAGTTAGAATTTTGGTTGGAACTGGGTCGAAGCTATAGTCAGTTTGGGAAGAAATTAACACCTTAATGATACTGAGCCTTTAGATCATGGACATGGTCTTACCACTCCACTTCCTTCAGCCCTTTTAGTTCTTCAGCAGTGTAGTCTAGATTTCAACATTCATGTCTTGCACGCACACATTTTATGCCTAAGCATTTTGTTTTGGATACTATGGTAAATGAAATTATTTTAAATTTTATTTTATAGTTGTTTCCTGCTGGTATATAGAAATACAGTTGATTTTTGTGTATCCTATGACCTTCTAAATTCGCTTGTTAATTCTAGCTTTTGTTTTGTAGATTCATTAAGATTGTCTCCATAGGTGATTATGTCATCTGCAGATAAAGGTCTTGTCATCAATTTCCCAATTTTCTTTGAACTCTCTTATCACACAACCAAACACTAGCCAATGTGTAAGAATCACTGAGACCCAGATCTCTGACTGTCCTCTTCTTGGCTAGGAACAGCCCTGTGCACTACTCAGGTATCTGCCCACCAGGAAGATTTTCCTGTGTCTTCCGAGCGTGGCTGCAGTGCTGCAGGCTTCCACTCCCTGGTGGGATGGGTACACTGTGGGACCCATGTTTCCGCAGTCAGATGGTCATAAGAAACGCCCGTGAAGCCCAGGTACGGGTTAAGGGGGTGATACCGATGCAACAAGGGGGGCACCTGTTCCTGCAGCTTAGTTGTGTCTGCAGCACCCGCCCCAGCCTGAAAGCGTGTATATTGCCTCCACTTGATGACAGCAAATTGCTGTCTGTACCAAACTTTACGGGTTGGCTGGTTAATTTATGACGGGCAGCTCAGCTTATATGCTAACTGAATTTCCATGAGTTTCTGCTACGGCTCAGCGGTATACTAATTCAAACGGAGCATAAGGGTTTTCAGAAGACTGTTTGGTTATTCTCCAAAACTCCAAGTGTTTGCACTGAGTCCCTGCAGGGGCTGCCAGGGGCTCCACGCTGCATCTCTATCTTCCAGAATCCTCCACGCCCCATGGGTCCGGCCAGGTCAGTGTTTCTCAGAGTGTGGCCCCAGAACCTGCAGCAGTGGCATCCCCCGAGAAGTTGTTAGGAATGCAGGTCCCCAGATCCCACCTCAGACCTGCTGACTCAGAGTCTCTGAGGGTGAGACCCAGAATCCTTGCTTTGGGTGCGGGCCAGGGTTTACGCGGGTGACTTGGGAACTGCGCTAGGCCACAGCCCCCTCTTGCCAGTGCCGCTCGCTCTGGGCTCCCCTCAAAATGAACCCTATGAATAACTTGGGAAGCAGGCCAGCCCACTGGCCTCCTGCTCGGTCTCTGCAGCTGCCCCTGCGGGCTTGGCCGGGCTTCCCACCGCAGACCCTGAGCTGGCCTGACGGAAGCCCTTTGGGAAGCGCAGGCCTGGGCTCCAGCCTCGGCACGTGGGGAGCTTGGGGTGCAGGGTCCAAGCATCTATCCGGACAGATGGCCACAGCAGCATGGCGTGCCCGGGGGCGCTCCCAGGCTGCTGGCGGCTTTTCTTTCCGTCTGCTCGCCGCCCTTTGTCCCTCGGTGAGGAGCAGCCGGGCCAGGGTGGCCAGGACCCTCTGAGGGCAGGAGGCTGCTGAGCACAGAGCCCGGCGCTGCCCTGAGGGTCACGCCGGAAGCGATTGTTATTTCGGTCCTTTTCGCACTGTGTGAGGGTGGTCAGCAAGCAGAGGGGAGAACGGAGGCTGGGACACCTCATGAACGTCGTGTGACCCGTGAACTTGGGGTGAGGCCTTGTCCGGCCACCTGGAGCCCTGGCATCCTGGTCGGGTGTCGACGCCTGCAGCATAGGGTCAGAAAGGGCAAGGGAGCTGTAGCAGAGGTGCTCCCATGGGCTCCGAGCCCAGCGCCCAGTGAGGGTCCAAGCACCATGGTTCTGCTCGTCCCCTTACGTCTAAAGCAAAGCCAGAGGGAGCAAGGCCGGAACTGGGCCACACGTGCCCTGCCAGTGCCCTGGGCAGGGCATCCTCTCCCACCCTCTGTTGGCACCGCCCCCGAGAGTCCCTTCTTCCCTGAAAGCAGCAGGACGCCTGAAGCCAGCTCTCCTGCACCCCACTCTTCCCCCTCCAAGACTTTGCATGTCCAGATTAAACTAGCCTGAGCTGCTGGGACCACGTGTCGGGAGGCTCTGACATGTTCTAAGCTGCTCCCCTCGAGAACGGGCCTGTTAAGGTTCTTCTTTGTTGTGGGTTGAACTGTGCCCCCAAATTCAGATGTTGAAATTCTAAGCCCCAGGACCTCAGAATGTGGCCTTAATTGGAGCTGAGGTCTTTGTGGAGGTAATCAAGCTAAAATGCAGCATTAGGGCCGGCCCTGATCCAACATGACACAGACACACACACACACACACACACAGAGAACACCATGTGAGCATGAAGGCAGAGATGGGGTGATGCTTCTACAAGCCAACGACGCCAAGGATGCCAGCAAACCCCCAGAAGCTGGAGGGGGGCCTAGAGCAGGGTCCCCCTCAGTCCTTGAAAGGAGGCGGCCCCGCCGACGCCTTGATCTCAGACTTCTGGCTCCAGAACAGAGCGAGGATGCTATTCTGTTGTTTAAGCCACCCCATCAGTTATGGCAATCATCACTCTTAAAATCTAGCCGGGGACCGAGCCCATCGCCAGTGTGGTGACACCCGAGCTCTCCAGCTCTTCCGAACAGAGCTTTGGGGTGGCGTCCCTCCAGCCAGGCACCTCCTGGCAGACGTGGATCTGGGGATGAAAAAGCACCTCCCCTGCTGTTGAACTGCTGTGCTCATCTGGCTCCACTACCCCGCCCTCACCTGCAGGTGGCTTTCGGAAGCTCGGATAGAATTCTGCGTTTATCCACCATGGCTCCAGCCTCTCGGGAATCTCGAAGGCCTTGACGTCAGTGCATGGCCTTTGCCCTCCCGTGGATGGGGCACCTGTCGGGGGAGCACGCACGCTGCCTCCCAAGTCAGGGTGAAGCAGGCTGCTCGAGACAGGACACAGGGCGACGTCCAGCAGCAACTTCCTCGGTTGGCGGCACCCAGACGGGTGTCACCAGTGGGGCAGAGCCGCTCTGGGGGCAGCAGCTGGCAGCCAGAGCCACAGGCTCTCCCCTGGGCCCCCCCACGGGCTCTGCGGCTGCAACTGGTCCACAGCAGACAGTGAGCGACTGCCCTGAGGGTCGGCAGGACGATACTCTGAGATGCTTCGTCCATCCAGGGCTCTGAGCCAACAGCAGCCACGCCAATAATAAACTCTGGGCAAAGTTCCAAGCATGAGAAGGCCGCCGTTTAGTCAGCTCTAACTGCACAGGTTCCACCCGCACAGGTGCCGACAGGGAGGACCCTGCCGGGGATGATGGAGGTGCACAGGAGCTGGGCAGCTGCCTGCTGTGTCTTCTGCGGCCAGGCTGCAGGCCCAGCTCCCATGTCATCCTGCTCCCGAGCGCCCGGGCTTTTCATCCTGAGTCACTGTTGGAAGAGAGGGTCGGGTGGGGCGGGGAGGGGGGGAGCGTTCCCGGATGCACGCAGGACTCTTCTCCTCGGTGCAGGTTCGCCGACACCGTGACAGGCCACCCCTGTCCGTGTCTGTCGTGCACAGAGGCAGCTGCCCCGTGCTGTTGGGCTTGGGCCACAGCTACTCCCACCTCCCCGGCCCCGGCAGGGTTTGCTCTGCTTCCCGGGTGTTTCCATCTAGTATGTGTGCTTTTAACATACACATCTGAGCTCACTGGCTCTGCTCTGTGTTCCTGTGACCCTGTCCATTAGGCCCAAACCCAGGACCACTCCTCTTTCTTGAAACTCACATTGTGGAGCAGCTGTGGGGAGAGCCCGCCTGCTGTGACGGCCACTGGTCACAGATTCCAGGTGGCACATCACCATCTTCGGAGATCCCTGTCCCCTCCCCGGGTGTACGGAACAAACTGCGTCCCCAAAATTCATGTTGAAACCCTAACCCCCGTGCGATGGTCCTAGGAGTTGGGCCTCTGGGAGGTGGTCAGGTCACAGGGGCTCAGCCCTCATGAGTGGCACCAGTGTTCTTATAAAGGTGGCTCCAGAGCACTTCTGGGTGCTTCTGTCGTGTGAGGACTTGACTTCCAGCCAATCTTTCCATGTTCGTAAGCTGCCCCGCCTGTGGCGTTTTTGTCAGCATAGCCAGCGGAAGCCGGGACCCTGAGTCGTGGGTTCTGCCATGGACCTCAGTCCTGCCTGGAAGAGCAGCTCCTGCCGGTTCCTTCCCCGGTACCAGGTACCAGCCCTGTCCCGGGCACCAGCCCCTGGTGGGGAGGCTGCCGGAGGGGCAGTGAGGCGTGGTCCCCGGGATGAGCCATGGGGGCAGCGGCACTGAGCAGCCAGTGTGCTCTGCGGGCCCCTGGTAGAGGGACACTGCCGAGGAGGGACATACGGCCCAGACGGAGTGGAGAGCAGCTGGTGTGGGCGCCCCTCTGCAGCGACCGCAGGGCAGGAAAGTCAAGGCTTACACGGAGCGGGGAGGGGAAGGTTTCGGCCCAGGCTTGGGTCACCAGGGCCTCCACCACGTGCAGAGCCAGGGTGCCACCTACCTTGATGCTGTCCTGCACCTGTGCGTCCTGGGCCTGCTTGGTGGCCTGGGGACTCCATTCCTCCGCATCATGAATGTGCAGTCTTGCTGGGGGTCATCTCAACAATGATTCCGAATCAGTCCGTTCTGAGCCAGTATCGACAGCTGTGGCTTTCCGAGCTGTCCCTGGAAATCGTGTTCCGATGCGAGTGTGATTCGAGCCCCTTGATTCCAGTCGATTCACGCTCCATGTGGGCAAAGCGCGGCGACGCTTCGCTCCTTGCCTGACGCGCGCGGACACTGGGTCCTGCGAGGGGTCGGCTCTCGGGCCACAGAAGGACCCGCGTCTCCGCAGCCCGGATCCGGGCGAGGATCGGGTACCTCGCGGCCGGGGCGCAAGGCCGGAGGAGAGAAGGCAGAGACCCGGGCGGGGTCTGAGCCTGCCCGTCAGGGCAGTGGCAAGGGTCTCCGCGGCCCGGCTAGGGACGCCCACAGGACCCCAAACGCCAGACGCAGGATCCCTGCCCCCAGGCCGGCCCAACTCGAGTGGGACCGGCTGGTGGAGGAGATGCCCCAGGGCGCCAGACCTCGGGAGGGGCGGCCGAGGCGGGAGGAGCGGATGGAACCGACGTCTGGGGAGAGGGGTCGGTGCAGCATCAGGAAGGCGGCCCCTGCGGCAGCGGCGGGAAGAGGGAGAGTGGGCAGGAGAGGGGGAGGGAGGCGAGACCCGGCTCGGCCCCGCGGGATCCCGCGCTGTGCCCCGCGCGCCCGCCGCCCAGCTCCCTCCCCGCAGCGACTGCTCATCCCGGGCAGAGCGGCGGGTGGGCCAGGGGAGCCCCCGCCCCAGGCAGATGCGCGGGACAGCCCCGGGGGGCGCAAGCTAGAGTAGGAGGGAGACGGAAAACCGCCCGTCTCGGTCCTGCGAGGCCTGGGACCCAGAGGTGACCCTGCTCCCGCTCGCCCCAGGTTCCGGGGCGCGCGAGGCCTCGGGCAGAGCGCGCTGCTGGCAGCTGACTGGCGCCGGCGGTCGGGTCCCGCGGGGCGGGGCTCGGGGGCGCGTCCGGGCTCGTCCTCCGCCCACCCGGTGCGGCACGGAGGCGGAGCCAGGGCGGGTGAGCGCCCCCGGTGGCCGGCGGGGCGGGTCCCGGCGACAAGATAAGAGGCCGGAGCGCAGCGGGACGGGAGCGGCATCTTCCGCGGACGCTCGGTGTCAGGACCCCAGCAGAGCCGAGGCTGGGGCGCGCAGGTGAGGC
Organism: Eubalaena glacialis; assembly: GCF_028564815.1. Classification (NCBI taxonomy): domain Eukaryota; kingdom Metazoa; phylum Chordata; class Mammalia; order Artiodactyla; family Balaenidae; genus Eubalaena; species Eubalaena glacialis. Next base: position 910,099 of record NC_083719.1, on the reverse strand, counting down.
CGGGCCACCCCGTGGCCCGCTCCCCGCACAGGTGCCCCTGCGCATCCTCCGGGCGCTCCGCTCCCGCCTCTGACCCCGAAGGCTGCGGCCGAGGGGCGCCCGGCCGGGGCAAGCACCGTCGGGGGGCGCCGTGTCCCGCAGGCTGCGGCGTCTCCAAAAGTCACCAACAGTTGGGGTGCACAGCGCCGCGACAGTGCCATTGGCGATCTTAAGGTGAGGTGGCCGAGAGGTGCGAGCCCCGGAGCGGGCACGGGGCTGATGCGCGCCCCCGTGGCCCCTGGCCCCATCCTGCCCCAGGCTCGGAGAGACGGGGCAGGGGCCGGCTGTCCCCGGCTTCCCTGAGGCACTGACCCCTGGGCCCCGGGGCTGTTTGTGGCAGACCCCTCCCTGCTGAACCAGACCTGCCCGGGGTTGGGGGCACCTGGGCAAGCGGCCCCCAGAGCCAGCAGGGGTGATTTTCTCAGCCATCGCTTCTTCTCACAGGGCTTAGTCTTTGACCTTTAAGATGGGGCAGGGGTGCAGGGTTGTGGGGTGCTGAGCGTCCAGGCTGTAGGGTCGGACTGCAGCTCTGTTTCTGTCCTGGGTGCGGAATCACACTTTCTAAGCACCACATTCGCTTTCTGTACCCAGACCTGGCCTCTGAGGCCGGGGCTTCAGGGGTGGGGTGAGCTCACCCCAAATGCAGAGCCGGGGTCTCCCTGGCAGGTGGTCCCCGATGCGCCTGCGAGGGCCACTGTCAGAGCAAACCGGCTGGGATCTGGCGCCTGCACAAGCCCAGCCCTCTCCGCTGGACCCCACTGCAGGCCGGTCCCTCCCGCTCCTCCCCACCCCCAAGTCCCTTCTGTCCCTTTTCATTCATCTCAGGAATGTGCTGTCGTGTTTGTCACAGAGACGTGGTGCATACAATGACATGTTGTGGGTTTCTGTTCAAACTTGGTTGCCGAGGAAAATAACCCCTTTACCGCTGCCATCCTGCTACCTTCTGCTTCAGAGTATGTGTGTGTGTGTGTGTGTGTGTACGTGTACACATGCAAGCGTCTGCAGTTGAAACATCCAAATCCCAGAAGAAGTCATATTTGAAGCTGCCCTGGGCCTCGAGGGCCCACCTTGCTCTCAGCCGTGTAATTTCTGTGTTACACACTGTGTGTAATTTCTTCTGTTCTCCTTGATTATATTACCCAGAGTTTCATGAAGGTAACCTGGAGATGATTTCCCTGGTAAAGCTGCTACGTGCAGGAGCTAGTCCTGTAAACCCCCAGGTAAATCCTGACTGGAAGGGTTTACCTGACCGGAAGCTCTTGTCCCTGCCCAGCCCTTCCAGGTGTGGCCGCAGGTGGTTGTGGAACGTGCAGCCATTCCTTGAAGGAAACTCTTGTAATCGTTACTTTGAAACTTTGAATTCCCGTGGCTGACTCTGGTTTTAGAATGTTGCTTTTGACTTTGGTCTCTGAGTATAAAGAATGTATGTGCACTGTTGTGAAGACTTACTATTGAAAACGATTTGAAGATTGTCAAATTACTCCCTGGCAATGTGGGGAGTGCGGAGGTAGCATCTTGCATTATTACTAAATTAGAGAGGACACAGCGTTGCACTTTGACGGGAATGGAGAGGGGTGCGGGGGAAGGGGGCGTGGAGCAGAGACTGTCCTGAGGTCTCCACGGCCTGTCTCCCAGCCCCACGGGGAGGGTAGCTTATCTCCTACTGTCCTCAACCCTGGCTGCGTCCTCTTCGGTGCTTGGAGTGCATTTGTTCTGCCCCAAAGAAATGGCTGGAAATGCCTCCGATCTGCGCTCACGCCACCGGGGGCATCGTGATCTGGCTGCTACATCGGTGCATTCCTGTGTGTTTCTCTTTCCTGCTGGCTGTAGACGGAGAGGGAGGAAGCACTGAGTCCGGGAGGCCATGAGTAAGAGCAGGTGCTCCGTGGCACTGATGTCTTCCGTGGTGGCCGCAACGAAGGAGGCCAATGCCACGGGCCCGAAGGCGGTGGAACTCGTCCTGGTCAAGGAGCAAAATGGGGTGCAGCTCACGAACTCCACCCTCCTCAGCGCCCCGCGGAGCCCCGCGGAGGCCCAGGAGCGGGAGACCTGGAGCAAGAAGGCCGACTTCCTCCTATCAGTGATTGGCTTCGCCGTGGACCTGGCCAACGTCTGGCGGTTCCCTTACCTGTGCTACAAAAACGGCGGGGGTGAGTGCGTCCCCCCCCACCTGCGCCCTCCCGCCGGCCAGGGCCACAAGGCGGGTATCTGGAGGAATGCGGCATGAGTGGGGCGCAGTTTCCCCGGATGAGTGTCCTGGGACTGTAGACGTAGAGCTCCGAGTGGTCTCCTTCCCTGACTGTCCTTTCCAGCCGAGGACACTGAGGCCAGGAAAGCGGGATCCCCGAGGGAGCGGTCAGAGGCACCGTGGCTCTGCTTTCTGTTTCCAAAGGTGACTTTCACTTTGGAAAAGAAAACTCTCCAAGGCCCAGAGAATGGTATCTTTGGCTGATTTAACCAGTGTTTACAAAGCATGCAGAGGCCCTTGCAGTTGCCGGCACCAAAGATGCCCTGGGAGTGTGCCCATCTCCCTCCCCCTGCACAACCAGTCCCAGAACTTCCATGTGTGGGCTTGAGGCAGAAAACTAAGAAATGGGCCAGGGTCACCACAAAAATTCAAGCTGAGAAGCAGTTAGGTTGGCGCCTGTTTCCTGTGAGTCCCCCGACACTGCCACCCCCTGTCGGGGGTCACTCCATGCCACACACTTGGGGCTTCGGGAGACTTCCTTGGGGAGGGCCTGCCAGGGTGCCTGTGAGTGGGTCGGCATTTCGGCACCCCGCTTGAGGCCTAAGCAGGGACAGAAGTTGCCCCAAGACAGGCATCACTCTGGGGTCTCCCTGTCTCCCCCGCCCCTCCCTGGAAGAGAGCCGAGACAAAGCCCCCTTATCTGAGGCGGAGCGAGAGGGCTTAAGGATGCTGAGCCTGCAGGGGCCTGAACTTTGTGCCCTGAGCGAGGCTGCAGCCCTGATGGAGGCAGGCTCCAAATGCCAGGGGCCAGGCAGGGTCACATCCCGAGGATTCACAGCTCAAGAGGGCAGACATCTCCACAGAGGAGGTGGGGGGGACACAGGGCAGGCCCTGCCGCGCAGGTGGGGAAGGGACAGCGCCCAGGAGCAAAGCCACGACGTGGGCGGTGCGTCATCTGCTCTGCTCTCAGGGCTGACCCATAACTTGGGGAGGGAGCTGACCGGGAGTCTTGCAGGGATGCGTTGGGGCACAGATGACAGCGGGGGCCAGGCATGGAGGCAGGAAGCTCACCACCCCTGCCTGCAGGGAGCTTCAGGGAGAAACAGGGACAGGACACGGATGACAGTGGTCATGCCCAAGACACACATGGTCGGCTGGGACGGCTGAGCCCTCGCTCCAATGACAACAGGCCAGCCCATCCTCGGCCCCAGGCTGAACATGCTGTCGTGTCCCCCAGGTGCCTTCCTGGTCCCCTACCTGTTCTTCATGGTCATTGCCGGGATGCCGCTTTTCTACATGGAGCTGGCCCTCGGGCAGTTCAACAGGGAGGGGGCTGCCGGCGTCTGGAAGATCTGCCCTATCCTGAAAGGTAACGGTGGGGACGCCCCCTTGCACCTGGCGTGGTGTGGACCAGGGCAAGGCTGGAGCAATTTTGAAGCAAGTCAACCCCAGCTGTGTGCATTCAGTCCTGCTTTGCTAGGTGTCTAGGCACGTGGACACATCCTTTTAATTTTGGTGCTACTTTAAAGATCTGTAGTGACTAAGGATTTGAGTGTGTCTCCTTGTTCCCAGGTGAGGCCAGCCTGCAATTGATGAGTAGTGTTGTTTTGTCAAAGTGCTAAAATAGTAGCAAAGATAAAAAATACTCCTATCTCTAGATCTGTCATCTGTCATCTATAATCTATCTGTCATTCATCTATCCATCTGTATTAGTTTGCTAGGGCTGCCTTACAAAGTGCCACAAACTGAGTGGCTTAAATAATAGACATTTGTTGTCTCAAAGTTCTGAAGTCCAAACTCAAGGTGCTGGTGAGCTTGCTTCCTTCTGAGGGCTCGGGGGGGGGGCCTGCTCCAGGCCTCGCTCCTTGGGTTGTGGGTGGCTGTCTTCTCCCTGGGTCTTCACATCCTCCCTGCATGTGTGTCTCTCCATCCAAACTTCCCTTTTTACAGGGACATCAGTCACACTGAACTAGGGCCCACCCTGACTTGATCACCTCTGTAAAGACCCTGCCTCCAAATAAGGTCACATTCTGAAATACTAGGGGGAAAACTTCAACAAATGAATTTTGGAGGCCATGATCCAACCCATAACACGATCTATCTACCATCTGTGGTGGAGTTCTTCCTTTCTGACGGCCTGCTGGGTGAACCCAAAGGCGTGAGCAGCTTTCTCCTAGGCTAGATGATGCACAGCTCACTCAGCAATGGAGCTGCAGGGAACCCCTGGCCCAGCTCACCCCACACGCCTCTGCAGGGCGAGGCGGCAGCTCTGGGTTCAGGTGCCCGTGCTGGGCGTCCCCTTAGCAGGATTTGCTCACAGAAGTCAACGCTTAAATAAGAAGTCACTGGAACGGCCTCTGGTGCGCTCGGGGTTCCCGAGGGTGGAAGCGCAGGAAGCTGAGACTGCGGGCGCCTCTTCAGAGCCGGGCAGGTCGAGGGCACGGCCGGTGTCTTTGCGGGCAGGGCCGATGCCGTCAGGGGCGGCGAGTCCCCCCTGACACTTCAGGATGCGTGAGTTCATCCTGACCTCCGGGCCTGCCGGGCAGCCAGCATCTCTCGCGATGGGCTGCGCAGCAGTCGGTAGTTACACAGCACGAAGGTGCCGGGTCGGACGTGAGGCGGGCCCGCCCTCAAGTGACCGTCCTGGGGGGTGCCAGGGAAGGACGTCGGCTGTGCGACACGTTTACTTCTGGAGCAAGTTGTCAGTTTGCGACGTGACATGACCCCAGCCCACACCTCCCACCAGGGAGTCCAGAGCTGAATCAGAGTAAATCAGCCTCTCCCGAGAAAAAGGACGCTGACCCCAGGGCTGCGGGCCCGCAGACAGAAGCAAATTTCCAGCTGTGTGTCCTACCACAGAAGAATTTTCTCCAACAAAACTGCCAAAGTGAATTTCTGTACTGCAGTTTGTAGAACATCCATAAGTGGTCTCCAAGGGTCTCGAAGGACTCGTTAAGCCTGAAGAATTTGGCTACTGCAGAAAATCCAACTCGAACAGTGAGAGTGTCAGCCCCTCCGCAGGGAAGTTACGCGTGCAGCTGCGGAGCAGTCAGCACGGCCTGGCCTCAGAGGCTGGAGACCCGGGCGGACGCCGGCTGGCTCCGAGCTGCGCCCCACGCCACGGCCCCGCCACGCTCCTGCCTCCCAGGTCTGGAAACTCATCCTCCTGGAGGGCTGTGCGGGGCCAGTGAGGCCACATGGAGAAGCACCCTGCAGCGCCCGCGGGCGGAAGCTCAGCCGGAGCCTGGTCAGCCCATCTTGTAACTGGGGATTTTGGGAAATCGCACATCACAGAAAGTCAGCCGTCGAGCCTTGGAATCTTTGTGTTATCAACACAGGGCTGTTTGTTGCAGATCAATGAATCAACGCAAGAACTTCTATGTGTGTAGAAGAGACGCCTTGAATAGTTTGATACTAACAAAGCTACAATCGCTAGCAGGTGATCCCCTGCTCCTTCAGGTTAAGTTTCTCCATGGGATGCCCACTGGACAGGAGGTCGGCATCGCTCCTTGAGTTAGGTGAGGCAACCCGTGCTGTTCTGGATACCCTGATACACGTGCCTTCCTTTCCTTCCTTGTCTTTAAAAAAAAGTTTAACTAATAAAATTGCACGTACTTTCATGTGTCATTAAATAGGGGGAACACATGATAAATGAAGACATCAGTTAAAATGCCCCAAACGGTCATCATGGGGCCGCAGGTCCTCCAATGGGGGATTGGCGCATCCGGGCCCTGCGGAAGGGAACCCAGCTCTCTGGGGAGCCCTCTTCCCCGTCCTTCCCTTCCCTGGACCTGGGAGTCCTTCCATGGGCCTGACTGCACTGAGATCAACCCGAAAAGGCCAGGCAGTGGCGCCCACGGTCAGGGCGAGGGCCCTCAGAGGGCCGTGCCACGTCCTCGGTCCCCGGCACTGTCCCTCCAGCGGCTGCCGGTGATGCCAAGGGCAACCAGTGTGACCACAGGGCCTGGGAGGGGGTCTCTCCAAGCTCTCCCTCCCTCTCCTTCCTCTGTCTCTGTCTCCCCTCTCCCCCTCCCTCTCACTCTCTTTCCCTCCCTGTCCCTCCCCTCCCCCTGCCCCCTCTCTCTCATACACACACACACACACACACACACACACACACACACCCCAAGTAGATACGAAAGGCGCTCAGACCGACAGCGGAGGAATTCTCTCCTGTTTTCTTCAAAGACCTGCCAATGAATCTTGCAAGGAATGGGAGGCTGTTCCATCAGGGCGTGTCCTCCAGCTGGGGTCCTGGAATTACTATTTGTCCCCGACACCCTCTTCCTGCTAAAGCCAGCTCTGGGGAACGCTCTGGAGTGACCTGGCTTTAGTGGTGGAGAAGGGGGCTGTTGTCCCTCCTGAGGCCCGAGGATGCTCCGTTTCAGGTCGTCTGGTTAATTGCCTAAGATAACCCCCACTGTGTGTACGGCATGGAAAACACTTATTTTATTGACTATAAAATAATTTATTATATTTTGTGGTCAATTATATTTTAGTGTGGTTTACCAAACTCTTCCTCTTTCTAAAAAAGAATTGTAAGTGGCTTAAAATAAAACAAAATGCATGCAGAGTTAATATTAAAAATACTGAACAAACTGAAATTTAAGAAAATTGACCTTAAGAGCTGTGATTGAAGTTCACACTTGGTCTTGAGCTTCCTGGTAGTTGGACAAAAGAGGAACTCATCAAGTTCTCATTCATATTTTCACTGGAAGTATTAGAGGGGACCGAGCCTTCCACCTCCTTGGGAGGGACATTTCCGGTGGCACAGAATAATAGAAGAAACGTATCAGGTGGAGCTTTATTTAGAGTATATGATGACGTATGAACCCTGATCATTCACTGACCAAGAGCATTCTCAGAGCAAACAGGGCAGTGGATTTCGTGTGGCTGGATCTTAAGTGAGACAAAGGAAGAACTTGAAGGCAGGGTCGGTGAGGGGCTGCCCTTGGGCGGCCCAGGGCCAGGGCTTCCTGGGGCTCTGTGGTCCTGGAGGACAGAACTCAGAGGCACTGAAAGAATGGCTGGCGCTCACAGCCACATTCCTAGGAAATCGTTCCTTCACGCAGGACTTTGGGGCCGCTGGACAGCAGCGCCCTTGGATGGGGGACCCTCCAGGGCTGGTGTGTTGCTGCTGATGGGGTAAAGCCCACGTGCCCTGGGAGCCACATCAGCCCGGGGCACCCTTGTCCCTCTGCTGTGACAGCGAGAAACCTGGCCTGCCCAGCGGAGGGCTATCCACACGGCGGTGGGTTCAGAAGGACCAGAGGCGAAGGCAGCTCTCTCTCTGACACCGGATTGGATCTGCTTTAGTGTTTGATCAAAAGCTCCGTTGAGTTCCCCAAACTTCAAGTGGAGGAGTTGGTGTGTGGCGTTGTCACCCTCCAAAGATTTCCAGGCAGGCGCCCACGGCCCACTCACCACCAAGGAACACCTTCCGTGACGCAGTGGAAGCAGCGTGGCTTCCGCCGACGTGGCTGCGGGGCGAGTTCACGGGGAGCCACAGCATCTCCTAAGGAGCTCAGGGAGCGGAAGTGCAGTCAAGACTCATTTCGCGTGGATGAGCCCACGTGGGAGGAGCCCTTCTGAGGAGCAGTCTGGGTTTCGTCATCGCTGCTACTGAGCACGTTTTCCAGGAGGGACCACGTACCAGGGACTGTTTGCTTTTAAATAAATCACTCCTGATACTGGATCTGTTTAATATCTACACATAAATAAATTGTAGTCCCTCTCTTTTTGCTTTCAGGGTAGGAAGAGAATTTTAATGACGTGTCCTAAACAGGAAAATAGCTTCTCCTAAGGGCTAGACCCATAAAAAACGAGCCAAGCCACTCCCCAAAAAAGTCGGCTTGAAGACGAGCCCCTCCCCGGCCACAGGCAGGCAAGACGGGGCAGGGCGCCCACCAGGTTCTAAGACAGTGACGTTATCGTTATAGCCCAAACTAGTCGTAGCAACAAAGCCGGGAAAGAAGGCTGAAACAAGAGAGCTCTGCGTGGAGCCTGACACAGTGACCCACAGTAATGGGCCCCGGCACTGCTTGTCCAGCACTGAACAGGGAGGAGGTCTCACGGCCAGACCACCCGTCCACCACAGCCAGGATGTCGCGTCTCCAAAGACTGCTCACCACTCTGTTCTGCTCCAGGAGCCAGGAGCCCCTCAGGGACTGTCACAAATTCCAGGGCTTGTGATCCTGGAGAGGGCACTCTGACGAGCCCTGGGGGGCCCTGTGTGGTCATAGGTGACCTTTGGAGACCCTGGATGGTCATGCATGGTCCTGGGTGATGTTGGGTAGACCCAGCTGACTCTGTTTGCCCTGAGTGGCCTAGAGGGGCATGGTTAGCTATGGGTGGCCATGAATGGCCCTGGACAGCTCTACGTAGCCCAGGTAGGCATGGATTGTCTTGGAGGCCCTGGATGGTCCTGGATGAGCCTGGGTGGCTGTGGAAGAGCGTGAAAGACCCTAGTTATCCTTTAGTGACTATTGGTGGCCCTGCATGGCTCTGGGAGGCACTGGGCATCCCTGGGTGACCCTGGATGGCCTTCATGGCCCTAATGGCATGGGTGGCCCTGGATGGCCTTAGGTGACCCTGAGTGGTTTGGGGTGGCCTTTGTCGACTTGGTGTTGTTCCTAGATGGCCCTGGGTGGTCCTGCATGCCTGCGGATGATTCTGATGGTTTTGTTTGGCCGGTGGCCCTGGATAACCCTGGGTTGAGTTGCCCTGGGTGACCCAGAGTGGCCCTAGATGACCTTAAGTGAGCCTGGATGACCCTGACTGGCTGTGAGTGATGGTGGACAGCCATGGATGGCCCTTAGTTACCCTGTATGTCTGTGGGTGACCTGGCTGTACCAGGGCATCCCTGGATAGCCCTGCATGTCTGCATAGACGTCAAGGGCCATGGATGGTTTTGGAAGTGGGCAGCCCCTTCTCTGACCATGACACGAAGTCTGGGACCCACACTTTCCCTCGTCTTCTGGCGTGTCTAAAGGCGCTGCCTGGTTTCGGGAAAGCCCAGGTGGAGCTGTGACCGGTGAGGGGAGGGGCAAGGGTGAGCTGCTGATGGGGCCGTGCTCTCCCCACCAGGCGTGGGCTACACGGTCATCCTCATCTCACTCTACATCGGCTTCTTCTACAACGTCATCATCGCCTGGGCGCTGCACTACCTCTTCTCCTCCTTCACCACGGAGCTGCCCTGGACCCACTGCAACCACACCTGGAACAGCCCCCGCTGCTCCGACGCCCGCGCCCCCGCCTCCAGCCCTGACCCCAATGACACCTTCAGGACCACCCCTGCCGCCGAGTACTTTGAGTAAGTGGGGGCCTCGGGGTCTGATGACACCCCCGGGGGTGGGGAGGGGGAAGCCGGGCCAGCCACCCACCCCTGCTGCCTCCCGAGGATGTGGGGAGGACCCCTCCCTGGCCTGTGCCACGTCCCGTTCCTCTGGGCTCTTGTGGGCTTATTTCTGACCCCACCTCAGCAGCTCAGCACGGCTCCTGCAGGGAGACCTCGCAGGGAAGGGAAACTGGATGGGCTGCCCCGCCTGCTCCCTGCGGCCCTTTGGGGTCTGTTGGGGGGGATGGCCTGTGACCCTGCAGATGCCGCAGGGAGGAGGCGTGTGGGGCTGGGCTCCGGGGGCTGCAGCACCGCCTCCAGAGGGGGCCGGGCTCCCCTTTCTCAGTCACCTTCCCCTTCTCCCTCCGCTCGAGTCTGGTCTCCAGCCGGAGGCGGGATCATCAGACAGTTGCCCGAGGTCTTCCCTGAGGGAAGGCACTGTCCCACTCCTGGGGCCTGTGGAGCTGGGTGAGACACCAGGTGTGCAGGAGAGAAACTGAGCCTTCGGGCCCTGGGAGAATCTGTCATGTGGGTGTAGGAGTGACACCGCCAGAGGGCAAGGGATGTTCATGGAACCTGCGGACATTCAGCGTCTGAAGTTGCGTGTTTCTTTGCTCTAGAATCCCCGCCACATGTGGGGAGCGTATCTCCAGGACTGGCTGCTTCAGAAAGTGGCAGCAATGGGCAGGAATGGAGTGAGGCGGGGTTTGAGGGGCCTGGGGGGACCGCCGGAGGGATGGGGTGCCTTTCTCAGGCATTATTAGGAAGAGCATGGTTAGGGTGGGGACGAGGGTTGTGTGTGATGGGACTTGTTTTATTTTTTGGAAGATACTCTTTTTGGCGGTTTGGGATTAGAGAGTGAAGGAGTCTGGGGAGGGCAGGGAGGGAGGTTCTGTGAAGAGGGGAAGAGAGGGGCCACTGAGAACCCGCCTGCCTGGAGGAGGGAGAGGCCAAACCTGGGGGGTGAGGGCCTGGGTCTCCAGGAGCTCTCAGGAGGGGGCGAGCGGGTTTCAGAGGACAGGCGGGAGACGAGAGTCCACCTGGGATGGGTCCCATTAGATCTGCCTGAAAGACACCGATGCGGACATACCCGCGAGAAATGGAAACCCAGGCCCTGTCACCTGAGTGTGTGGGCAGGACTCAGAGTGACAAGCAAGCAAGAAATGATGGATTCATCCAAGTAAAGGAAAGCAGAGCGTTCACCCAAGTTGCCTGTGCCTTCTTCTTCTTAGGAGATTGCTGCCGGCCGGTTCAGTACCGCATTTCCCGAACTTAAGAGCATCTCATGGACAGGTCAAAGCCCGGGCTGCAAGTACTCTCACCAGTGGCCCAGCTCTCAGGTTTAGCGTGTGATGGGAGACAGGGGACCAGAAAAGAGAGAGGGAGGGGTGGGGACCCCTGCACCAGAAAGCAGAAAGGGGAGACACAGACATGGCTGTGGGCGAGCACCTGGGAGCATCCCACCCGTCCCACCACTGACAGACGTGCGGAGACAGCTCTCGCTAGAGTTGGGTTTAAGTTATCATTTCACCAACAAAACGATGGCTAAGTTTTCAAGCTAGTGTGTCTTTTACAACTTTAAGATGGATTTTGGTGCAATTTAGAATGTTTAGAAAGCTTTAAGAGATATCAAATGTGTTAGGTGAGGCCATTTGGGGATACTTACCTTTTGTTTGGGACGTGTGGAAAGAGTTGGTTTATCTAAGTGATTTTTCAGATAAGAAAAATAGAGGGAAAAAACTGATTAGTCAATGATTTATTATTAAGAATGCTAGAAGGAAATATATGTGATAGATGAATTAAAAAAAAAAAAAAAAGAGCTGACTAGTGAAGTGTGTTTGGAAATTCCAAGTCTGGAAGAGAAAGATTGAGCTGGAAAGCTGCCTGAACCCTCCACATAAAGGGCTGTTAGCAAGAGCAGATGTCCAACCGTAGTTGGAGGTGACCCTGGGACAAAGGCGGTGCCTTTGAAGGTTTACGATGAAGTCATAGATCATTAACGACACGATGAGTTATTAAACTGCACTGATGACACACCAGGTGATTTCACTAACGGTGGTGACTGGGTTTCCCTAAGACAGGCCCCACTGACTGTCAGGTCTGCAAAGGTTTTCTGGAATGTAAACCCACTTTATAAAGCGGATCTTTGTGGAAAGCATTACATGTTCTTGAAGGCACATGTAATTAGGGAGCTCACATCCCACCATGAAATTCCATAAAGGCCAGGATAACTATAATCATTGAAGTAGTAAAGCTGTAAGTGCTACAAAGTGCATGTGGGCTTTGGAAACCCCAAAATTGGCCCCTGTAACTCCAACTAGTTTTAAATTTCCCTCAACTCCGTAAACACTTATTAAAACCACCTTCACCTACTTTCTAATATAAATTAGAAACCTATATATTTAAAGCTACAAACTTGCCTTTAAGAGACTGCTTTAGCTGCCTCCTGCACGTTTAATATGTTGTGTATTAAAGTATTCCCTGATCTGCCTTGTGATTTCTCCTTTGATTCACAGGAGATTTTTAGAAGTTTGTTGTTTGATTTTAAAATATTTGGAGGTTTTCTAGATATATTTCTGTTATTGATTTCTAATTTAATTCAAATTTGGTGAGATAATATATTTTAAAACCTCATTATTCCTAAAGATACTGAGATTTGTCATATTGCCCAATATATGGTTTATCCTGGTAAGTATTCCACATGCACTTAAAAAGAATGTGTATCCTGCCGTCATTGGGTAGATGTGTTGGCTAGGTCCTGTTAGCTCCTAGTGCTGTTTAAGTTTTCTACATCCTTACTGTCTATTTGTTCTATCAGTTACTGTGAAAGGAGTGTCGAAATCTCAGTTATAATTGTGGATTTGCCTATTTCTCTTCACAGTTCTATCAGTTTTTGCTTCATTCATGTATTTTAAAGCTCTGTTCTAAAGTGCACACATGTTTATGAATATCAAATCTTTTAATTGAGCCTTTTTCCATTATGAAATTCTTTTTTTCTTTTTCTTTTTTTTTGGCTACTTCGGGTCTTTGTTGCTGCGCGCGGGCTTTCTCTAGTTGCGGTGAGTGGGGGCTACTCTTTGTTGCGACGTGTGGGCTTCTCATTGTGGTGGCTTCTCTTGTTGCGGAGCACAGGCTCTAGGCACACGGGCTTCAGTAACTGCGGCACGCGGGCTCAGTAGTTCTGGCACACGGGCTTAGTTGCTCCGCAGCATGTGGGATCTTCCCAGAGCAGGGCTCGAACCCATGTCCTCTGGACTGGCAGGCGGATTCTTAACCACTATGCCACCAGGGATGTCCCTATTCCTCATTCTGATGTCAGCTTTGTCTGATATTAATATGATCACGCCAACTTTCCTATGAATAGTGTTTACATGGGATATCTTCTCCATCCTTATGTTTTAAACCTTTATGTATCATATTTGAAGTGGGTTTCATGTAGACAGCACAGAGTTGGTTCTTACTTTTTTATTCACTATGACAATCTCTGTCTTTTAATTAGAGTGTTTCCAATCAATAATTATCAGTATGGTTGGGGTTTAGTCTTTCATCTTGCTTGTCCCTCTGGTTGTTTCTTGTTTCCTCTGTTTATTTTCTTTGGAATTAATTAATTATTTTGGCTTCCACTTTATCTACTCCATTTGCTAATAAGCTCTAGCTCTTTTTTTCTTGTGTTGTTTTGTTTTCTTGCCCACACCACACGGCATGTGGGATCTTAGCTCCCCGACCAGGGATCAAACCCGTGGCCCCTGCATTGGAAGCGTGGAGTCTTAACCACTGGACCACCAGGGAAGTCCATCTATCTCTTTGTCTTAATTTTTAGTGGCTATTACAGGGTTTGCAATCTACGTCTTTAAGTTATCACAGTCTACGTTCTCCTGACAGTGTGGCCCTGGGCCAGGGCTGGGCTTCTGTGGGCTCCCAGCATGCAGTGGCCCACCTGCTCTGCTCACCTGGAGGGTGGGCCCTGCATCTCCACTAAGGCTGGGGTCCTGGCCTTTCTGGGGTGGGGGGCGAGGGGTGGGGGTCTCCAGGCCCATCAGGCCAGGTCCCTGCTGCCATGCCGAGTGGGGGAGGGCAGGTCTCTGCACAAGCACAGCCCCCTGTTCCAGTTCTGGGCAGGGAGGCAGCCCCCCAGGACCCCCATCTCCTTCCTCTCCAGGCGCGGCGTGCTGCACCTCCACGAGAGCCAGGGCATCGGCGACCTGGGCGCCCCCCGCTGGCAGCTCACGGCCTGCCTGGTGCTGGTCATTGCCCTGCTCTACTTCAGCCTGTGGAAGGGAGTGAAGACTTCCGGGAAGGTGAGGCAGCGAGGCTCGCCAGCTGGGGAGTGGACAGGTGGCCGTGGTGGGGTGGGGAGTGGGCTGGTGGGCCGTGGTGGGTTGGAGAGTGGGCTAGTGGGCCATGGTAGGGTGGGGAGTAGACAAGTGGGCCGTGGTGGGGTGGGGAGTGGGCTGGTGGGCCGTGGTGGGTTGGGAGTGGACTGGTGGCCGTGGTGGGTTGGGAAGTGGGCTGGTGGGCCATGGTGGGGTGGGGAGTAGACAGGTGGGCCATGGTGGGGTGGGGAGTAGACAGGTGGGCCGTGGTGGATTGGGGAGTGGGCTGGTGGGCCATGGTGGGGTGGGGAGTAGACAGGTGGGCTGTGGTGGGTTGGGGAGTGGGCTCGTGGGCCGTGGTGGGTTGGGGAGTAGATAGGTGGGCCATGGTGGGTTGGGGAGTGGGCAGGTGGGCCGTGGTGGGGTGGGGAGTAGACAGGTGGGCCGTGGTGGGGTGGGGAGTGGGCAGGTGGGCCGTGGTGGGGTGGGGAGTAGACAGGTGGGCCGTGGTGGGTTGGGGAGTGGGCTGGTGGGCCGTGGTGGGCTGGGGAGTGGGCAGGTGGGCCGTGGTGGGGTGGGGAGTAGACAGGTGGGCCGTCGTGGGGTGGGGAGTGGGCAGGTGGGCCGTGGTGGGTTGGGGAGTGGGCAGGTGGGCTGTGGTGGGCTGGGGAGTGGGCAGGTGGGCCGTGGTGGGTTGGGGAGTGGGCTGGTGGGCCGTGGTGGGTTGGGAGTGGGCTGGTGGGCCGTGGTGGGGTGGGGAGTGGGCTGGTGGGCTGTGGTGGGTTGGGACAGGTGGCTGTGGTTGAAGAATGATGTCAGGAGAGTCCTTTAAACATGAAGACAAGCACAACAACATATTTTTGCTGATGAAAATAGTTTGGTCATTATCTGGGCACCCAAAGCAACGATGACCAGAATGCCCCCGTCACTTGGGCTAACACTTGCAGGGACCTTCCAGCACCTGAGAGTCTTCCGATGGCCACAGGTGCTCTCCTCCACTTCCCCCACGGCCCAGAGTCCATCTTTCACAAGTGATCCAGGTGCCCATTTGCGCAATCCGTGCAAATCACTCACATCTCCCTCATCAGAAATTCAGCCACTGCTGCCTACTGCCACGGCCCAAATGCAGAGGAGGAGTGCTCCTTCCTTGCCAAATTGTTCGTCCTATTTTAATCCCTGGGAAAGACAACGTACAGGATAGAAGGCACTGGACAGTCTCGCTCCAGGAGGCATTTGTTGAGCTGGTGTCCTGTGACTGTTTGGGACGCCGGGCTTCCCAATCCAAGGCCCCCCTCTCTGAGCACAAGCCATGAGGGCGACCCTGTGCCCAGCCATGCCAGCCGGTGGCCGGTGCGGCCCAGTGACACTGTGCTCTCCCCAGGTCGTGTGGATCACGGCCACCATGCCGTACGTGGTCCTCTTGGCGCTGCTTCTGCGAGGCATCACCCTCCCTGGGGCCGTGGACGGCATCAGAGCGTACCTGAGTGTGGACTTCCATCGGCTCTGCGAGGCCTCGGTGAGTACGCCCTCCACGCGCGGCCCCAGTCCGTGCAGGCTGCCAGGTGGCTCATGGGGCTCTACGACCCAGGCAGGAGACCCCAAAGGCTGCAGCCGGGCAGCAATTCCCACTCAGTCCGCTGTGTGCTGGGCCCACCCAGCAGAGTTCCCCGTCCAGGTGGGAAGGGGCCGTGTGGGCAGAGCGAGAAGCTGAATGGACCAGAGTAAGGCCATTAGGGGAACAGGTCGCCTAGGCTTCTGCAGGGAGAGAGCGGGAGTCGGCTGCCCCTCGACCTCTTCGCTGTGGGCCATGCTCTCCCTGGAGGAACGCTCCCGCTTCCTCGGATGAGCACCTGTGGGCCGCCCGGTCTGTGGCCGCTCAGCTGGATCGCAGCCACAAGCTCTGGCCCCCGATGCATCCTCGGAGCTGGGCTGAGGCTGTGTGAGCCAGGGCCCCCCCCTCGGGGAGCCAGACCTTGAGGGTCAAACACCCCAGCGCCCCCGGCACAAAGGCGTGACGTGACCGCATCGTGGCCAAAACTTAGTCCACAGTCAGGCTGCAGGTTTCTTCAGCAAAGGAAGAAGTAATTCTGGGTTGAAATGTGAGAAGACAACCTCGTGAAGAGAAGAGGCTCGGCCGGCAATGGCGGGGCGGCGGGGGGTGGAGAGAGAGAGAGCCAGCAGCATCGCAGGGACACAGGCCCAGAAGCAGGGTGGCCATGGGCGGGAGGCAGGGGTCACTGGAAAATCAGGTGGACTAGACTGGGGCAGAGGGAGGGGCCCCAGGGAGGCTGAGTTACCGGGGGCAGCAGGAGGGGGAGGGCGGTCTCGGCTGAGGTGTGGGGCCGGGGCCTGACGCTTCCAGGTCGTGAGAGAGTCGGCTGTGGGGCTCATCGGGCTGGAGGAGGTACCCTCGGGGCAGCAGTGGGGAGGAAGGGCGAGAAGGGGAGGCAGACGTGGCTCCGACCCCAGGAGCCCTGGGAATGGGGTGAGCTGGCAGGGCGGAGGTCGGGCGATGAGGAGCAGCGAGAGGAAAGCGCCACGGTCTCGGTCCCATAAGCGCACAGGCGAGGGCGGCCGCGAGCAGTGCCGGGCACCAGCTGGGCAGCCCACCCGAGGACCGAGGCTGTGAGGGCAGCACACGGGTCTCCACGGACGGCTAAAGGGAGAGTCCGTCCAGCAGCGGGTCCGGGGCCCCACAGCTGCGGAGCCGAGCCCGGGGAGCTGAGAGGTCAGCAGGGCATCCGTCCTCGGGAAAGCCCGCGGCAGCTGGGGGGTGCTGGCAGGAGGAGGTGGCCTTGGGCGTCCAAGGCCAGGTGGGCGTGATCTGGAAGTCAAAGAGAAGTGGGGCGTCAGGCAGGAAGGACGGACAGCATGAGAGTGTGCAAAACAGATGCCAGGGGTGCGAAGAAAGTGGAGAACAGTAGGAACCGGTGGTTGTCACAAGTGAGGTAGATTGGCAGATGGATGAGACAGATAATAGATTTCAGGTGGACGGATGATAGATCCTAGACAGGCGGTAGATGACGGATGGATGACAGACGGACAGGCGTAGGTGGTGCGCGACGGAGACACAACAGGACTGGACCTGACCTGAGTGTCCCTGCCTCTAACAGTCCCGTCAGCTAGGGAGGGAAGGAGCAGAGACCACAGACCAGGCCCACAAGCACTGGGCTCCTGGGAGACCGCGGTCCCCGAAGGGCAGGTCTATGCAGTCCCCAGCTCGGAGCGGGGGGCCGTTCCCGGTCCCTCCGCGGGGTTCTGGCTGACTTTGCACCACGTCCTTCAGGACAGAGCAGGGCCTGGGCCTCACCAGCTTGGCGGCCGTCCTGAGCTGTCCTCCCAGGGCTGCTCCGGGCCCAGGTGCTGCCCGTACGCCCTCTCCCAGGCTCAGGGCAGCCTCCCTCAGAGACCGAGCGGCCCTGGCACCCTTCCCCTGCGGCTTGGCAGTGGGGGGCCAGGTCCCACAGGCCCCGAGGGGCTGTGGTTGGGGACTGGCCCAGATCGGGGCGCAGGGCCCCAGCACCGTCCCAGGCTCGTCCCTGACCACGCCCTGGGGGTTCAGCCATGGTGGCTCAGTCCAGAGGGGCCGCAGGGAGAGGCCTGGCCAGGTCCTCACTGGTCCAGGCCGGGTGGGAGCGGAGGTTCCACTGAGGGGCCTGCCCAGCAAGCGGATGGGGCGGAAGTAACTGTCGGCTCCGTCCCTTCTTGTGCCCCTGGCACCGGGGACCCTGCGCTGCTCTGACGTGCAGGCTGCCCTGCATCCTGGGGGCCACTTCTAGATCCCCATGGGGATGAAGGGGACTGCCTTTGGGGTCGGCGTCACTGTCCTCAGTGGCATCCAGAGGCCCAGCCCTTTCAGGCCGTCCAGACTCTCAGTCGTTCATCTGCAGCTCTCGTGGAGCTTCTCCATCGGGCAGGCGGGGTCTGGGCTGGGACAGACAGAGTGCTGTCCGGGAGGGCTCCATTCCAGCAGGAGAGAGGAGGCCGGGAAGTAAAGGAAGGGCAAGTCCAGGTCAGTTCTGAGAGGCTGCCCAGGCGGGTCCCAGGGTGGACCGTGGCCTGGGTTTGGAGCTGGGTCCTAGGAGCGGCAGTGAGCAAAGGCCTGGACAGATGGCCGGGAGGCGTATCCTGATGGGTGAGCTGCACGTGCAAAGGCTCTGGGGTGGCCACTGACCCTGTGAGGACCTGGGGTTAAGAGGAGATAGGAACCCCCGGCGACACCGGCTCCTGTCTGCAGCTACCTGCCCAGACGGGCTGGCTGATGACCAGCACGAGGGGGCCCCTTGGCCCCCTGCCCACCCAGCCACTCTAGGCCTTGAGCTGGGAAACATGCTGTCCCCAGCTGGGGAGCTCTGGAGTCACTGCCTGAGGACCCCGGCCCACAGGCCTGCACCACGGGCTGTGGGGTGGGGACAGCCCCCAGGACCCGCCAGCCCAACAGGTCTGGCCAGTCCTCCAGGGTGGGTTTCCACTCTCCTCCTCATCCCTGCCCCAGGCTGTGCAAGGCCAAGGGGGGCCCACATCACCATCACCAGGTGGTCTCCACATCACCCTGACCCAAGAGGGTCGTGTCTGACTTTTAAAATACCTCCTTGGTCCAGTATCGACTGCAGGCCTTCACTTGTCATGTGTGTCAGCGCCCGGATGTCACCTGTGCCACCCCCAGCAAGCACACAGTGTCAGAGCCACGGTCGGCTCCACAGGCCTTTCTGCACGTCCCGCCGCGTGCTCACCCTGCACTCCCCGTGTGCTTCCACGGGAAGGACAGAAAGCGGGTGTTGGCGGGCACGTGTCTGATTGAGGCACGCACATCACACAGCATTTTCATAAATTAGTGCTGTTACCAGGGTCACGGGCCAGACCAACCCTCGCCAGCTGGCGTGATGGGAAACCGCAGGTCCTGCAACAAGACGCAGCCCCCTGTGTATCAGGCCCTCTCAGGCCAGCAACATGGGAAAGGTTCATTCCCTGAGATGACACTTGCTTGCTGACAATGATGTCGAGTTTAAGTTCGACCCTGTTCCTTGGAGCCCCTGGCAGCGACGGTGCGGCCGTCTGTGGGACCACCCCAGGGCCGCTCCCTGTCCTTGGGCTGGCTGGGCCCCCGCAGGGACCTCTCACCGCCGCTCTGTCTGTCTCTCTGCTCCGCGCAGGTCTGGATAGACGCCGCCATCCAGATTTGCTTCTCGCTGGGAGTGGGGCTTGGCGTGCTCATCGCCTTCTCCAGTTACAATAAATTCACCAACAACTGCTACAGGTGAGTCCTGGGCTCCCGCAAGAGGGTCTGCAGAGTCAAGTGGGGACACAGCTGATATGGGGGGGCATCGCTGACTTTAGGAAATAATGTGTCCCTGGATGAAGGGAGGGGAAAATGAGCTGTGCTTGCAACTCTAAGCCAAATGGCTTTTAAAGTGGAAATTAAACAGGGAAGCTCTAGGCACAATGTTGATTGTGGCTTTAAGGGAGCATTGAAGCGGTGAAGATGCTGATCACCTCCCTGGGAGGAGGCATCCCGGACCCCCCCCCAACCCAGGCCCCTTCCTCTGCCCCCCTCCTCCATCCCCTGCCCCACCCAGCCGGCCTCATCCTCCCAGCACTCAGGGTCCGTCTCCTCCCCCACGTGCCCCACGAGGAAGGGCCTGCGTGTGTCCCCACCTGGCCTGCACCTAGGGATCCTGGGCCCCAGGGGCATCCCAGACTCTGTGCAGAGGCCGCCGGGGACCCGGCAGCAGGACAAGCAGGAAAGTGGCTGCACTGTGCACCCAGAGCTGTGGTGGCATCTCAGCTGGGGCCGCCCAGCCCGGATGACCTGAGTGACCTGCAGCCACTTGCTGGCCCTGAAATCCTTCTGAAAACAGAGAAAGAATTTCATCCAGGACTGCTTTCTTTGACCTTCATGAGCCTGTATTTATTCTCTTTCATATCATGAGGATAAAAATGCGGTAAAAATACAAAGGCGGTGTGCACAGCAAAATGGCCAAACTGACTGCTACCCAGAGGGCCACACAAAGGTGGAGTCTGGATGGCAGGGCCAGACAGCCCCTGCCTGAGCCTACCCTGTGCCCACCTGAGTCTGAGCACGCTGCAAACGTCCTTCCACTCGGGCACCAGGAGGGCTGACCCCGCACCCCCTCCTCCCCTGCTCTCTGAATTCTCAGCCGTCAGAGGGGGGGTCCACAGGCCGGCAGGAGCGAATGGGAAACACAGCATGTGGGGCCCACCAGACCCGCCCCGTCAGAACCTTCATCTTAGCAAGCTCCCAGGAGACATCTCAAAGCCCCGCCTGGCAGCCCCTGTCGAGCAGGGGTAGGGACCCTTGTGGTCGTCTGTGCTGCCCACCTGAAGCCCCAGCTTTGCTGGTGGGACTGTCTTGCCTTCAGCACTGAGTCGGGAGTCCCAAGAGTCCCTTGGTCCCCAGGCAAACATGGACGGGCCGTAGGGCCTGGCCTAGCCAACGTCTGGCCAGAGCCCAAAGCCGCTCAGTGGGGGGTGTCCGGGTGGGAGGTCCTGTCACCGTCACCATCACCGGGTGCCAGCCTCCCTCCCGCAGGGCAGCGCTGGGCAGCCTCTGGGGCTGCAGGAGGGGCAGGCCTGCTCGACTCGGGAAGCGCCCCCGGAGCTGCCTGCCCCAGACGCAGTAAATTACGAATAATGACTGGAAATTGCAGCGGCTCCAGGCCGGGTGCTGAGACAGCGCGTCTTGTTCCTGCAGAGACGCGATCATCACCACCTCCGTCAACTCACTGACGAGCTTCTCCTCCGGCTTCGTGGTCTTCTCCTTCCTGGGGTACATGGCCCAGAAGCACAGTGTACCCATCGGGGACGTGGCCAAGGACGGTGAGCGCCCCCCACCCCGCCCCCCACCCCGCCCGCCCCCGAGGTTCAGGCTGCCCAGTTCTCGACGAGCGTCTTCCCTGCAAACCTAGAGGGGAATGCATAGGCCTCCAGAGCCCTTCCCAAGAGCTGCTGACGCACTGAGAACAGGATCCTGGGTGCAGCGCACCCACCGCCTCCCCGCGCCCCCCGCCCCTGCCCCCTCGGACCACGGTGCTGCACGCAGAGGCTGCCGCATGTTTGCCCCGTGTCGCAGTGCTCCTTGCAGAGGCCACTCGGCTGCAGGACGAGGGTCTGGTTCCCCTCGCTGGGCGGCCCCCGCCGTTGTTTACACCTGGCCAGGGACGTGAAGTTCAGGGCTCCGAGTTGTACCAAGCGGCACGGACCTCGGTGTGGTCAGCCAGAAGGAAGCTGGGCTGGTTTGGACATAGCAGTTAATCTGTTCCAAAGCTTTTCCTCCAAATACCCAGTGGCCATGGCACGTGTAGATGGGATTTGGATAATAGCCGAGAATCCCCTGAAGTGTCTGGACACGGTGACAACAGAGACCCATGTTCCCAACCTGCTCACCATGCCGACACGGACACGGAGTGTCTGCAAACTAGGAAGTTAGCTGAGGGGGAGTGGGCGGGGGAGGGCATGGGCCCAGGTGACACAGGGACCAAGCTGGGCGCCGCAGGAGAGAGCCCCCGGGGTGCTGGGCAGAAAGTCACGGCTTAGGCAGCCTGAAGCTAGGTCAGTCCAGGACCCCAAGGCCTCCCGCGACGGCTGCCACCCTCACCGGCCTGCAGGATCGTTCTGTGCGTGAGCCAGGAGGAGCCTGCCCCGCGATCGTCCCGCTCAGGGCTGGGCCCCTCCCTTCCCCTGGGAAGCCCCTCTTCTCCCGGGGGCTGGGGGACTGATCTCCTCCTGGGTCTTCTCACTCTTGAGCGCGAGGGTGGCCTTCAGGGAGGGGCTGAGGGGAACAGAGGGCCAACCCCACCTGCGCCCTGAGCTCTCAGCGGGTTGGCCCCCTCAGCCCATCCAGTTCTTGAGAAGTTGAGTGTTGGGAGCCGCACTTTTTTTTTTTTTGAATTTTTGAATTTTATTTTATTTATTTTTTTATACAGCAGGTTCTTATTAGTCATCAATTTTATGCACATCAGTGTATACATGTCGATCCCAATCGCCCAATTCATCCCACCACCACCACCACCCACCTCCGCTTTCCCCCCTTGGTGTCATACGTTTGTTCCCTACATCTGTGTCTCAATTTCTGCCCTGCAAACCGGTTCATCGGTACCATTTTTCTAGATTCCGCATATATGCGTTAACATACGATATTTGTTTTTCTCTTTCTGACTTACTTCACTCTGTATGACGGTCTCTAGGTCCATCCACGTCTCTACAAATGACCCAATTTCGTTCCTTTTTATGGCTGAGTAATATTCCATTGTATATATGTACCACATCTTCTTTATCCATTCGTCTGTCGATGGGCATTTAGGTTGCTTCCATGACCTGGCTATTGTAAATAGTGCTGCAATGAACATTGGGGTGCATGTGTCTTTTTGAATTATGGTTTTCTCTGGGTATATGCCCAGTAGTGGGATTGCTGGATCATATGGTAGTTCTATTTTTAGTTTTTTAAGGAACCTCCATACTGTTCTCCATAGTGGCTGTATCAATTTACATTCCCACCAACAGTGAAAGAGGGTTCCCTTTTCTCCACAACCTCTCCAGCATTTGTTGTTTGTAGATTTTCTGACGATGCCCATTCTAACTGGTATGAGGTGATACCTCATTGTAGTTTTGATTTGCATTTCTCTAATAATTAGTGATGTTGAGCAGCTTTTCATGTGCCTCTTGGCCATCTGTATGTCTTCTTTGAAGAAATGTCTATTTAGGTCTTCTGCCCATTTTTGGATTGGGTTGTTTGTTTTTTTTAATATTGAGCTGCGTGAGCTGTTTATACATTTTGGAGATTAATCCTTTGTCCGTTGCTTCATTTGCAAATATTTTCTCCCATTCTGAGGGTTGTCTTTTCGTCTTGTTTATGGTTTCCTTTGCTGTGCAAAAGCTTTGAAGTTTCATTAGGTCCCATTTGGAGCTGCACTTTGAAAGCAGGAAACAGAGGTTTGGAGACGGGATGGACAGACCCCTCCAAGACTGCGGTGGGAAAGCTGGGGGCTGGGATGAAATCTCAGCAAGTGTTTCCAAATCCATACTCTTTCCTGTAGAAAAAAAAAAAAAAAAAATCCAATATAGGCAGGAGGAAGGGAACATAATGCAAATAAATACAGAGCAGTGAAATTTACTCACTGTTGCATTTATGCATTTTCACCGCTCTTTTGCCCTTTATTATGATAAATAGCAATAGTTTGCAAGAACCTCCATTAACCCCTGAAAGTAAGCTGAATGTATTCTATGCATTTCCATGACAAGCAAAGTAAATGTCATTTATAGCTCTAATTCTCAAGAAAACAGGGTGAAATGTTAACCCAGGAACAGAAATGAAAGGTGAGGATATTGGCCTTACGTTCAGCCAAGCAGATGGTTATCTTCCTGGGCTTGTGGCATTTAGACTTTAGAGCTTTTCAAACGAGCCACCCCTTCGGTCCACACTGGAAACCCTGCTCCTTCCAGGGGTTGGGGATCGCAGAGCACAGGCCTGACACCAGGGCTCCTAAGAGACCTTGGAAGATGGACCCTGGCTCTGGCCTTTGTTTGATTCTCTAGAAGGATCAGTAAGTGCCCTGTTCCTAACAGCTGGCACCCGACACAGGCCTTGCTGAGGACGAGGGAACCGGAGAAGTTATGTCACACCTCTGTGATCAAGTACTCGGGAGACCGTGCCAGTGAGCTACAGGGCACATCTTTTTAAGTTAACCATGAAAATGATCAACTAGCGGTTTCCTGTGGGCATCTTTTTTACTTTGGGATCATTTGCAGCCAAAGTGCCTGAGTCTTGGTTGAGTCCTGAGCCGCTCCATCCCCACCTCCACCCAGATCCCACCTGCTGGGGGTAAGGGAGCACGTGTGGTTCCCGCATGTGCCCATCCTGACCCAGCAGTCCCACTCCCAGGAGTGCGTCAAAGGGTCAGAGGAGGCTCATACGTGAGCAGAAACACACTGCCTTGCCAGGAGTGTATGGAGAAGCGCTCCCTACACTGTGGTGTCTCTGTAACAGCACGTGGTTTTTAAAGGCGATACTTAGAGTAATATGTTGGCACAGAAAAATATCCACAGGGGCTACATGAACCACAGCACGCCCAAGTGTGTGCGCATGTGTCCACGACAGGCACAAAAAACCAACCAGGAGGCGCCCCAAGTGTTTGGAGGGATGAAGGGTAGGACCCCGGGAAGCCGCTCCCGCCCTCTTCCCGTTGGCTGTGCCCCCTCCTCTCCCAGGGCCCGCGCAGCCCCGGGACACGGCTGGGGGCTGGAGGGGACACAACAGAGGCCCTCCCTCCCATGGATCCGGTTTCCATTCTCCAGAGTCCTGGGCCCTGAATTCCAGGAGGGAGGACTTTCCAAGGAGAGCGGAAAGAAGGCAATGGGCAGGGTTTTGCGCCCTCTTGTGGTCTCCGGGTGGGGGCAGGACTGGGGGTGACGGGAAGCAACGGCGGGGTCTGCTTTCAGGGCCGGGGCTGATCTTCGTCATCTACCCCGAGGCGCTTGCCACGCTCCCGCTGTCCTCCGTCTGGGCCGTCGTTTTCTTTGTCATGCTGCTCACCCTGGGAATCGACAGCGCCGTGAGTGACCTCGGCGCTCCGCGTGCCGTGGGCCCACCAGTGACAGCCAGCCCTCACAGGGCCAGGCCGGGCCCGGATGCCCTTGCGGGTCTCCCAAACCCCTGGGCCTGCACAGAGCCCCTGCGTGGGAGGCAGGGTCCCACAGTAACTGGCAAGGAGGCTTCGGACCAACTCTCCCCTCTTCTTTCCCTGGGGGGGAGGGGGCACAGCAAGCCCCCTGCGAGTCCTAAACACACAGGCACAGGGCCGGCGGCAGCAGGGCAGTGCAGGAAAACAAGGCAACGGGGTGACGGGACACACAGGGCCCAGGAAGCCTGACTCACGCTTTCCCTGCCCCTCAGCCGCCAGGAGGAAGGGTGCCCTTGCGGGGTGGGAGGCGGAGGCTCCAGCCTGGCCCTCTGAGCATCCTGTGGCGGCCCTGCGTGCGTGTGGGCGCTGGCTCGGCAGACGGACTCCCTCAGGCTCTTCCTGCACGTGGCCTGCTGGGGACCGACAGCCGAGACCTCAGGCCCCGTGTTCATCCGAGCTTCCTGGAAAGTGCAGAGGACCACGGATCCCCACCACGTGACTGCTGGTCACGCACTGTAGCCCTCCACCTCCGCCTCGCCATCAGCCTTGTCACCTGCCCACTGGGTGGGCACAGCCCTTGGCGGTGACTCCCATAAACAGCACTTCCTGGACGAGGTGGTCCCAGCAGGGCAGAGAGGCTCCCCAGCTGGCCGGGCTTCGTGGGCGACACCCCATCACGACAGTACTGAGAGTCAGGAGGGCTTAATCAGTGAGGACATGGCCAGTGGCCAGGCCAGGTCCTCCCTGGGAGCAAAACGAAGCTATGCTTGTGGGACAGACACTTGCTTAGAAAAGCCCAGCAGAGCTGAGCCTTTGTGGCGATGCAGGGGACGGTATTACGTGGGCCACGTAGCACTCCACCCCCCTCTGGCAACTCCTCACCAGAGGGCAGGGCATCCACCCCAGGTCCTCCCTCTCCAGTGGCCGTGTCACGAGAGCAGCCCTTGCCGAGGGTGCATTCCGCACCCCGGACACCGTGCAGCTCCTGATGCTGCGCGCGTCCGCTGAGTTACCCGTATAGGGGCCTAGGCGGGGTGCAGAGCGCCGGCCCCGCCCCCAGCGCTCCTCTGCCCTGTGTCGGCTGCAGATGGGCGGGATGGAGTCGGTGATCACCGGGCTCATCGATGAGTTCCAGCTGCTGCACAGGCACCGGGAGCTCTTCACCCTCCTCATCGTCCTGGCAACCTTCCTTCTCTCCCTCTTCTGCGTCACCAACGTACGTACCTGCGTACCTGCGCTCGCCCGCCCGACGATGTCTCATTAGCATTTGGTGTTGGGCAGCAATGGTTAGTGCTGTCAGACCAGACAGAACCACAGCATTTCCAAGGGCTGCACCCCTCCAAACAACCCATGGCCTGTAATACACGGGTGGCTGTGGTCACACTCGGGGTGGCCTTGAACACATGCGGGGAGCCACGGTCACTCAGAGTCGCCATGGTCTCACGCGGTCCCTGGGTGCCTGAGCACTTGGTCCGGAGTGTTTCAGAACCCGGGCAGCTCCCTAGGACGAGCCCTTGGATTTGTGGGGCAGGAGGGTCAGGGGAGGCCGGTCGGGGGGATGCAGGACCCAGGTCCTCCCCCTCACCGAGGCCCTGCCAACTTTGACATTTGCTTGCTTTCATCCCTAATTGTTGGGGAGGAGAGGAGTTTTTCTTTTTTGTAATAGGTGGGTCCCTAAGTAGCTGCTTGTGGACTGAATTTTAGTGATTCAAATAACACTCTCTAGGGAGTAAAATAGAAGTTGTCTGTCAACTGAAACTGCAGGCCAGGTTTATGTTTCGGAAAGAGCACGTTCGTGGGCGAGGCGTGCCACACCGGGCACCCCGAGTTCAGCAGGCGCTCCCCTCTCTCCTAGGGTGGCATCTACGTCTTCACGCTGCTGGACCACTTTGCGGCGGGCACGTCCATCCTCTTCGGGGTGCTCATGGAGGTCATCGGGGTGGCCTGGTTCTACGGTAAGGACGGAGCTTTCCTCGGGGGGCTGGTGTGCTTCAACCGCAAAGACCCAGCCACTGTGCCGTCATCGCGACCGGCCGGGCCGGCGTCCTTGGGCTTTGTCGCTGTGCTGCTTCCTTTTTGGCAAAGCTGCCCTGCACTGTGGTCACCACACATCCCAGAGGAGGCTTGGCAGCCAGCTGTCCAATGGATCAGTGAAGACAGCCTGGACGGCAGCCCGAAGTCCTCACTGCGGTCAGAGCACCCGGTGTGGCCACATAATCATGCTGCTGGTTCTTGAGGAGGAAGGATTTGCGAGGGCGCTGGGACACTGGCTGGTGCTGGAGGCGAGGTCTCCGCATTTGCAGAGCGCAGTCGACCAGGACCGAGGTGGCAGGGGAACAGGCTGAGTGGGCTTCTCTCTGGGGACGTGCCACTAAGGCCCTCAGCTGATGGGGGGATGACGGTGGTGTTCGGAGAGCCGCTGCTCAGCGTCAGGCCAGAACTCCTGACCCTGCACGGACAGCACCACCCGGACCCCAGACCACCCCCCACCCCGGTCCAGCGCTCATTCACGCCTTAGGACTGGGAGCCCCTCGAGGTCAGGGACCTGCTGGTCAGCAGGCAGCCCCTGGAAGAGGCGCGGCCCAGCCTGCAGCCGTGCGCCCCGGCCCCTCCTGGGGTGTCCCCCATGTTTCCCGGGATGTCCTGCTGTAGGTTTGACAACTGCAGAAGCTGTGCGCTTTCCAGCCTGCTGCCCGGGCCCACCTTGCTTTCTCTCCGCTTCTTCCCTGTGCCCTGGGGCCGTGGTGCCGCTCAGCCCTCCCGGCCAGGTGTCTCTGGGGGAGTTTGCGGTGAAAGCTCGAGATGCCGGGCGCGCTTCCCTGCGCGTGCGTGTGCTTCCGCCCGAAGCCGCGGGCCTGTGCTGCGCGTGTGCTTCCGCCCGAAGCCGCGGGCCTGTGCTGCCCAAGAACCACAGCTTCGCAGCAGCCCTGGCGCCACAGGAGGGCTCATGGTCTCTGCCTCGGCCCTGGAATTATAACCCGAAAAGCACTCTAGCTTTGAGAGGCTTAACCTGGCAACTAGTTCACGTTCCAAGAACACTCTTCCAATTATACTTACTTTTCTACAGAAAAGGGAAATATCAAGCTCTCTGTGCTTTCATGGGCACCTGGAATCAATACTTGCCTATAGCTTTAAATGATAATCTCCCCACCCCAAAATAAAACCTCAGAGAAAGAGAGAAAGTGCTTCAAACGTGTCCCACAGCCATGAACGTGGGGCTGGTGGAGACGGGAGGGAGGCAGGCCCTGCAGCGAGCGTGTGCTACCCAAGGCCTCCGAAGACAGAGGTCACGCCGTTTCTCCGGACGGCAATTCGCACCCAGAATGCGCCCACCTCTCAGTGCCCCCAGGTCCCTGTGGTCTCAGAGAGGAGGACCCGGTGCAGGAGGGGCTGGCCTGCCCTGGACCTGCTTCAGGGGCCGAGGGGCCTGGTGGACACACCCATCTTTGCTGGCCTTTGGGTTCAGCCTCCTCCACCCCACTTCTGCAGAGTCTGAGTCCGGGATCTGACGATGGGGCTGGAGTGTGAAGAGGGGATTCTGCATGGAGGTGTGGCTCTGCTGTGTCCCCACATGTGACACAAGACTCGGCCAACCAGCTGCTGTCACATGACCAGAGGCCAGGCCAGGCTCAGGGCAAGAGAAATCACTGTAAGATCTGGAGAAAGCTGCAGCACATGGAGCTTCTAGAAGTAGCTTTCCTTACAAAAGAATGACCATTTACATAAACGGAATGTCATTCAGCCTTAAAAAGGATGTTCTGACGCGTGCTACAACATGGATGAACCTTGAGGGCATTATGCTCAGTGACATAAGCCAGTCACAGAAGGACAGATCCTGTAGGATTCCCATGAGGTCCTTGGAAGAGTCAGGTTCACATAGAAAGTAGGATTGGGGGGGGGGGTGGCATGGGCTGGGTGAGGGGATGGGGAGTGAGCATTTAATGGGGACAGAATCCCAGTTGGGGAGGATGAGAAAGTTCTGGAGATGATGGTGGGGATGGTTGCACAACAATGTGAATGTATTTAATGCCACTGAGCTGTGCACTAAAAATGGTTAAAATGGTAAGTTTTATGTTATATGTATTTTACCATGATTTTTGTAAATGAAAAAAAAAGTGATTACAGAGGGGAAGCAGGGATGGCCGTGGGCCACGGGGAGGAGGACCTGAGATGGGAGGAGGGCGGAGGCCCCACGGGCCCCCTTGGGGTCATCGGTGATCCCAGTGTCGCCACGGGGACATGCATCGGGCCCAGGTCAGCAAGACCCCTGGGCGGCTGGGTGGGGCGGCCTGGGCACCAGCGTGCAGCCCGAGCTCCAGGTCTGCTGGGGGTGGCCCGGGGTTGGTGAGGGCCCGGCGGGGCCCGCGTCTCGGGCAGGTGCCGTGCTGACCGCCTGCTTGGCCACCTTCCCGCAGGCGTGTGGCAGTTCAGCGACGACATCAAACAGATGACCGGGCAGCGGCCCAGCCTCTACTGGCGGCTGTGCTGGAAGTTCATCAGCCCCTGCTTCCTCCTGGTGAGGCCCCTCCTTCCCCGCTCCCCTGCCACCGGGTCCAGCAGGGGCCACGCACGCCTGATGCTGGGGGAGGGGCTCGGTGCTGCCCGGGGACCAGGGTCTCCACGGGCGGGAGTCAGCAGGTCACCAAACTCAGGCAGGAGGGCAGGCTGGCCCCCCAAATCCTCTGGTCTCCTGAAGATCCCCCCCGACTGGAGCCACTGAGAAACCACTCACGGGAGGCAGGGCTCCCACCCGATTAAGGCCCGTGTGCATCCCGCTCGGCCCCTGTGCTTGGAGGGCGTCAGCTGACCTCTGCCTGGAGGCCCGAGAGAAGGATTAGAACCTGGGAAGACAGGTGCTCAGATGCGAGGCCGGATGGGAGCCGCTCAGGTTCTGTGACAGCGCGGCCCCCAGGGCTCCCCAGTAGCTGCTTGTCGTCCCGGCTAGGGGTCTGCAAGCTCGGGCCTGCGGCCAGGGCCACCCACCGCCTGTTGCGTTGGAGCATGGCCGTGCTGGTTCACCTACGCATCCACACCACAGCCTCAGAGCTGGGTGGCTGTGACCGAGCCCCAGTGGCTCACGAAGCTGGAACTGCCTGCCCTGTCTGGTGGCCCCAGGCTGCCGTTCAGCGGCTGTCCAGCTCTGAGTGCAGAGCCCAGGCCGACGAGCACCTCGTGACCTTGGCCCTCCTCCTGCCCAGCCAGCCCAGCGGCCCCCAGGGTGTCCACGGACTGGGCAGGGGCCTCGGGCAGCACCCCCTCCACCCCGAGGGCCAGTGAGAGAGGAGGCGGAGTGGGGGTGAGGCTCCCAGTTCAAGCCCCAAGCTCCCTGAGCTGCTCCAAACCTGCAGCGGCTGCTGGTCACCACCAGCGACCCAGCAGCCTGGGGCATGTGACCTCCAGACCAGCCAGGTGTCCTGCTTCTCCCCGTGTGGCAGCCTGAGAGGTTTACAAGGGACAGTGAGAGAATCCCCGCCCATCAGACTTAAGAATTGGAGGGATGTGCGCCCCCCAGGCACCCCTGCCCCGTCCTGCAGCAGCGCCAGTCTGCAGAGTGCACACAGACGCCCACTGCCCAGGTTCACGGCCTAGTCCCGTTGTGCGGGGGACCCTCCGCTGGAGCCACCCGCTTGGTAGCCCTGCCCCCGGCCGCCCCTGACCCCTGTCCCTCGGTTCCAGTTTGTGGTCGTGGTCAGCATCGCAACCTTCAGGCCCCCGCACTACGGAGCCTACATCTTCCCCGAGTGGGCCAACGCGCTGGGCTGGGCCATCGCTGCGTCCTCCATGTCCGTGGTGCCCATCTACGCTGCCTACAAGTTCTGCAGCCTGCCCGGCTCCTCGAGGGAGGTGTGTATCTGGACGGGTCTCCCTCACCTGCCCTTCCCCCCCCCGATTGTGAGGCCACCAACAAGGTCAGGCGGGTGTCCCTGTCCCAGGCCTGCTCCTGCCTGCTCATCTCTGCCCAGCAGGAGGGGCTGGAGGGGCCAGTGACCATGCCAGAGACACGTGGGCTGGTGTGGCGGGTGGGCTGTGCGTGTGTGTGTGTGTGTGTGTGTGTGCGCGCCTGTGTGTGCCTGTCTTGTGTGTGTGTCCTCACGTGGGCACATACACGTGCGTACTTGCCTGTGTGTCTCTGTGTGTGTGCACACATGGTCTACAGCGTGCAGTGCAGGTGGAAGGGCAGTGGTCTGAGGGTGGGGTGGAAGCAGGGGACCTGCCCTCTTCACCTGGGGCCAAGCAGGGCCAGGGGGATCCCCAGGCAGGCACCCTCGTGTGGGCTGGGGGTGGCTCTGGGCCTCACAGTTGGTCGGGCATGCTCCTGCGTCACCTATGAAGGAAGGGGTGGGTGAGCTGGGCACAGGGGTCCCTCCACCTCACATCTTGTTGCCGGGATTCCTGGAAGAGACAGAGGACACCTTTGCTCAGGGCCCACCGCGAGCTTGACGTGGAGACGAACCTCCTCCAGTAGCGGCTACTTCGAGCTGGGCTGGACTTTGCTCCAGGGTCTAAGGAGATCCAAGCCATCAGCTCCCACATCGACAGCAGTTGACCAGGGCCCGTTCATGCCGCTGAGGCTGGGCCGGCGCCCACAGTTGCTCCTTCTCTTCTAGAAACTGGCCTACGCCATCACGCCCGAGAAGGAGCACGAGCGGGTGGACAGAGGGGAGGTGCGCCAGTTCACAGTGAGTGCCACTCTCCCCACTGCCGGCCAGGGGCGGAGGTGACCTGGGTGGGTGCTCCCTGCTCCAACACCAGGGCGAGCTGCTTGGTCAGGATGCCAACGTCAGCTGTGAATGCTGCCCAGCCAAGTCCTTCCAGGACGTGGACACTCTGACTCAGAAGCTGTGTAAGGGGCATGATTTTAGGCAGGGGTGGGGTGGGGGCCTATTGGGACAGAGAACTTCCCCTTATGCAGTTTGAAGGGTCGCGACTTGGTGCAGGATACTCTGTTTGTGCTTTGCTTTCTGTCTCGTTCATTTCAGCTCTGTCATTATTTCTGCCTTCTACTTTCATTGGTCTACTCTGTCATACATTTACTAACTTCTTAATTTAGACCGTGGATCATTAATTTTCAACCTTTCTTCTTTTCTAACATAAGCATTCAAGGCTAAGAATTTCCCTCAAAATACCTTGTTGGCTGTGTTCCACAACTTTTTTTTTTCTTATAATTAGAAATTTTTGTTAACATCTTTATTGTAGTATAATTGCTTTACAATGTTGTGTTCGTTTCTGCTGTATAACAAAGTGAATCAGCTATATGTCACAACTTTTAACATAGCATTTTGTGTATCATTTAGTTCTAAGCATATTTTAATTTTCACTGTGACTTCTTCCACCCATGAATGCTTAGAAGTTTGCCTTTAAATTCCCAAATATATGGGGATGTTTCATTTATCTTTTTGTTATTGATTTCTAAATTAATTGCATTGTGTTCAGACACCTTTTTACTCATTCTTTGGAGTGTATTGATACTCCTTTATGACCAAGCACCTAATCAAATTTTATAAATGCTACGTGTATCTTTAGATGAGATGTATTCTCCAATTGTTGATATGCAGTTCTCCTTCTGTCCATTAGATTGGGCTTGTAACTGCGTTGTTCAAATCTTTTACAATTTTGCCCATTTTAGCTCTGTTTAACCATCAGTAATCAGTAGATATTTATGGGATATCTGACCTTGAAAGCGTATTTGTCCAATTTTCCCTTGTAGTTCTACTGGGCTTTGCTTTATCTATTCTGAGCCTGTTTTCTGGGACAGGTATGGGTTCAGAATGATCACATCTACTTGGCCGATCCTTGTTCCCTTGCTGTGTTTTTGCTCTTAAAGTCCTTCTTGTCTGAGGTGACTACAGCTGCACTAGGTTTCTTTTGAGTTTACCTGAAATGTCTTTTGTGATCTTTTAACTTCCAACTTTGCAGTCATCTTAACATTTAGGAGTCTTTTGCAAACCTCGAATACACTGGAATGCTTTAGTCTGGCAACTGGGCAGATTAATCCATTTATATTTGCTGTGATTATTGGTACAGTTGGGCTTGATTCTGCTATTTTTTAACTGTTCCATTTTTTAATGTTTATTTTTCCACCTTATTATTGCCTTTTATGATTGATTTTTTGGTCTTTTTTTTTCCTTGTTCCACTGTTTCCTCTCTGTTTGGAATTTATATACTTTATTCTATTCATTTTATAGTTGTTTTTGAAATTGTACCATGCATATTTCACTTTAAGTATAAAGTTAAACATTATCTGAACCCCCATCCTGAATACCACAAGGACTTAAATTTTCCTCCTACAGATTAATAAGCTATTATTGTCCAATATTCCATTTATGTCATTTTTAACCCACAAATTAGTCACTATTTTTATTGTTGTTATTTTGTCCAGAAACTTCCCTGGACAAGTGTGCATGTCCAGTGTTTATTTGTTCTACTTTTTGGCATACACCTTTCCTTTGAGGACCGTTTTCTTGCCTTTTGAAGAAGCATCCTTCAGACATTCCTT
This sequence comes from Eubalaena glacialis, assembly GCF_028564815.1. NCBI lineage: Eukaryota > Metazoa > Chordata > Mammalia > Artiodactyla > Balaenidae > Eubalaena > Eubalaena glacialis. The sequence continues at coordinate 877,089 of NC_083719.1, read as the reverse complement.
TAAGGGGGTGTCTTAATAAACTTCCTCACTGTTGCATGTCTGTGAATGCCTTTACTTTGCCCTTATTTATGACAGAGTTTCCGCAGGCACGTGGCTCTCGATCAAGTTATGGTCTTTCAGCATTTTGAAGATGTTGGTTCTCCACCTGCAGCCCTGCGGTCCTGCTGAGACATGTGGCCCCATGGGGCGGGGTCCCCGGACCCGTTCCAGCTTCCTTTGCATTGGGTGCTGCAGTTTCCCTGTGATGTGTCTGGGCATAGATTTCTTTTAGTTATATTATTGCAAAGCTATTCTAATTAGTTTTATTTACTTATTCCTCCTGGCATCTCTTGTGTGCCCAGGGTCTGTAAATTCAAGTTTTTTGTGAGTTCTGGGAATTTTGCAGCCCTACTGAAATCTTGCCCCTTGCCTCTCTGCTTCCGTCCTGGGCTCTGCCATATGAGGCTCCTCTGGGTCTCATACTCTTTCAGGTGTCTTTTTAGGTTTTGTGTCCGGGTGCACCATTGTACATTAGTCCACCCGTGGCTATTTTTCATTTATTTAACCACATTACAGAATAAACCCTTGTGAACAACCGTACAAAACTCCACCTTGATAGTAACTCACATCTACCTCTGTGTCTGCCACCCTCCTGCCCCTGAAGTCAACACCATCTCAATCTAGCTGAATATTTCCCATGCATTTTCTGCTGCACAGTTTTGTTGCATCTGTAGGTGCTGCTATATTCCTGAAAAGTAGACTGTTTGGTTTCAGTTGTTTTTAAACGTATTGAAAGGGCATCACGCTGACTCTTTGGGTTCATTTCTCCACTGTGCTCGGTTACAGCACCGTACTTCATGCTTCTCACACCCACAGTCCACTGAGCCTCTTGGAACTGTGGGTTTATCATTTTCAGTGTATTTGGAAATTTTGGGCTATCATTTCTTCCATTTTTTTCTGCCCCACCCCCTTCATGGGCTCCAGTTACACATATTTTAGGCCACGTTAATTCTCTTCCCTCTGTGTGTTTTATTTTGCGTGCTTTCTGTTGCTTTTGTTTAGTCCACTAATTTTTTTCCTCTGCAAAGTCTAATCTGCTAATGATCGCATCCAGCACACCTGTCATTTCACACATTGTAGTTTTCATCTCTAGAAGTCCACGCTGGGTCTTTTTATGTCCTTCATGCCTCTACTTACCTTTTTGGACATATGGACTGCAGTTATAATCACTGTGTAAGTCTCTCATCTGCCAGTGTCAACATCTGTGTCTGTTCCGGGTCAGTGTCAGTTGACTTTTCTCATAAGGGGTTGAATTTTTCTGCTGCTTCACACATCTGGTCATTTTTAATTGGATTCCGGATATTGTGAGTTTTACCTTGTTAGAGGCTGGGTATATTTGTGTTCCTTTACATATTCTTGAGCTTTGTTCTGGGTCGTCATTAAGTTACTTGGAGACAGTTTGATCTTTGGGGAACTTGGTTTTTAAGACCTGTTAGGTGGGACAAGGGCAGCATTTAGTGTGGGGCGGTTTCCAATGCTGGTGCAAGACCTGGGTGACACTCTACCCGGTGCCCCGAGATCCAGGAGATGCTCCAGCCTGGCTGCGGGGTGGGCACAGCTCCCGTCCTGTGAGTTTCAGAGACGTTTCCCGAATCCTGCCAGGAGGGTGTCTCCGGCCTCGAGTGCCCTGAATGCTCAGCTGAACCCTCGGGTCCCTGTGCACGTGCCCAGGGCTCCCAGTGCCGCACTCGCCCCTCTGCAGCTCCATCCTGTGAACTCCAGCCGCCTTGGGCTCCCCAGCGCTCACCCCACCTCATCAGGCCAGGGGTTCACTGCCCCACCTGGGCATCCCCTCCCCCGCTGAAGCCTAGAAAGCCCCTCGAGGACGCAATGGGGCAGTTGGACAGATCCCCCTGCTTGTCTCCCTCGGGGAATCCGTCCTTTGTCGTCTGGCCTCCTGTGTCTGAAAACCCATTATTATATATGTTTTGTTCATTTTAAGCTGTGTCAGATGGTAGAATGTATTCAGTCCCCATTACTCCATCTGGACCAGAAATATCTTTTTTTTCTTTTGGCTGAGCTGCGCATCTTGCGGGTTCTTAGTTCCCCGACCAGGCGGTGAAAGCGCCGAGTCCTAACCACTGGACCACCAGGGAATTCCCTGGACCAGAAATATCTTTGTCTGCAGCTGTGGCCGTTCACTTTGACGCTGCACATGGAAGTGCCACGTGTGCAGTTATGGAAAAGCGTCTCCATCACGTACCCCCTTCCTGTGTCCCCCTCACTGACAGTTACACTGTTCACTCTCTGGAAGCAGCAGTTGAACTGTGCAGAACTGTAAGTGGCATCTATCACTTTTTAAACCATTTCTTACACAGCTGCCCGGTAATCTGAGGACCACAACCGCTCTGGTCCGTGGGGATCTGAGCTGGAGTTTCTGGTTCTTGCCGACCCGCTCGGGGTGGCTGCTGCCTGTGCTTCTGCTTTCCTGCTTGCAGCTTCTGGCTTGATCTCCACCTGTGGGGGCTCTGAGGGGCCCCGTAAGCACACCTTCCTCTGAGAAGGTCACCTTCGGCTCATCTGTGGCCAGGACAGAGGGCCACTTCACCCCCGGGGTCGGGTCTCAGCTGGGGTCCCAGGTGTGGCCCCCTGGCCTCGGCACTGGTCTGAAGTCACCACGGAGCCACTGCTCCGGCCCCCGGGGCGTCCCTGGTCCAGCCCTGCCCTCTGGCTGCCCTCTGGCTGCTGTGTGGGTGTATCCTAAGCAGGTTCTCCCGATGGTGACGGAGGGCCCTGCGGTGGGGCCAGAGGCAGCATCTTCCTACCCCCGGTGTGGCTGTGTCAGAAACAAGCCCTGCCCGTCTTTGTCTGGAAATGTTTACAAAACACGGTTCTTGCCATTTAGTGTGATCGAATGGCTTGTTCTCAAAAATAGGCTGAACTAACAGCTGGGTAATAACAGGCGATGACATTTGTGGACAACTAAATAGGGCCCCTGTCCATCTCACCCTTCCCCGAGCGGTGAACGAGGCCTCATCCCACACCCGCAGGTCACACAAAGCAGACAGCACCACAGGGTGCAGGGTTCCACTGGGTCGGGATCAGAGGCCCCAGGAGAGAGGCCACAGGGGGCCAGAGGCATCACAGGTCACATGCGAGCCAGTAGGCGAGCGCTCTGGACCAGCCCAGGCACGCTGGCATCCAGTGTCCGTCCATCAGCTGATGTCACACTGGCCTGGGATGGCAGAGGCTGCTGGTCCACGCTCTGGCCCCTTGAGGCCACTGTGCCCGCCGACATCTCTTTGTGAAGTGATGGCTTGTCTCCATAAATTAAAAAGGGCGTCAGGTCTGTGGTGCCCCAGGAGCAGTGCTGGTCCCCCAGCCGCCCGCTCTGCTCAGGGATCTCCCAGCTACAAGCCGGGCCGCGGCGCAGGAGCTGCTTTTATCCAAGGAGCTCCTCACTTCACGTCTGAATAAGCCTTGTTTTCTTTCCAGCTCCGCCACTGGCTCGTGGTGTAGAGGGGAGCGGAGGCAGGAGGCCCGCAGGGCACCATCCACGGCAGGACAGAGGCAACGAAGAAGGAAAATCTGAGTTTTGCGAGAAAGGAGGGCCGCTCCCACTCCGTACCTTCTGCTTCGCTGGACACTCTCAAGTCCTTCCCTCTGACTGGTCACACCCTCTGTGCCACAGGGAGATGACCCTGTGTCCGCCGTGTCGCGGTGTAACTTACCTAGTCTGTGCCCATCCTGCAGGTAGAAACGTCTGAGTCGTGTTCTGTGCGTTAGAGCTGCTCCCTTCACCCTGTGCCCACCCCGGGACCCCCTGGAGCCCACAGCTTGCTGTCATCTATGTGTGGAGGAGAAATACGATAATTATAGATTACGGATTCTCTGCTGAGAATCCCAGCGCTCACAATAGCTTCTTGGATCCTTTGTTTTGCTCGTATTAAAAAAGCCAAGTGTCATATTTTGCCTAATTGTGCAGAGGTGAAATGGCGGAAGCCATACAAAAGGTGACAAAGTGGGACCACGTGTCCCCACGTCACACAGGTCTGCTCAGAGCCCACGGAGGGCCGGGGCCCGGGTGTGAGATGGGGGTGCTGTTTATTTCCTTGTAGCTACAAGAAAACTCCATAAAATCCATGTGGGCTGCCACCACTGCTGCCCGACGTGGACCCCCAGCCACGAGCAGTGAGTGCGTCCCCCGTGGTGTCCCCGGCCATGCAGAGCCCCCGAGGTGGCAGCCTGGAGCCCCGCAGTCTTGGGAGGGAGACCCCGCCGGAATTTTCTCTGAGGCACGTGTCACGTCAGGAACAGCACTTGTTTCCTTAGGGAACGGCTTTTAGAATCGTATTGACACGGGAATCAAAGCCAGTTCTCAGAATGCAGGGCTGGTTTCTGAAATCTGTTTGCTGACGTTCCTGTGGTCCTTGGGGAGGATGTTGGACTCTCAGCTGAGAAATGCTCCCAGCACTGCCGTCCTGGAGGGAGCACGGCCGCAGTCCAAGGACGTGCTGCTGGGCCGCAGGAGAGGCACTGCCAGACAGGCCCACGGAGGCTTCTTGGCCATCCCTGCGAATGGACCTCGGCCCAGGCCTGTGGAACCGGCCGCTCAGGGGAAACCAGCTTGCGGACCGGAGCTCGAGAGGAATCGGGCCCACCCCGTCCTTCCCAGGAGTGTTGAGCACTCGTGTAGAAAACCCACGTTGTCCACGTCCATCTGTCTCACAGTGGCCTCTTGTGTGGTCGTCACCAACAATAAAAGAAACCCATGGGAAAGCGGCCGTGGCTGAGTCGCCGTGTTCCTGCTCGATGTTTTGTGCAGGACGCTGCCTCGGGCCGCCACCTCCCCCTCGCGTGAGAACCTGCCTTCACTCACCTCTCCCTGGCCAAGGGCAAGCACAGCCCCTGGGCCTCCCAGGTCCAGTGGGCTTAACCCAGACCCACCCCAGGGCCCCCGCTGGCTGTGCGCCATCCCCTCCTGCCCCCCATCTGTCCCACCTCTCTCTCAAGCCCTCACCTGCCTGGTCAGCTCCCCTGCAGTCTCCCCAGGTGTCCAGACTCCAGCCATGTGGTCTGACCGCTGCTACTGCCCAGCCCAAGAGCCTCTTCTGGGGAGACAACGCCAGAGTCCTGAGTGGCTCCCTGCCTTTGGTGCCTAAGGATCTCTTATCCACTCTGGCCAAAGGGGTCCTTCTAGACACCAGTCAGCTCTGGCCGCAGCCCAGAGGAGAGCTCTGTGGTTTGTCACTATGCTTGGACGCCACCTCTGGAAGTCTTCTCTGGGTTCTGCCCCCGCTCAGTGCTCCTTGAACCTCCAGTCTCCCCAGGCCTCCCCAGCAGGTGTCCCATGGAATGGAGAGTGCTCACTGTCTCCCCAGTTTGCGCAGGAGCTCCCCTGGGAGCAGGGGCTGAGCTGGTCTCATTCGCTTCTGCCATTGTCTTAAATAGACCTGGTACACAGTAGACAGTGGCACTCAATTTATATTTACAGATGAATGAGTTAATGGATGGGTATTTAGGTGGATGGGTAGGTGGATGGATAGATGGGTGGTTGGTGGACGGGTAGATTGATGGATGGATAGAAGGAGGAAATGGAGAAAGGAGGGAGGGAAGAGGGGTAGAAAATGCATGGATGGGTGTGTAGACAATGAATGGACAGATGATGGAGGGATGGATGAATGGATGGATGGAGGGCTGATGGGCAAGTGGTTAGATTGATAGGTGGATGATGAATGTATAAGTGGAGGAATGGTGGATGGATGGATGGGTGAGTGGATGGATGAGTGGATGGATGGGTAGATGGATGGATGGGTGGATGGGTGGATAGATGGGTGGGTGGGTGGATGGGTGAATGTATGAATGGATGGATAGATGGATGGACGGATAATAGGTGGATGTATGGATGGATAATAGGTGGATGGACGGGTGGGTGGATGGACAGGTAGGTGGATGGGTGGAAACACAGATGGTGGAAGGTCCTGTATTACATCTGAAAGTCATTCTGGTCCAGTCTCACACACCCCAGTGGGACTAGCCATCTGAATGCTGTGTTTGGCGTCTGTTCTCCAAGGGGAGGTCAGGCTCTTTAATACAAGTGAAACGTGTCAATTTTGAAACACCTGAAGAAGTGTTTTCTTTCCACACTAACCTGGTGCAGAAACCAGCTCCCTGGGCAGGAAGAGGCTGCCTGTGCCCTGATTCTGTTGATGGGAGGCCTCGGTCCCTCTGTCCACACTGCACTTTGCCATCAGATTGACACTCTTCACCCAGTGACCTTTAGACACAAAATCTGGGTGTTAAAGCCCAGAAAAGCCGTGTGATTCTTCCTTTGAGAGAAGCATTTTAATAAAGGTTTGGCAACAGTGAAATAGGTGATTTAAAGGGTAAACGGATTCCTCCGCAGTTGGCTCTCTTTGGTTTTGCTCCACAACTTCTCCCTTAATCTCTGTAGATGCACCTGACCAGCATCTTTACCTGCCTTCTGGTCACTGACAGCAGGAAAAGGTCACTTTTTTTGAGACACTTAATTAGCAAGTCCTGTGTTCCGTGGTCCCCTGTGGAAGATGCTGCCACGCCCTGACCTCGGGGGACCTTCCTGCTCCCCTCTCCCCCCAAGGACCCCAGGGCCCCAACACCACTGACAGAGCCTCCTAGCAGATCGGGGGCCTGCAAACCAACCCCCCACTGAGCACAGAAGGCCCACCCAGAGCTAGGAAAACAAAACGAAAGACAATAGTCCACCTTCCCAGCCGCTGGCCTTAGGTAATGGTGCCCCAGGTGACCCCGGCCGCCCCTGCACTGGGCCACGGCAGACAATTTTTGGTGCCATTACGCAGAATGGAAAACATTGGACTATGCCAATTTAGTGAGTCTGGCTTGAGTTTTTTTCAATTTAACAAAATAGAAAATATCAGAGTCAGTGCACCTAAGAAGGGCAAGGTCTGCTTTGTGAAATACGTGTTTCAGGTATGCATCTTACCTGCGTGAGGGAGTGACAGAGAGAGAGACAGAGAAAGTCAGAGACAGAGAGAGACAACAGGGTTGGGGGAGACAGGCCCTTGCGGGTCAGGGTCAAAGGCCTGGGGGCCCCGCCCTGGGTAGGGCAGCGACCACCCCAGTCTGCCCGGTACCTCCAGAATGGCCTAGTCCCCAGCCCCCTGGGGCCCCACTGCGCCCCCCTGCGCAGGCTGGCGGGGTGGCTTCCATTTACTTAACAAAACTTAAAAATCAAGTCAGGATTGACTCGGTGCTGAAGATATTTACCTAGAATTTGAATAATTCTACTTATTCCAGGAACTAAGTTCTTCTTTGCTTCAAGTCATTTGCTGTGTAGACGAAGGATTCTGTGGGGCAGGACGTTTCTCTGGGTTAAAACCCGCCTGGTGTCTGTATTTACGCAGCAGCGCGGTCGGCCAGCTCCTTCCCACCGGGATCAAAGGCTAATATTTGGAGCAGCTTTTCAATAAATGTATTCAAAGATGGTGTTATGACCCATCAGCTATTAAATGCTCTGATATCTTTAAAGCCTTGTTCACACAGAGAAACTAAATGTAAATTCTAAAATGTTCTATTACACCAGAAATGATCACCTTGAAAGCTTAGAGATCCAGCCCCGAAGGCAGTGAATGAGAAGCCGCCCGGAGGGTGACCCTGGGCTCCACCTCTGGTGATGATGCCAGGCCGGGCTCACCCTTTATCTCCCGGGTGGGGACTTCAGCTTTCTGAGGAGGAGCGGTAGAAGGAGGCAAGGGCAGGGCTGGCCCGACTGCCCAGGTGAACAACTGGCCCTGCCGCTGCCTGGGTCCTCACTGCCCACCTGTTTGCCCACCTGTTACAGGTGCCTCCCCCTGCCCACCTGGGCGGCTATTGAAAGGATTAAAGTGTTACAATGTGGAAAGTGCTGAGAAGTCCTGGGTGAGTGTGGCTGGTGGTATTTCGGTCTGCTCTTGGCGGTATCTCAGACAGACAGCTGACATTTTCTAATATGCTTCCTGGTTACTGCTGTCATGTAGAGAAGTTGTTTTTAATCCAGTTAATAGTTTGTTTTTATGACTCTATCTGACTTTGGAAATGCAAATTTATTTGAACCCCGAAGTTGTCCGTCCTTCACTCTCTGACCACAGCACCATTACCTCGTGGGCGCGTTGGGATGCCTGTCACTCTGACGCGCCCCCTGTTGGCGTGGCCCGGGTACGCCTCCCTGCAGGCATCCACGGTGCCCACGTGGATACGGGGGCCAGGGCTTTGGGGACGTGGGCGCAGCCTCGGCCGGGAGACGCTCTGCCCGTGCAGTGAAGTGTCCGTAGCAGCCGACGAGGACCGGGAAGGAAGTGCCTGTTGGGCAGGAAGGAGGGCGTGGATAATGCCAGTGCGGATGGGCACGCACGGGTCCGAGGCGCACCCCCCGCTCCCGTGGGCCCCGCTCTGAGAACCTCGTAGATGTAGACTGAGCGCAGCGCCCACAGCCCCTCCTCCAAGCCCCCATCCCCTGGCGCCACGCCTGACTGATGGGCGTGACCCTGGGTGAGATGGGAGGGCCTGGCCGCGGCCTCCAGCCCTGCGCTACCCTGCGGGGTCTCTGGGTCCAGGTCTGGAAGTCAGGTGTTACATACCTGCCCCCTGTGCTGAGGCTCTTCGGCTGGGAGAAAGTCTGAGACCTCCTCATGCTCTGATGGAAAAACACATCTCTGCGTTTGGGCTCATATCAGGAAACTCTTCCCTGTTTTAGCAAAACAACAGACTTTTACCAAAAAAACAAAAAATGCTTTGAAATTAAAATGGCGCAAAGTGAGATTCCACACGACAGGCAGGGCTGGGAGACTCCAGGGACACGAGGGCAGAAACCGGCTCTTACGCCAGCGCCTCGGGCGAGTCCCAAGGCCTCCCACACAGGCCTGTCGCCCGGGACCAGGAGCAAACGGGGCAGGTGCGGAAGGAGCAGGGCTGGAGCAACTCCCCAGCCCCCGCCTGCAAACGCCCTGTGTGTCTCCGAGGGTCCCACCGACCACCGTCCGGCCCCCTGGGTCCCTGAGCGGCTTCCCCGTCCTACTCAGGTCGACCAGACCCCGATGCACGTGTGCACTGGCCTGGCTGGGGCATCTTCTCTGCTATCCCCGCCCCGGGAGGGTGTGGCTCACGCACCCAGGCTGCCCCACCAAAGCCCCCACCTCCACCCCACAGAGGTGTTCACCCTCCCGGGACACCTCCCGTCTCAGCCACAGGTGCCCCAGGCCCCGCCGTGGACCCTGTCTCCAGTCGCCATTGGAGGAAACGAGCCCGAATGGGGACGCGTGACCCTTGCCCCATGGCCTCTCCCCTGTCCCATGCCGCAGGCCTCCTCTGCTCCGAGGGGTCTGGCTGCCCCGCCTCCCAGAGCTCACGCCCTCGGGTGCCCTGCCCCCGCCGCCCAGCCTGCAGTTCCCATCTAACTGACGGGACGCAGCAGAAATGAAGGGACAAACCGCGGATGCTGCACCCATTTTACTGGAGTCTCCCCCGTGATGAGGACGCAGATGGCCCAGGTCACAGGGGCAGCGGGAGTAGCCTCCGGCCAGCAGCCAGCAAAACCGAGTCCGGGCCTGCGGCCACGAGAGCAACCTGGGGGCTTAGACACAGTCCTTCCCCATCAGGCCTCAGACAGGCCGCGGCCCGAGACCCTCTCCTGCCCGGCCCCCAGCCTCCCGTCACGGCAGCAGTGGACAGACTGGCAGACCAGTGGCTGAGCAGGCCAGGGCGTGAGGCCCCCATAGCTCAGGGGAGGCCGGGAGGGCTCCGAGTCCCGCAGGGCTGGGGCAGGAGGGCGGAGCGTTCGAGGGGCCCCTCGATGGCCCACCGCCCTTCCTGCATTCGGGTTTGGGAGCCAGCTGGGTCCTGCGTGCATGTGAGCCCCTGGCCAGCAGGACTCAGCACTCAGTGTGGACGCGTTGAGTTGGGGCTGAAGAACGACAGAGGCCCCGAGGGAGAGCTGGGGCCTGCAGCCTGGACACCAGCCCCCGGGATTTCCAGGACTCTCCCCACTTCTTGTCCATTACCTGAGAGTGTGACCTTGTTAGAAATGGGGTCTTTGTGAGTAGATTTGGTTAAGATGAGGTCGCACTGCAGGAAGCCAGGCCCTGATCCAGTAGGACTGGTGTCCTTGAAGAAACAGGACATTCGGAGATAGACACATTCACGGGAGACGCCATGTGAAGATGGGGCAGAGATGGGGTGATGCTTCTACAGGTCCAGGGCGCCAAGGACGCCAGCAGAGCAGAGAAGCTGGAGGGGGCCTGGACCAGATTCTCCCTCGGCCTTAGAAGGAACCAGCCCCACTGACACCTTGACCTCAGACTTCCGGCCGCTGAACAGGGGTTATGGCAGCCCCGGGACACTCACACCGCCCCTCCCTCATCTTTCTGTCCAGTGAACACACATGACATCCTACTGGTGCCAGGCACCTGGGAGGTGCTGAGGAGACAACGGGGCCCCAGACGGGCCTGGCCATGTCCTGGGGTCCACAGCTCACCGGGGAGACTCTCAGCCTAATAAACACGGCAAGTGCACTTACGCTGTTGCGCAAAGAGGCCCCAGAGCCCCAGGGTCCCAGCACAGCAGGCGGGATGCAGAAGAGATGCTTCAGTGGCAGCTGCAGTGATTCGATGAGCTCATGGGGACGCGGGAGAGGAGAGGGCCGAGGCCCCGCGCGGGGGCTGCCATGGGGCGGGTGTGGCCGGCACAGCCTCTCCCTGCCGCGCTGTGAGCCCCACCAGAAACACACAGACAGGGGTGGGAGGGCCGAGGGCCGTGCTTCCCGGCCTGCAGGTCGTAACCGTCAGTGTCTGGAGGATCCAACCCAAGGGTAGCAACTCTTTCTTTGAATAAATTAGAAACGCCACGTGCGCTGTACGTTACAAGGTAAGAGTTGCTTCCGGAGACTCTTTGTTCAGTCACTTACACGCAGGTCGCGCGTGCGCTGGGCTGAGGAGTAGGCTGCTTCCTGCCTGACGCCGCGAGTGCCCGCCAGCAGCCAGACGGACACGATTGATCCACACCTCGATGTCCATCCTAGGACGGAGGAGGCGCCTGGGTGCCGAGACGGCCCCAGTGCCTTTCACAGCGGGCAGAGCCCGGGTTCTGGAGCCACACCGCCGTCCTCTTCCTGAGCGACGGCCGCAGGACAGACCCTGGGTGCCGGATCCCAAAACCCCACGTGCCGACGGATGCCAGCTGTGCGTGCCCTGTGCTGGCCGTCCCCATCTGACGCTGCACGGGACCCCAAGTCCCACCCGCTGCCCATCCTGGAAAACGCAGGATGGCCCAGGGAAAAGAGGATTCCCACCAACGTCACTGGTGTCGTGGTCGAGAAAGCACGTCACGTGGTCAAGGGCGTGATGTAGGTGTGCTCGTGCCAGTGCACGCGTGAGTGTGCACATGTGTGTAGATGTGTGCTCATGTGAGCATGTGCACGCGTGTGGGGGGTGTGTGTGCACTCACCCACACACACCATCATGGTGCCGGGCTAGGGCTGCAAGGTGCCTGGATCTCTTCCCCAAGTGACTCAACAGTCACTGGACGGTGAAATCCGGGGGAAAGCAGGGGTCGCTGAAGGCGAGGGAGGCGTGGCCAGCCCTCCAGGTATCACAGCAATCCGGGCCCGGGGGGTGGGGGGCCGAGAAGCGGGTGCTGGGAGCACCCAAGGCGCTGCCCTCGCACCCAGTCCAGCCAGGGCTCACCTGAGGCCACATCTGGACCGTGCGCTGCACCTCCCTTTCTGCCACCCTGCGAGGGGCTCCCCTCCGCGCCCCGTGCCCCACTGGAAGCTGGAGGACCAGTCGCACGTCCACGTGCTCCACGAAGTAGCTGCGGCCCGAAATGTGAGTCTGCACAGGATGTGCTAACAAGGACGGGGACCACGAAGCTTCTACAGATCCCACCCACGGCGCCAGGCGGCTCAGCAGCCACAGCGGACCACGAGTGCCTCTGCAGAGCTGCCCGCCAGGGCTGGCCGTCCAGACAGCCACTTCTGACCCCTGGCCAGGCTGCTGACCGCTCGTCCCACACGGGAGGGGCTGCTCTGCCATCGGGCATTACCCCCGTCGTCCTCCCTCTGGTCCTCGTGGGAGTGATGCTAAGCCGTTGCCTCACTCGTGAGGTTAGTTTAATTAAAACTGAATGACCTGGGTGACCAGGGGCAGATAAAGCACAAACACATGCCAGGCCCGACCACCGGCCTGGTGCCCAGCTCCTGCTCCCGTCCAGCCAGACGGGGGCCAGCACCCCCCTGGCCCAGGCCTGAGTGTCCCCACGCCCCTCCCTCTCCAGCCCTGTATGCCCCTTCTCCCTCAGCCCCTCCCCACTGGGCTGGCCAACCGTCCACTGGACCTAGGGTGTGTCAGCCCAGCCTGTGTGGGTGGACAGATGGACACCTGACCCCAGCCCAGCCCGGGTCACTGGAAGACGGTGTTTTGACTGAGAAGTGTAAGACGTAGAACTGTGCCCTAGTTAGGGCGTTTGTTTTGCACAGAGATGAGTGAGCCATCCTGAAATTGCTCTGTATTTATTCTAGAATTGGGCAAGCAGGCAAACGCGTAGGTAATCAGAACGGCCGCACAATTTGCAAGTTCTGTTCAAAATGAGAACGCGGGGCTCTCATTCAAAACTCATTCAGAATTTCAGGACGGCAACAGCAGAGCCGTGAACCAAGCCCCTCCAAGCGCGAGGCCCTGGATAATGCGAGTCCGGGCTGGAGGAAGGAGCCGCAGGTCAGCAGGGGAAGCGGGGAGAGGGGCTGCCGCCCCACGTGGGAGTCCGCACGCGCTCAGGACTGTAACACAGACATGGGTGTGGACACACACGGCCAGGCAGGCGGGCGGAGACCTGGGCACAGGTGTGTGTGGAAGCATGTTCTGAGCTCTGATGCCGCAGCGCCCAGGTGGGCATGGAGCCCGCTCTGAGCCCAGACCGTGGTTCCGAAGATCCTTCTCCTGCCAGAGGCATCAGGGCGCCCTGGAGAAATCGCTGATTCCAGAGCTCAGGCCCAGAAGGCGCCAGCGAGCCTGGAGTGTCCTTTGGGGCCACAAAGGGAGGACACAAAGGGGGGCCCATGGGAAGGACAGAGCCACCCCGAAGGGCTCCCGAAGGCCAAACCTGGGACAAGCTGACCAAAGAATAACAATAATGACAGTGACGGGTTACAGACTCCTGCCTCAGCCCAGGCTGCCCCAACAAACAGCACAGACGGGTGTTTAAACAACAGGCAGATTTCTCACGGCCCCGGAGGCTGGAGGCCCCAGGCCACCAGGCTGGCAGGGTCCTCACGCAGTGGACAGTCACCAGTCCCGCCATGGGCCCCACCTGCATGCGCTCGTCTGAACCTAAGCACCTCCAAGGCCCACCTCCCCGTACTTCCCACTGGGGGTCGGGGCTTCAACATACGGATTTGGGGTGCACAGATGTGCAGTCCATCACACCAGCTAGGAAAACAAATGCCCAGGTAAGGAGGAGAAGCCGAATTATGGTTCATAAACGCAGAAGGGCCAATGGACTCAGAACGGCCCCCCAGCAAAAACCACAGTGATTGCTGTTTTAGGCCAGAAGCATCAAGGGATGTAAAAATTGGTGGGAAAATTATGATGAGAAGTGCGATAGTCTCCCCATGAGACAGTGAACGGAGAAGCAGCAAGTTCACGGTGGAGCAGACCACCTGCCGTGCACACGCGGACAAGAGGCCCCCAGAAGGGCCCAGTGCTACCCCTGTGGGTTCCTGCCCAGGGGCGCGTCCTCAGCGTGGCCGCGAGGCAGCAGCAGACGAGCCCCAGCTGAGAGGCCTAGCCGGGGCCAGTGTCCCCCAAAGGTGCCAAGAATGTGCCTTTGGAGGAGACCCAGGAGACATGGCGACTAAACGCCGTGCGTGTCCTGCAGTGGGTCCTGCTCAGGAAAAGACGTTCAGATGAGGCCACGCTGCACCGGTGTCAACAGTGCTCACGGAGCTGGGTCAGTGTCCCCTTCCCCGCCGTGAGCAGGGCGTGGTGGCTATGGGGTCGTTGGCTCCGGGGGTGCAGCTGCAGGACACGCCGGAACGCCCTGTGCGGTTTTGGTCCCTTTTTTATGAGTCCGAAGTCATTTCCAAACGAACAGTTAGGACGTGACTCTAAAGTAAACGATGTTCCTTTGTCTTTGGCGTATACCTTACTGACATACAGTGTGAGTGCTGTGCTCGAAGGTGGTTTGGAAAAATCCTTCGATTTGCATGGTTACGTCACCGCCGCTTTGACCTACGGCTGTGCCCGCGTGGAATGGCGCCTCCCCAAGTTCACGTCCACCCAGACCCAGAACAGGCCCTTATTTGACATAGGGTCTCCACAGACGTGGGTGGTCAGGACGAGGCTGTACTGGGTGGCGCGGGCCCAGTCCAGTGCGGGCGTCCCGTAAGAAGAGGGCAGGCACGCAGAGGGGAGCCGCGGGAAGAGGAGGGTGGCCCCCCGCCCAGGGACCCGGCCCCGAGCTGCCAGAGCGGGGCAGGTTCTCCCCGGGCCTCGGTGGGAACCACCATCTGGCACCTGCTCCCAGACAAGAGACAATAAACCCCTGTCGTCTGAGACCCTGCAGTTTGCGAGCTCGCTGGGCAGCCCCAGGCGCTTGTTCCCGTCGGCATGCGGGATCTTAGTTCCCTGGCCAGGGATCGAACCCGTGTCCCCTGCAGTCCTGCAGTGGAAGCGCACAGTCCTAACCACTGGACCACCAGGGAGTTCCCAGCGGTTGCCCGTTTCTTTCTTTCTAACATCATGATATTATTCCATGTGTGGGAACTCCACGCCCTCAAGTGAGAAGACGAAGCCGATTCACCCGAGGTTGGCCATCCTCACCCCCCCATGGCTAGATCAGTGTTTCCATCATTATAGTGTCGTACAGAGTATCCACCGCCCTAGAAGTCCTCTGTGCTCTGTCTGTTCATCCCTCCCCACAACTCCTGGTGACCACTGATTCTTTTACTGTACCTATAGTTTTATCTTTTCCAGAATATCATACATTTGGAATCACACAGTCTGTAGCCTTTTCAGATTGGCTTCCTTCACTTGATAATATGTATTTAAGGTTCCCCAGTGTCTTCACAGCTTGATAGCATACTTCTTTTCAGTGTCTGATGTACCACAGTTTATTTATCCCATAACTTACTAAAGGACACCTTGGTGGTTTCCAAGTTTTGGCAGTTATGAATAAAGCTGCTATAAACATCCATATGCATGTTTTTGTGTGGACATAAGTTTTCACCTCCTTTGGGTAAATAGCACAAAGTATGACTGTTGGATCGTATGGTAAGAGTAGGTTTAAATTTGTAAAAATCTGCCCAACTGTCTTCCAAAGTGTCTGCACCATGTTGCGTTCCCACCAGCAGTGAATGAGAGTTCCTATTGCTCCACATCCTTGTCAGCCTTTGGTGCTGTCAGTGTTCTGGATGTCTGCCATCCTAATAGGTACATGATGGTGTCTCATTGTTGCTTTAACTTGCACATAGGATGTGAAGCATCTTTTTTTCATATGTGAATCTGCCATCTGTGTATCCTCTTTGGCAAGGTGTATATTCAGATCTTTTCCAATTTTTAGAATGGGGTTGCTTGTTTCGTTATTACTGAGTGTAAAAGGTCCTTTGTATACGTTGGATAATAAGTCCTTTATCAGATGCGTGTTTTGCAAATATTTCCTCCCCATCTGTGACTTTTTTCATTCTCTTAGCTTTCACAGACACTTCATTAATTTTATTCTTTCTTTCACAGATCGTACTTTTGGTGTTGGGTCTAAAAACTCATCTCCAAACCTGAGGTCATCTAGGTTTCTCCCATCTTATCCTCTGGGAGTTTCATAGTTTTGCAGTTTCATTTTAGGTCCCTGATCCATTTTGAGTTGGTTTTTGTGAAGGGTGTGAGGTCTCAATTCATCTTCTGTGTGGACGTCAGTTGTTCCAGCACCATTTGTCAAAGAGACTGTCTCCGCTCCGTTGCATTGTCTTTGCTCCTTTGTCAAAGATCAGTGACCACATTTATAGGGTCTGTTTCTGGGCTCTGTTCTGTCTGTTGATCTATGTGTCTATTCTGTCCCCGACACCGCACTGTCTCGGTTTCTGTAGCTTCACAGTAAGTCCTGGAGTCGGGTGGTGTCCGTCCTCCAACTTGGTTCTTCTTCAATGTTGCCTTGGCTGTTCTGGGTCTTTTACCTCCTCTCCATGTAAATTTGAGAATCAATTTCTTGATATTCACTTACAATAACTTGCTGGGATTTTGACTGGGTACATTTCATCTTAAATGGTTGAACTTACTGATCTTTTATTTGTTCTTCTGAATTGTAAACTGTAACTAGAAAGGCTTTTCTCCCCCGTGTTTTCCTCTAGAACTTAACGTTTCATTTTTTTATATTTATATCTCTGGTCCTTTGGGGGTTACTCTGGTGTAGAGTATGAGCTAAGGATTCAGTTTTATCCTTTTCTAATGGCTGCCCAGTTGCCCCAAGAATATTATTTTCAAAAGTCCATCTTCTCCCACCTTTACCACAGGCCAAGTGTCTATGTGCATCGGATTCTATCCCTTCTATTCCACTGGTCTGTCCAAAAACTGAAATTTCAAATATTCAGACCAGTAGAAGAATTTTCAAGAATTAATGACGAAAACCCTCACCTCCATCCACCTGGGCACGAGAAGGAGCCGAGAGTTGCCTCCAGGGCATCCTCCGGCTGCTGTCGCCCCTCGGGTGGCACACTTTCCATGGTCACCCTTCCCTCGGCCGTCGTAGAGGATGTTCACTGGCTGTCCATGGGTCCCAATCTTGCCGACCTCGGTGCCTGCCTTTTATAACAAACATTTTCCCGTCCCCTCTTGCTCTGCGGAAATGAAAGTCAGGGTCAGTGTTACCTACTTGTACGTATCATTTTGGAAAAAATCAATGTAACGGCCTGTCATAAAGGAGCAGAGGGTGACTAAGTTTGCACATGCAAACAGGTACTTTGGTACCTAGACGCACAGATGCCTCCCCTGGAAGGCAAGGTATTGGAACCAGCGTCCCCATCGTGGCGCTGTGGGGCTGCAGCCGCGGGGAGGGCAGGTGACACGAGTGCCCTGTTGTCCAGAGTGACGGCCACTACCTGCTTGTTCTCCACAGAGTCGAGCACCATCCACCCCAACCACCTTATTGCAAATTCCTAGGAAGATCAGACTTGTTAAAATCATGCAAAAATTATGTGTTTATATGTAAATAATCAGAATCTGGGCTCAAGCTTTCCACCGGGCATCCGGCAAGACCTTGCAAACCTCTCACACAGGGCCAGGGCATCCTAACGCCCAGGCACGGGGCAACCAGCCAAAGGCCCACAGTGTCCAGAGCAGCCCTTGGGCCTGGTCCCTCCCGGCAGGGGGCACCGGGTCACAGGTGAAGACAGAGGGAGGAAAATGACAAAGGCAGTGGGGGAATCTACGTAACTGGCTGCCTGGACCCATGGCCACGCAGCACCCCCGTCCAGAAGCTGCCTGTGTGCGAGGCCCAGCTGCCTCCTTCAGCCCTCAGCCCCCGTCAGAGGCCGTGGTCGTCACCAACTTGCCCATCCAACACCGGCTTTGACGCTGGACAGAGGCGGAAAGAGCTGGCTGGGCATGTTAATTCTTGCCCAGGGTCTGTCTTCCTCAGGCCTCTCCTCACCGAGATGACGACCAGGACGGCTGAGCAAGTCGGGCTTCCACCCTGAAGGGCGATGAACGGACCTTGCCTTCCCCTGGGGAGATAATCCCAGCCCCTACCCTGCCAGCCTCCGCCCCCCAGGTGCCTCCCGCCCCTCCCTCCCTGACTCCCCCCAATCCCCTGCGGGGTGACTGGGGGGCCTGGCCGCGTCGCACCCCCAGGGTGGTGGTCTCCTCGCGGCGCTGAGCGGCCGGCCTTCTCTGCCGACTCCCCGTGTCCTTCTCTTTCCCCTGCTCTCCTCCCTCGGCCTCAGGACCTTCCACGTCCTGACTGCTTGGTCTCGACTCCTGTCCCCCGAGCCGTCACCTCCCACCCACCTCGCCCCACGTGGCCTCCTCTCTCTGGCTGTCCTTCCAGTCCTCTGGGGTCATGCGTCCCACCACTGCCACCCCAGCCATTGGTCGGGCTGGTGTCACGCCCCCCTTGCCCCAGTGCAGACCCCGCGTTTTGGGCCTGAGCCCCTCCTTCCATGCAGCCGGCCCTCCCTCACCTGACAGCCCAGCCACACTGCACTCAAGGCTCCAAACGTGCCCAAGCCTGGCGGCATTTGTGCCCCCGACGTCACCCACCTCCCAAACCCGTAAGGAGCTCCCATCCGCCCGCTCCTATTACCACCTCAGACCGCGGGCCCCCGAGTCCCCATGCCTGGTGCGAATGGGGTTTTGGGGGGGCGCCCTGCCCTCTCCATGTGCTGCAGATGCGTGGTCCTGCTCCGCGGAGGCCTCGGCGCCCTGTGCTCTGCAGCCCTGCTCGGCGGATCCCCAGAGCTTTGGCCTCTGCGTCTCCCTCCATGGGGGCACCCCGCCAGCCCCAAAGTGGCACCTGCAGTTGCCCCGCTGACCGCCCGCCCCTCCTGCTCCGCTCCCCCAGCCCTGGGACTCGCCAGTGCTGGTCTCCTCCTCCTTCGGGTGTGCACGTCGGGGACCGCGTGGCAGCCTGGGGTGACAGCACACCCACCGTCGCCAGGGGCCCGGGAGGATGCAGCCATGGCCAGGGCTGTGCCCCCCTCCGAGGGACTGTAGGGCCTCCCCAGGGACCCCTGAGGCCATCCCCCCGTCCTTCGCAGCACCCCTCTCCGCAGGTGAACCCTGAGCTGCGGGGCGTTCGACGTCCACGGCACCACACCTGGCACAGTCTTGGCCCCCGGCAGCCCACCCTGCCCCCAGGTCATGTGACATCATCCCTGTGGGGGGGAGGGGGAGGGAGGGAGGGGGCAGGAGGCACCATCTTGCTGCAAGTCCCCCCCCACCGGCCCCGCCCCGGGTCTGCGCCGTGTCCAGGCACCGGGGGTTCCGGCTGACGTTCTGCAGCTGCTGGCTGTGCAGTGCAAGCGTCCCAAGACCGCCCTGAGGTTCAGTGACTCGCTAGGACTCAGCTCAGCAAAACCGACTTATGACTTATGACAGCCAAAGCGTCCAGATTACAACCAGCCGCGGGGGTGGCGAGGGGTGTGCAGGGGGAAGACACAGAGGCAGGGCCCAGGGGAGCCCCGGCACCCTCCCTCTGAGGAGTCCTGGACGGTGGCAACACGCCCGGGGTGCCGACGGCCAGGGAGCCCGGCCTGAGCCCTCGAGTCCAGGGTTCTACTTGGTGTGACCACATGGCAGGGCTGACCTGAGTCACGTGGCCAGGGAAGCAAGGATGCTCTCATCAGGCCAGACATCCCAGGGCCTTGGAGTCGGGGGCAAAGGGCCAGACCCCACCTGGGCAGGGCAAACCCTCCGCTGCACAGGCCAGGCCATGGACGGCGGCTGACAGCCTCAGTGCCCGCATCATGCTGGTCCTGGAGAAGCTGCACCATGGAGATGGTGGTGTGTACAGTCCCGGTCAGATTTTTAGTTAATTCAAGTGGGGACAAAGGACTGGCCAATGGAGCTTCTGCTCTTCTGGAGAAAAGACAGCAAGTTCTGAGACACTTAGCTTCACACGAGAAGGAGGGACCTTGAGCCAGCTTAAAGGGAAGCAAAACTCGAGATCAAATTAACAGAGACGTGAAAACTGGAGGCCACCAGTGAAGAACTGGAAAACCTCAGATCTTAACTCAGGCTGGAAAGAGAGACGTTGAGAAAAGATGTGAAGGAAGAGAAAGCTAACCGTTTGGAACAAGATGACCTGGTGGCCAGAGGAGCATGACCTGGAGTTCCCTCGGGACGTGTCCAGCTGTGAGCAGCTGAAGGGAGTGGCCTCGGAAGCCCATCAGGAGATGTATGGCTGCAGACAGCAAGGAAGGCTCCCTGAGTCGCGGGATCCCTCCTCACCCACGCGCCCCAGACAGAACGGGCGATTCTGGAGGCCCAGGGCCCACCTGAGGTCACATGGCTGTGCACCAGCCCCGGGGGGGAGGTGTGACGGGGGTGCCTCTCCCGGGGACAGCATCACACAGATGCACTCTGTTCAGACAGAAATGCAGTTATTTCATGAGCAGATTGTCTCCTGTTCTCCGAGTTCTGGACGCCGGACGGCGGGCTCGCAGTTAACGTTTCTGCCCAACCCCCCGCCACGGTGAACCGCACGGAGTTTGCCTGAGCAGCTGATGTCACTGGAGACGTTTGGGACCCAAAGGCCACTGAGCGAGGGCTGCGCTCCCCCTGCAATGAGGTGTGAACGCTGAGCTGACCAGTCTGGCCTGGAAGAAAGCCCTGCCCACAGCTCTAACGAGCTCAGTGTAAGCAAGGCCCGGCCCGAGACGGGTCAGCGGGAGGGGCCGGGCGGGGACACCGTGCGGGAAGCCACCCGCCCCCAGGAGCCCGGCCCCAGCTGTCCAGGTCTTGAGCACGGGGCCCGGCCTCTCTGTGCCCACCCCGCTCCCTCTGCTGAAAGGCTCCCTCGCTCCCGCCTGGCCCTCGCCCTGCGTTGGGGCAGCCTCTCTGGACTCAGCCCTGGCTCCCCGTGTGCACCTGGTGGTGGGTGCCATCTGCATCTGCGGCAGGTGTGCAGAGCCTCTGTGCCGTCTCCTGGGAGGGATCCGCACCCTCGCAGTGGGGTCTCCACGTGGAATATCCAGGGCTGTCAATTTTGCTCTCGGTCCAGAGGGTAGTTACAGCAACAATCAGGGCCCAGGGCTGGAGCTCAGACAGAAGCATCAGAGCACAAGGGAA
This sequence comes from Eubalaena glacialis, assembly GCF_028564815.1. Lineage (NCBI taxonomy): Eukaryota > Metazoa > Chordata > Mammalia > Artiodactyla > Balaenidae > Eubalaena > Eubalaena glacialis. Next base: position 856,309 of record NC_083719.1, on the reverse strand, counting down.
GCAGGACAGAGCTCCAGACATGGCCACGTCAAACTGGCCTCTTCCTGCCATGAAGCGCTATCTCCTGAAGATTTTTGGCCTTCAAAAGCCGTTTGGCTCCCCGCATGTTCCAGAGAAGAGAATCTATCATTTGTTCAAAAACCCGTTTCCAATACTGACACGGAGTCATATTAGAGGCTCTGCAGGGAGGCTAGCCCGGCTTTTTGTGAGATAATAACAGGGCTGAGTGCTCTAAGGCTGAAACCTGTCATCAGGTTGATTTTCCTCCTGGAAAGTTGGTCCGTCGATGAGGGTACGGCACTTCGCTGGGGGCAGAGGGACCTACGGGTCTACCTCCCGAGCCCCTCAGGACACGACCCACACCAGCCCCCGGCTCGGGCAAGGACGGCGCATGCTGCCCCCGGGGTGGGGACCGTCCCCTGGGGCCAGGGCCAATCCAGCTGTCAGAGAACCAGAGGGCATCCAATTCCTGTGGGGGTGAGAGCTGCTGCACCCGCTTGTCTGCACCCCTCCCCTCCCGTGACCTCACGCGCCTCCCTGCCATCCCCTCTAAGCCTCAAAACAGCATATTTTGGTGACATTCCGGGAGGATTCGCAATGGAATTGGAGGAGGGGCTGTATGGGATGAACTGTTTCCCTCCAAACTTACATGTTGATGCCCTAACCCCCAGGACCCCAGAATGTCACTGATTTCAGACATAAGGTCTTTAAAGAGGTAATCAAGCTGAAAGGGGTCACCAGGGAGGGCGCTAATCCAATCCGAGCGCTGTCATTGTAAGAAGAAGAGATTAGGACACAGACAGGGACAGATATGAGGGCACAGTGAGGAGATGGCCCTCAAAGAGACCGTGATCTTGGGCCCCCAATCTCCAGAACTCAGACAAGGGATGTCAGATGCTGAAGCCGCCACGGCAAACCCACACGGGCCCAGAGCCAGACCCTTCGGACCCTCCCTCCAGGCCGGCCAATGCCTCACAGGGCAGCCGTCCAACAAACGATGGTCCGGCGGCCAGGACAACCTAGTTGGACCTGGCTGCTCCTTCGTGCTGGGCTCTGGGCCGCGGGTTTCCAACATCCGCTCTCCTCAACTCTCCGCCAGTAGGCGATTATCCCTATTTCACCAAAGGTAACTCTAGGAGGAGTTACACGTCTCACCTGAAAGCTGGGTCCAGTGTCCAGGACTGACTGGTCACGGCCAACTTCACTCCGCTAGCTGTGACCACACCTAGGAATACAAGCCAACCCGCCCCAGGGGAGAAGGGGCCCAGAGGCCAGCGCGCACCCCATTCGGCGCCTCCTAACTGTTCCTGCTGTTTCCACGTAGCAGCACCTCCACTGCATTTCTCACAGTTTCTCTTCACAGGGTTTTATTTTTACTGATAAAGAAACCCTGCCGAGTCACCTCCGAGGCGCCAAGATGAGTGGGCTCAGGAAACACCCCAAGTTCAGCACAGAAGGGGGCTCAGGACGGCCACGGCTCTGCTCCAACACGGCCAGGCGTCTCTCGTCTTCAGAGGGACGCCCACGAAGACGCCCACCACGTAACAGCAGCTCACCTGTCGGACTGTTTGACGCTGGACCCTGAAGGCAGAGCACCAGAAAGGCAGGCACGCTCACACTGGTGGTGAGAATCTGAGCAGTGTGGCAGCCGGGGAAGGAACGTGGTTGCATCTGGTGAGAACACCTGCACTTACCATCTGAATCTACGCCTCCACCCCTTAGAACCTATCTCAGACACACCGTCAAACACTATGAGAAATTGTATATTCAAGGGTATGCATTACAGCCCTAGTTTTAATAACTAAAGGCTGGAAACAACCCAGTTGTCTATCAATATGGAGACCATTGAATAAACTGTGGTACATCCACAAAACAGAGACATGTGTGGCTGTAAAGAAATACAAGGAATACCACTATTTACTATAGGGCGTTTACTCCAGATGCAGGGAAAAAAAAGAATAAAAAACTCAATGGAGGGGCTTCCCAGGTGGCGCAGTGGTTGAGAGTCTGCCTGCCAATGCAGGGGACATGGGTTCGATCCCTGGTCCAGGAAGATCCCAAATGCCACGGAGCAACTAAGCCCGTGCACCACAACTACTGAGCCTCAGCTCTAGAGCTCGTGAGCCACAACTACTGAAGCCCGTGTGCCACAACTACTGAAGCCCGCACTCCTAGAGCCCATGCTCCACAGCAAGAGAAGCCACCGCAATGAGAAGCCCACTCACTGCAACTAGAGAAAACCCGCACACAGCAACAAAGACCCAACGCAGCCAAAAATAAATAAATAAAATAAATAAATTTTTTTAAAAACACAGTGGAACTTCTAGAGATGAAAAATATAACATCTAAAATGAAAAATTCACAGGATAAGCTTAATAGCAGTTTGGAAACTTCAAAAATATACCAGGGAGCTTGAATACATAGCTTTAGAAAGTACTCAAACCTAAGCAAGGAAAGGAGATAAAAGCTGAAAAAGTAAACAGCCTCACTGACATTGGGAGAGCAAGCTGTCTAATATACACGTCAACATACATACCCCAAAGAAGAGGCAGACAAAAAGTATTTGAAGAAATCCTGGCTGCAACATTTTAAAGTTTGATGAAACTCACAAATTGAATAAGTTCAACAGGCCTCACACAGGACAAACAAGGCCTCACACAGGACAAACAACAGGCCTCACTACAGCAAACTGCCAAAAACCAGTGACTTTTTATAAAAATTCTAAAAGCAGCCAGAGAAAATAGATAGCCTACATAAAGTGAAACAAAGATAATATAGCTATAACCGCTAACTTCTCATCAGAAACAATGCAAACTGGAAGATAATAAAACAATATTCTTTAACATGCTGGAAGAAAAAATGCCCATCAACCTAGGATTATACACTTAGTGAAAATCTTTCAAAAAAGTGAAGGCGAATTAAAAAGAGTCGCATACGAGCAATAGTTGAGAAAATTTACCACCAGCAGATTGGCAGAACAAGAAATGCTAACGGAAGTTACTGAGGCTAAAGTAATAAACACCAGCTAGAAGCCAGGATACGTACACAAGAGCCAAGAGCACAGGTGTATGTACAGAAATAAAATGTATCTTTGCTCATTTTAAATTTACTTAAAATATAGTTCACTGTTTAAAGCAAAAATAACAATGGACTTGATTGCGTGCCTGGAAGTGAGGGGGTACGGAGGAGGTTTCTCCCCCTGATGGCAGCCCCCTCCCTTATCCTGGGAACCTGGGTCTGTGGCCTCCATCCAGGGCTGTCCACAGTTATTCATCCTCGGGGGCGCAGTGAGTAGTTCTTGGGGCCAAAAAATAAGATAAAAACTTAGGATCATACCAGGAGTCCGCTCGACTTGGGAATTACCATGAATGAAGTAAAGAAAGGCCCTTGGGCGGGGGGGGGGGGCTCCCTGCAGCCCTGGGCGCAGCAGCAGCTTCCCCTCTTTCTCCAGGTGACCCCACCCCGTGAGGAAACAGCGCAGAGCACCGGCTGTGATGGCCTGTGTGGTGTGTGTGTGAGCACTGGAGTTCTGATCTCACACAGCGCCCGGGGGCTGACATTTGAGGGGCCCTGAGAACAAGCCTCACTCTGGAGGAAAGTGATTAGCATTCGAGGGACCCCAACCAAATGCCCACCCTCAACAGTAAGTTCTCCAGATATCACCTACAAACCAGCACCAGGAGGGCCGCTCAGAAACAGGAGAGCTGTTTTGAGTAACTTTCCAACACTGAGTATTTTTCGTGGGTGGAAAAGAGAACCCCGTGGGAGCCACATCCTCACCAGGAGGGCTGGGCATCCGACACAGGGCGTGACCTGGAGTCTGGAAGCTGTGTGGGCCCCAAGCTCCCACACACCAAGGCCTTTTCATAGTTCCTGGACACACAAACAGCGGGACACCCAGCTCTGCGGGACGGTTCTCCTCCCTGCAGAACAGTAACTAGCTGCAACTGGAACAGAGTTCAAACTGGATCAAAACTCAGTCTGCGAGATTGGGAGAGGGATCTGAAGCTGCACCCCAGAGCCCCCCCCCCCCCGAAGCCCGGCTGTATCCTGACCTCTGGATGCCGTGAGATGCCCTGCCCTGGGTACCCCACCCATTCCCTCGTAGGCTCACACAACTGGAGCTGGCCTTTGTTCCCTGCAGACTGACAGGCCTATAGCATGCCTTCCTCCGCTGCACAGAGTAGAGCACCGAGGGCAAAGCTGCGGGGTGTGGAGCAGCCCAGCCCTGTAGGTGTTCCCCAAGTGTGGCAGGAGGACAGCGCATGACAGCTGAGGGCAAAGGGCTGGTAAGCCTGCTAAGGAGGATGGATTTTATACTCAGGGTAACAGGAGTCAGCAAAGGGTTTCCAACAGGAGGGCAGGTGTGCTGAACAGGGAGCAGGCTGGAGGGGAAGGTGGAGACGGGGGTCCAGCTACACCCTATTCCAATGGCTGAAGCCAACATGGCCACAAGAAGATGCTACAGGGGAGGGTGAGTACATGAGGGTGTAAGAGGCAGGGAAAAGTCTCCGATGCCCCTAAGTCTCTGACCCATATCCCAGGGGGGTGACCCAGAGCCACCGCTGTACTCTGCCCCGATGCCTTGCTCCTGGGAGGCCTCCATCCCTCCACCGTCTCTGCAGCAGCAAATCACTCTCCCATCTACTCAGCGAGCCCCCACCCCCTTCTCTGAAGCCCTGAGCAATGTATTGGGTCTTTAACAGCATCTACTGTTTCTATAAATGCTTAGCAATGTTTTTGATTGTGAGACAGAAGGAAAAGAGGAGAGGAGAGAAGTGGATGCAAACGCAAATGAGGATGGCACATTCTCCATCACAGAGAGCCGGCCACTGGGCATGGGAGGCTCCAATGAATCAAAGGTCCTGATTCCACGGACTCTTTAATGCAAACAGAAAGAGCACGTGCCCTTCCAGGGGCCAACTGGGCAGCTTTCAACAGGAAAACATGAGCACCATCAAGCCTGGACAAGGGGAATGAGTTCCCTCGCTCCCTGGAGCCCCAGCTGAGCTCTCCCGCTAGCGGGCGGGCAGCTGGCCCTAACAGGAGCTACTGAGGATCCGGTCCAGCCCCCAGCAGCCTCGGCTCCTAGGAGGCACTGGAGGGTGATTTTAAAAAAAAACAACTGTTCACATATTGAGATATAGGGAAGTCGTTCTGGCTTATACATGAATTAACTTGAATTTGATGCTAACTAAAAGAGCCTGTTTGTGGCCTGTCAAACATACATTGTACATCTGCTCTAATTATTAGAAAAAAAGGACACATTGACCATAAGTCAAGAATGTCCATGTTAAAAAAAAAAGATTAAATGGCGCTCTTTCTGGGACGCCAATGCTGGTCCTCCTTTGATGATAAGAAGCCCTACCTAGGCGCCAAGGCCATACTGATTCGCTGTGTACGTGCTGATCTGTTCTTTTTATTAAAACCTTAAAGAAATGTTATCTCTGACTTGTTTAATGTTCTTTGTTCTGACAAGATATAAAACTGTGCTGAAAATCATGCTTATCCGGAGCAGTTTCTCAGGGAAACCTGGTAAGCGGGCTTCTGGGCTAGTCCTCAGTTTGGCTCAAATAAAACTCTTTTCTATTTTTATTATAGATTGTTTATCGATTACTTTCGTTGACAAGGGCCTCGGCCTTTCATTTAGAAATGCTGTGTTCTTCTTCAAAGGCGCCCCTCTGGGGGTTCATATTTAAAGATGACGGAAATCAACACGAAAGGGTCGCTGACTTTTGTGAGCCTATTTCTTTTCTCTTCCATTTTTCACGTTGACATAACGCCAGACTCAGAAAGGCTGAGAACAGCGCACACTCCCTCCGCGTCTCCAGCCCGGCTCCTCCGCATTCACACGCCGCCTCGCCGTTTGACCCGGGGGCGAGGGTCCCTCCAGCTTCTCCGGTGGGGGCGGCGCTGGGGAGCCCTGCGCCCCCGCCCTCCCGACGCCCCCGCCCCATAGGTGCCCTCGGACCCGCCGAATTCCCAGCACCCGGAGCCCGCGGGGTACGCCGGGAGGACGGCGCAGGCGGGTGACGTCAGCGCCGCGCCACTCACGCAGGCGTGCGCGCGTGCGCGGCGGCGGGGGGGGGGGGGCTACGCTTCCCAGGGGGCCGCGCGGCGCGCCCACTTCCGGCGGGCGGCGCGGGCCCGGAAGCGGCGCACCGGCGAATCCCGGAGCGACAGGTCGGCGGCGGCGGCGGCGGCGGGAGCATGCGGGGAGGCTGGCGGCCCTCGGCGCGCGGCGCGTTCTTTCCCCGGCGTTGGCGGCGGCGCGCGGCGGCTCTCGCGTGAGCGGCGGCGGCCGGAGCGTCCGGCAGGGCGCCGGGCGGGCGGGCGGCGGGGCCTGCGGCTGCGAGGCGGGCCGGGCGGCGGCGGCGGCGGCGGCGGCGCCATGTGGAGCGGCCGCAGCTCCTTCACCAGCCTGGTCGTGGGCGTGTTCGTGGTGTACGTGGTGCACACCTGCTGGGTCATGTATGGCATCGTCTACACCCGCCCGTGCGCCGGCGACGGCAACTGCATCCAGCCCTACCTGGCGCGGAGGCCCAAGCTGCAGGTGAGCGCGGGGCTTCGCACCTGACCTCTGATCTCGGGCTGGGCGGGGCCGGGCCCTTCGCACCTGAACCTGACCGGGGTTGGGCTGAGTCCTCTCCTTCCCGCCCCCGAATCCTAAAGCTCCTGACCCCGCACGCTGGCCCCCGTGCCCCTCTTCACCCCATCACAAGGCGTCCAGAGTCCCTGTACCCCTGCCCCGTTCATCAGCCAGCCACACACTTTAGCAGGTTGTTCTTTTGCAGCAGGCGCGTCCTAGAGCCTCCTGTCACCGGGCGGAGTTGTGTCCCTTGGGGAGTTAAGATGCACCTTTCCCTGTGTGGCTGGTCAGGTCTCTGTGTGCTTTCTAACAGGGTCCTTGCCCAGCTGACTTTCTTGACGTCTGTTCCAGCTCAGCGTGTACACCACCACACGGTCCAACCTGGGTGCCGAGAACACCGTGGACCTGGTCTTGAACGTGGAGGACTTTGACGTGGAGTCCAAATTTGAAAGGTATGCTTGTGGACAGGGTGACAGGCAAGCGTCGTTGACGTTGAGATTGTTGACAGGTCAGCGTTCTGCACGTGAGGAGGGTACCATGGAGAGGCAGCATCACCGGCCGTCTCGTGCATGGTAGAGCGTTTTCATTGCAGGCGTGTGTGATACGCACACAAGCAAACTTTGTTTTACTTGAAAGTAGCAGATGCCGAGTTTGTCCTTTAGGAAGTAGCTTACCCAGCATCTGACAGCCGTGGGATACGGTGCGGCCCTGGGGAGCTTCCAGAGGAGTAGGGATTATGGTGGGGACTACGTGGGGAACAGAGCTTACACACGCAGTTTCCCACAGAAAACAACTTGTGTTTTCCTGGCAGTAGTGGTTCAGTTATGTCATCTAGAAGGGAAAAGGGAGGGGGACGGAGGGAAGAATTTAGCAGAAAATCATAATTAAGTGAAATGTAACTTTACAACAGAGCAAGCAGTATAAACGTTGACGTCTGTAGAGTGAGTTTTTGAAGCTGTATTTAAGCTATGGTTCTAGTTTCTTAAATTCTAGCAAGTTTAATTTTAAAGATGATGTGTTTGTCACAAGTTCTCTTCTTCCCTCTTGGTTGTCTGGGAGGTGTCACAGTGAGCACCGGGATGCGTGGTGTCTTGCAGGATACACATCCTCTAGCCGCCCGCCCATGGCCCCTCGGAGAGCTGCTACAGGGGCGGGGCAGGGGGCGGGGCACACACGTTTGGTGTTGGGCCCCTTAGCCTGTGACCTCAGCGCCCGGAATGCAGGCCTTTCAGCTTTTGGGCAGCTGCCGTGCTTTCAGGCTGTGTTCCATAAATGTGCGCACTCAGGACTTCAGTAACATCCAGGTAGCTGGGTTTGGTTTTTAGTATTTCTCAGCCAAAACTAGTTGGCTTTGGTTTGAAACAAAATTTTTAATAGAAATGTTTGCATGGTCTCTACTCTGTGTGCACACACAACATAATGTGTACATGGTTGAAATCATCATTTGTTTTGTTGCAGGACGGTCAATGTTTCTGTTCCAAAGAAAACCAGGAACAACGGGACGCTGTATGCCTACATCTTTGTCCATCACGCCGGCGTCCTGCCCTGGCACGACGGGAAGCAGGTGCACCTGGTGAGCCCACTGACCACCTACATGGTCCCCAAACCGGAAGAGGTCAACCTGCTCACTGGGGAATCTGCCACGCAGGTGAGTGGTGCCGGCTGAAGGAAACCTGCTGACCCCCTTGTAGTTCACACACACATGTCTGCATGTACAGTTTGCCTCTGGCGCTAGACTGACTGCTGGGAAGTGAAGCGATCAGATGTTATTGGCACATACGTTTTCAGCTCAGTAACTTCTCATGGGTTTGCAAATAAATTTATGTCAAATTAGTGACATGCAATTTAAGTAGTTCAGTGATTTTTGTGTTTTATTTTTTCTGATTGTGCCGTGTGGCATGCGGGATCTTAGTTCCCCAACCAGGGGTCGAACCCGTGCCCCTTGTAGTGGAAGCATGGAGTCTTAACCACTGGATTGCCAGGGAAGCCTGTTCAGTGACTTTCTTTACCCAGATTCCTTCTCAGGCCACAGGACCTCTCAGCCCCCAGGGAGCGTGTGTGCACCCCAGTGGGTCCAGGGCAGCCCTTCCGCAGAGCTCAGCTGCAGTCAAAACTTAGAGGTGGGGGACACTGCGCTGTGTGTGGGACAGGACAACGCTTGAATATTTATTCTAAGGATGTAACTCGAAGTTACGAAAAAGGTGTGTGTGCAGATTGTGTCTTGTACACCCATGGAAAGCTGTACGTACAGCGAAAGGCCGGAGATCACATACGCGGTCATTGCCGCAGTGGAGGGTGGGACAGAGAGATCCTGGTATTCAGGTCCGCGTTGAATGCAAGGGAAGTCATCCACGCCAGGGGCAGCAGCTTTCCGGGATGTGTCTGCAGCTGTCTCGTGTGTGTCCTTGGAAAGACCCCTCAGTTCTGTTCCCCTGGGGACCGCAGGACACTGCCTCATGGGCCTTTCTGGGGTGCCAGGCAGTGGTGTGAAGGGTGGAAGGAGTCTCTGGAACTTACAGGTGCTGAATAAACGTTAGCTATCGTTACTCCTTGGAAGGCTGTCTTTAGTGTAAATATTAGGGTTAAATTGTAGTTTTAGGGAGGAGATAAATATTAATATAGAATGACACGGTTCACAGAGCTTCTCAGTTAGATCTGAAATCAAGATTTCCCAGCCGGGCAGAGTTTGTTTCTGAGTTCTGTAGCTTTAGGCTTGTTCCCTAGACGTGGACATGCCCCTTTCCAGACAGCTGGGTGGAGCTGGTGTAGAAGCACCTCCCTTCAGCCTCCTTGCAGAGTGCGGGGCTCTCAGCTCCAGCACCTCCTGCAAATGTGCCGGAGGCTCGTCCTTCTCGGGATCCCTGCTCCGGACAAGGGCCCGAAACAGGAGGCAGTGAGATCCAGGACCCCATGGTGCGAAACAGCACCCCTTTGGCGTCTGTTGCGAGAAGGAAGTGCGGGTATGAGAGTCGGGGAGCTGGCAGCCGTGGGTCCTCCCAGGCCCCGCTGGCCCTGCTTACGGTTGCGCTCTCGGCTCGTGGGCTGTTCCCAGATGAAGGTGCCAGCGCCCTGCTGCCTCAGACCCCCCCGGCCCCTCCCGCCCCAGCCTTGGTCTTTTCCCGCTAAGTCAGCCCTTACGTGTAGCAGCAGATCGAGGCTGAGAAGAGGCCAACAAGTGCCCTGGACGAACCCGTGTCTCACTGGAGACCAAGGCTGACCCTGAACGTGATGGTGGATGACTTCGTCTTTGACGGGGCCTCCCTGCCCGCAGACGTGCATCGGTACATGAAGATGTAAGTGCCGCTGGTCTGGCCGCTGAGCTGAGGCCCAGACGGTGGGAAGGCCACCGTAGTTCACGTTCACTTGCCCGGCTTTGCGCATCGCTCGTTCACTCCCTGAGCGGACAGCAAAGGGGTGACCTGGTGGGTGAGGGGTGGAGGGATCGTGGCCGGCCAGAATCCTAAAGCAGATGGGCCGCACCCGCATTCCTGAGCCCTGTCTGTGACGAGGGGCCTGGGGTGCTTCCTGAAGCACCCCAGCCTGTCCCTCCTCCCTGGGGGTCTTGCTGATCACGGCTGCCGCCAGGACATGGAAGGGAAACGATGACACGGCAGGCAGTCATCTTGCCCTTTGCTCTTGGCGAAAGCTGGAAGAGAAAATGGAGAGCCTTGATGAGACCCTGTCACTCTGCACCCTGCACAGGAGGTTCTGTCCTGTCTGCGTCCTGTTAGCTCTGACTCGATTACCTTTGCTTAAAAATTGATTGTTAGGTTGTTCTGTTCCCATCACTTGCTATCGTAAGCATGACTGTTAAAATTGACTGACGTAGATGATCTCGTGTCTCTACACTTCAGGGAGCCCCCCTGTGAGATCACAACGTGTCGCTGGGTCGTCACATAGCACCTAGAAATGGCTCTGATGAGAATTGTTTCCTTTTTCAGTTTTCAGTGGGTCCTGTGGTGGTGTCATGAGGTTTTCCCTTTTATAAAACTAACGTCTAATTTCTAAACACGTGATACATTCACACGGTTGAGGGTGTGAAAGGCACAGAAGGGTCATGGAGTGAAAGCCAGGCGTGGAGGGTAGATGGCTATTCACTTCTCAGCACGTCGCGGGCTGCCCCGTGTGGGCGCCCCCGCGGCCCCTTGCTTCCCCTCGCGTCCTGAATGGTGTCCCACTGTGTGCCTGGTGCCCACCTCCTTACCCACCTCCTCCTGGTGGCAGCTGTGCAGGGGAAGAACGTAGCTCATGGCGTCCCTGCTGCCCTGGGCAGGCGTGTCCTGGGACTGTTGTGACCAGAAGCCGCTGAAGATGCGGGGGGATGAGTTCTGTGAGGCAACCCCGCGTCTTGGGGCTGCCTTCAGTCCTGGGGGCACGGGAGCTCGCGGTGACCTTGAAACGGCTCCGACCCCCAGGATCCAGCTGGGGGAGGCGGTGCACTACCTGCCCATCCTGTTCATCGACCAGCTCAGCAACCGGGTCAGGGATCTCATGGTGAGTAGCCAGGGCTCCCTCGGGCCTGTGCTCGGCTCGGCCGCTCGAGTGGGCCCCCAGCTCCTGCCCAGGAGGCGCCAGCGCCTGGGGCTGTGGTCGCGAGAGATGCGTAGGGCCCGGGTAGTGGGCGGGAGGTCAGGGTGCCAGGGCTTCCTGGTGGGGGGGCGCCCTGCCGGTGCTGCGAGGACGGCTGGGACTGGGGCCCCACGGGAGGGGAGGGCAGGGGAGACTTGGCCTTGGGTCCGAGCAGCGTGCGTGGGGCTGGGCTCTCACGGCGCCCTCCCCGCAGGTCATCAACCGCTCCACCACCGAGCTGCCCCTCACCGTGTCCTATGACAAGATCTCACTGGGGCGGCTGCGCTTCTGGATCCACATGCAGGACGCCGTGTACTCGCTGCAGCAGTTCGGTGAGGCCGCTGGGCGGGCGCCCTGGGTTCAGGGGGTCAGTCCAGCCCGGGAGCCCCGGAGCCCGGCTTCCATTCCTCCTGTGAGATCGTCCCCCTTGAAAGGCCACGTTTGGCCCGAGGAGCTCTTCCTGCTGATGAGATGTCGCCTTGCCAGGGCTCTGGTGTGGGGTTGGCGGCGTCCGTCTCATGCAGGGTCTCGGTCCTTTGCAGGGTTTTCAGAGAAGGACGCTGACGAAGTGAAAGGGATTTTCGTCGACACCAACTTGTATTTCTTAGCGCTGACCTTCTTCGTGGCCGCGTTCCACGTGAGTGCTCCTGGGTCCTCAGCGGGGCCTGCCCCCCTCCCCCGCTCAGGAGAGGGTCTGCACCTCGTGCACCAACCAGTTGAAGGACCTGGGGCTTCGTCTGCTGCTTTTGGAAGCTGTTTTGAAAGCAAATCCAAAACCAGTGAGATCAACGAATGACTTTGCAAAATAAGCCTTTCCTTGTGGGTGGTATGGTGTGGCAGTTCAGAGAGTGACGGATCAGCCCTGCCGGGAGAATCCCTGTTAGACACAGCGGCTGGCGGCTGCTGGGGAAAGCCAGCCTGGGGGCTCGGGGTCAGGGGGCGGGGGTGAGGCCGCGAGGCACGGGCGTCAAGCTGCAGCCGGTTCCCAGGGCCTGGGAATTGGCCGCCAGTGAAGCCAGATCTCGCCAAAGCTGTGCTGGGAGACACGGGTGTTACTGAAAGGCCAGCATCTCAGGTCGAGCCCGGGCTTGTCTATACAGCTTGAGGGGCTCATCGCTGTCCTGTTTTCTTTGCAGCTGCTTTTTGATTTTCTAGCGTTTAAAAATGACATCAGTTTCTGGAAGAAAAAGAAGAGCATGATCGGAATGTCCACCAAAGCAGGTAGGTGCGCTCAGAACTTGCCCCTGTCCTCAGGACCTGTCCCACCGCTGGCTGATACAGATGGGTGATAAAGCTCGTTTTGAAACCTACAGTTTGTGATCACCCGTGGCCAACGTGGCTCTTGTTCGGGAGGAGCTTTTAGATCCCCTGTGCTAGCAACCCGGGAGGGTGCTGTCTCCGCAGTCGTGGCGAGCGTCACGGAAGCCTGGGACCATGGAGGGCAGGTGACACGGATGCTGGTTCTCAGTGCCCGTCTGTGTCGGTTCACAGTCTTGCTCGGCTCCCAAGCTGGGTCTCCAGCAAGAGACGGTTCTTTTCCTCCTGCGGAAGTGACACCCAAGTGGGTGGTCTGGGATGCTGGGTTGGCCCCCGAGTCCAGAGTCCGTGTCTCAGGGTCTTCTGTCCTGACCTCTGGCTTCCTTGGAGGGCAGGGTCCCTCGCTGAGCCCTCCTGCCCCCTCCTCTGGCCTTTTCAGGCTGTGGCACGAGTGGGGCTTGTGGGCCCCGGGGCCTGAGCTCCTGGCGGGGAGCGCCCTACAGGGAGTGTTTCCACGGCTGTGGCATCTCCTAAAGCACAACCTGAAAGGACGAAGTGCAGCTTGTAAAGGACAGATGCAGGCACCGCAGGGCCAGTGTGAAAGCAGGAGAGCCTGGGGTTAGGGTGCAGGATCCCTGTCAGGAACCCGTTTTCGTAGCACGCCTTCTGTGCCTTTTGTGCCTGTAAGTGTAACTTACACGCGTTCACCTGCCGAGGTTGCCTTCTGTTGGGTCCGTAGCCTTTTGTAATCATTTTGCATTTCCCGTCGCCGCCTGTGGTCCGCGGTTCCTTTTTAGTGGACAAAGCGGGAGAAGCGGTTAGGGAGCTGGTGCGCGAGGGGGCTGTGGGCGAGGCACAGCGGGGCAGTTCCCCGGCCTCAGCACAGCCCGGTTTCTCCCCAGTGCTCTGGCGCTGCTTCAGCACCGTGGTCATCTTCCTGTTCCTGCTGGACGAGCAGACGAGCCTGCTGGTGCTGGTTCCCGCGGGCATCGGAGCTGCCATCGAGGTGAGCTGCCCGCCGGGGCGCCGGTCTGAGCGCGTGTCTGGGGTTCCGGGGCCCAAGCGCTCGGCGCAGTCGGGACCCGTGTCACTGCCCAAGGAGCGGCCGCCGGCCCGGCAGCAGGGCGAGGGCGCGGCCGCCGCGGCTTCTCGGGCAGAGCTGCCGACGCCTCCACGTGTCTCGTGGCCCAGAAGCTTCAGCTTGTCTCGTCCGTCCGTGGGATGTGCTGACACGGTGGCTGAAGCCCGTGCAGCCCTTGCTGCGCTGGACGCCGTGCGAAGCAGAACGCGTGATGCAGGGGCAGTGGAGGGGGCGGCAGGCCTCTGGCACCACCCTGACTGGGACCCTCAGCCGTGGTCGTATTCCAGGGCCCCTGCCAGTGGGCACTGGCTCACACGGCTGTCGGGTTGGGGGCTGCGCTGGCACCGCCCATCAAGGAAGTGCTGGCGGGACCCCCCTCTGAGCACTAGTCACCATGCGGAGCCGACCTCACGGCTGTGGTGCAGGTGCCACTTTAGGGAGGGTCCTGGAGAGACCCGGCCACAGCAGGGCGTGGGGCTTGGGGTCCCCCGGGGAGCGGAAGGAAGGTGCCAGGGCGAATCTGGAGACAGGCGGGGTGGGGCGTCAGTGCAGGTGGGCTGGGCGGGGGACGGCCTGACCGGCGCCATCTCGGTGGTCCCGGGGAGGTGGTCGGGTCCACGTGGGCGGACAGACTGGGCGGGTGTGGGCTGGAGACCGGGGGGCCGTCCCGGGGCGTACCCGCCGGCAAGCGTGAGGAGCAGTGGTAGCTGAGTGGCCGGGCTGCGCTGGGGTGTGAGGGGCCTGAGCGGCCGACGCCCTGGTCAGTCGCCATCCGAGCCGCGGGTCCTGGCTTCTCCCTGGTCCTGGAACCTGACGTGTGGGGTTTTTAACTTCTCAGCTGTGGAAAGTGAAAAAGGCCTTGAAGATGACTGTCATCTGGAGAGGCCTGAGGCCCACGTTTCAGGTAGGGACCCAGCCGCGTCCTCTTGGGGATCTGTCACCTCCTTCCGCTTCTCCCAGCCCACCTTCTTCGTGTTTCGGCCAGTCTGCTCGTGCAGGTTGACTGCTGATGTGCTTCCTAGTTGCGTCCTGATGAGATGCAGGTCTCCGTGAGGGCAGGTGATCGTCACGTGGTCACGTTGCTGACCTTCCTACCCCGAGAGCAGGTTGTCACCTGCAGAGCAGCGGGGAGACGCAGGGGCGTCTCGGGGCGAGTGGGCGGGTCACCGCACCTCTCTGCAGCTCTGCCCACGAGCCTCCTCGGCTCTGATGCACCCGGGGTCCCCAGTCGTAGACCCAGCACCGAGCACGCTGCGCAGCACCGCCACCTCCGTGAGCAGACAGGACGCTGGTCGGCCAGGCTCGGGTGGTACTCGCCACTCCTGCGGGGGTGTGATGCCGCCGCGTGACAGCACAGTTGCTAGCTTCCCGAAGAGTTGTCCTTTGGTGTGGAGTTTCCTGGGTAGATGCGGGCGGGGGCTCGGGCGTCAGTGTGAGGTTTACGGTCGGGCAGCTCACTGCTTCCTGTGACGGGCCTTGGGGTTTATGACGCTCCAGGTTTCCAGGTCAAAGGCAGGTCACTCGCAGACGGGGTGCAGCTTCCCTTGATCTGAGTCAGCCTGGTGAATCCACTTTGATTTAAGAGCAGTGTCTTCCCTGCGGAACTCCACGGAACTGGGAACAGGAAGCAGCGCGGGGAGTGAAGCGCAGGTTGATGGGCCTGCTTCCGCCTTGTGTCCCACGCGGTGGGGCTCGCGGGTTGCGGCCATCGGGTCCTCTGCGCCCCCGGCTCTGAAGCGGGGGGGCTGCCACGCCTGGGCTGAGCGTTCCTGCCTCTCAGCCTGCAGCCCGGTCCCTCCTGCCATGGCAGCCAAGCTGAGCCCAGATGCCTGCCTTGGCCGCGATGTAACGTGGTTGTATTGAATTTCGTTGCAGTTTGGTACTTACAGTGAATCTGAAAGGAGAACGGAGGAGTACGACACTCAGGTGAGCGGTGGTCTGGGGCACGCGTGCCTGCCTGGAGGTGGTGTCCTGGCTGCAGCCGTCCCCGTGGAGAAACTGTGTCCTGGAGCCAAGGCCCCCAGGGAGCCGGCCTGCCTGCCTGGGGTTTCTGACCCGGGAGGGAGCCCAGGGGCTTCCCTGTTTCCCAGCCCCTGCAGGCGCCCGTGCTGAGTGCTATACCACCGGGAGATGGCTTATTCCCGGTGGGTGGGGCTGCGAGCTGAGCCTCTGTCCCTGAGACGTGGTGACCCCACAGGCTCTGCGTCCTAGGCCATCGGACTCCCCTTGCCGAGGGGAGCTGTGGTTTTCATTTTGATTTAACACACGTTTCCCGAGCAGGAATGCTTTTATGTTCTGGTTTAATGGGCATCGACTGCATCCCAGTTTTTATTGGGTTTTTGATAAAGTTCAAATCAGAATTAAGGGTGATGCACTGCGTTAGTTGGAAGGCAGCCCTAAACTCGGAGTTCTGGGAGCATTTCTACAGAGTTCTTTCCAAGACATTTAGTCATTGCTCTGCCCTGGGTTGGTCTGTCAGTTTGGCTGTTTTTCGCGGGCCGGTATTGTTACTGTTATCTCTGCTGTGCGGTCTTCATGGTGGACGTTCTGTGGGGTTTGCACAAATGCTCACCGACACACATCCTCCATACAGACTAGCTTCGCTGCCCTAAACGTCCTGCGTGTTTTTCCCTTTTTGTTAGCGAGTTCCATCAATAAAGTTTCCGCAGGTTTGATGGTGGGGTCTTACTGGACGTTTTCTGTTCCCCGTAGGCCATGAAATACTTGTCGTATCTCCTTTACCCTCTGTGCATCGGGGGCGCCGTCTATTCTCTGCTGAACGTCAGATATAAGAGGTAGGACGTCACGCCACTACTCTTCAGCCAGAGCCCAGGGTCCCTGACTGGGCCGGCAGTGGGGCCGGCACGGGGACGTCCCTGGGCCGCAGTCCTGGGCCCGCCCGCCGCTGCTTGCTCTGCGCGGCCCTCTCTGGTCCTTGCGGGGTCCGGAGCGCTCACGGGAGCAGGCCTCGGGCTTGAACACACTGCCCGGGGCCAGAGGGGCCGAGGCGTCCACGGGCATCCGTGGTTTCCCGTCTCACTGGAAGTCGTGAAGGAAAGTCCGTAGGTGCCGAGTCTCTGCCCTCACCTTGGTGAGGGCTCCTGGGAAGCCGCTCCCCGTGCAGGTCGCCCCCGGCCAGCCCGCAGCGTCCCGGGGCTGTGGGGGGCAGACCCCAGCCCTGGTGCTGGCGCTGGAGGGCGTGCGGGCGTGTGTGGGGCTCGGCGGTTAGCAGAGACCAGCGCCGGGGCCTGCGGCCTCCGCCATCACCCGCTCCTCCCTTCCAGCTGGTACTCCTGGTTGGTCAGCAGCTTCGTCAACGGTGAGTCCTGGGTCTCCCGTCTCAGAGACAGCGTTTGCAGCGGGTCACTTTGTCCCACCGCTGCGTGGCCCGGTGTGGTGAGAGGTCCCCGTCAGGCCCCGCCCTGCCCCGTGCTCTCCTCTCCGGGCCCCGTGTTGCCTGCTGGGCCTGCGGGACTGGCCGTGGGCGGTGTGCTCTCCGTGGGATGGTTGGGTGCGGGCAGTGAACCCCGCTGTCTTAGGGCACCCCAGAGCTCCAGCCCCCAGCCCTGTGTCCTGGGAGGAGCGCCCGCCCACTGGGCTCGCCCTGACCGCGCTGCCGCTCTGCAGGCCGACAGGGCCGGGCTCGCGGGCTGCCGCGTTCACCGGTGTGGACAGGGGCCCTGTCTCAGCCCCGCGGGCGGGAGGCGGGTGGTTCACCGCAGGACGGGGCTCTCAGGCGTGGGGTGTCAGGTGGTTGTGAAGCCTGGGGGGCGGCCGCAGGCCCGAGCACGGCACGTCTCCACGCCGCGTCTGTCTCCTCAGGAGTCTATGCCTTTGGCTTCCTCTTCATGTTGCCCCAGCTCTTCGTGAACTACAAGGTAAGACGCGTCCCCGCGTCCCCGTGCCGCCCCCCGCGTCCCCGTGCCGCCCCTGATGTGCTCTGTCTCCCTGTCCCCAGATGAAGTCGGTGGCTCACCTGCCCTGGAAGGCCTTCACCTACAAGGTCAGCGCCTCGCCTGCACAGGGCCCTCGGGGACTTGTCGTCAGGCTGGGCCATGCATCAGGCGGCCCTTCTGTAGAACAGCGTCAGGGGCTCCTTTAAGACATAGAGTGCCCTGCGGCGACTCTGAAAGGCCACGCTTCTTTGTCACAGCGGCACAAGGTGTTCTCCGAGTTAGAGCCGTGCTGCTTCTTGCCAACACGAATCAGAGAGCAGGCAGATGCCCTTGACCCGGTGGCCAGTGTCTGGGGTGCTGGGTCCGTGTCCACCCAGACGGCGGGTCCAGTTTCCCGGGGCCGGGCTGGCCGAGGGCTGTCTTGGTGCGTCATGGCCTGTCCCCCACACACAGGCGGGGACCACACGGCCCTCCGGTGCTGTTGGCTGTGAACTAGAGCGAGCGGCATTGGGGTGGGGGAACGGTTAGAACATCCTCCTGTCTTCGGAACCGACTGGCCGTTCTCGGGCAGGCCGGCACCGTGATAGCCAGGCTCCCGGGTGGTGCTCCTGGGTCCCGTGTGCGGAGAGCAGGTGGGACGCTGGGCCTTGGGGTCTGTGCAAGGGGGTACCCTGGGCGTCAGCCCTCCCCCCCCAGCTGGCTCCTGCTTCATGTGGTGGCTCTGAGGTCACTGTGGGCGGCGCGAGTGCAGGGACGAGACCGCGTGCCTGGGTGGTCCGGGTGGGCACTGGGGCCCTGTCTCACGGCCTCGCCCGCCCGCAGGCCTTCAACACCTTCATTGACGACGTGTTCGCCTTCATCATCACCATGCCCACCTCCCACCGGCTGGCCTGCTTCAGGGACGACGTGGTGTTTCTCGTGTACCTTTACCAGCGATGGTGAGTGCCGGCCTGAGGCGCTGCTGCCCCAGTGGACTCGCTCGGGCCGCAGACCCACGCCTGGTCCTGCGGGGAGAGATTTGCGGGTGGCGGATGGGGCCTGGCGCTCTGGTGCCGGAGCGCTGCTTTCTGTCTGATTCGATCGCCCCTCGAGCGCACGGCTCTCCTGCGGCGGGAGGGTCGCTTGCAGCTGCTGTTCAGCGGAGCCCGCCGGAGGAGCTGCCTCAGCTCGGTGCTGCACGGCGGGGGCCCGGGCTCAGGTCCCCTGTGGACGTGTCCCAGCCCTGCCTCTCCCTGGCCATCACTGTCCTCGTCCTCTCATCGGCCTCGAGAGCAGAGCTCTGGCCTGACCATCACAAGAACGTTAGGAGGGCACGAGGCCAACCCGCACGCACCTCTCCCGTGGAGAACCGACCGTCCGGGTCTTGGCCGTCGAGTGCCCAGGACACGCGCATGCGCCTGTCCAAACCAGCTGGCGTGACGCACGCGTGGTCTCGTTGCAGGCTTTATCCCGTGGATAAGAGCAGAGTGAACGAGTTCGGGGAGTCCTACGAGGGGAACCCCCAGCGGAAACCCCACGCAGACTGAGCCCGACCCTGGCTGCTCGCAGCCGCGCGGAGGCTTTGGTGGAACCTCCTGACGTCACGCCCCTGCGTTGCCAAAACCCCGAATGTCCCTCACGTCCCCGGGTTCCGACACGCTGTGTCCGACGGGAGCTGGCAGCCCGGCAGCCCTGCCGCCGCCGCCCGCGTGGACGTCTGTCCGGTGGCCATGGTTGCGGGAGCGTCCGGTGCTGGCGGGGGCTGCGCCGTCACTGCCCTGCCCCCACCCGGGGGAGTCGTCTCGGGGTCTGTAAACAGTCCTTGAGGGGATATCAGACGTCTCTGAATCCATTCCGTGCAGACTCTGGGATCAAATGGCTTTTTTCCTTTTTGTTTAAAATTTGACTATTTTAAGGCTTAATGTATGTATGTTTCTATTTTAAAATAAATTTCTCTGGCTGTAACACTTTTTTTGATCTGGTATAACATGTAAGGTTTCAGATGCTGGCGTTTACCCCATTCCCGGAAATGAACGTGTGATGTGGTTTGTCCATATGTTTGTTAAAAGGAGCAAATTTAAAGAATCTCTCAGGCCAGGACTGTTCTTAAAATGCCTGCGTCTGGTATTGAAGCCTAAGTCATCACAGTCTTGAGGGGTCAGGTGGATGGGGTTTTGTTAGAGAAACGCCCTGGGTAGCGCAGAGGGAGAAATAGGGCAGGAAGGCGTCTTCCCTGACAGGACAGGGAAGGGCGAGGTCTGGAGGGTGCCGGGACCGAGTCACGTTCAGTGAGGTTAGCTCCTGAGGGCCAGTTCCCACCGTGTGTGGGCACACGAGCACGCGCAGGAGGCGCGTGCGTACGCCAGCATCTCAGCCCCTGTGCCTGGCTCTGAATCCAGCCTTTCTCATTGATGCGATCATTCCTCGGCGATGTCTACACTGGCAACCTGTGGCCTCCAGAAGTTCGTCAAAGGGCCCCTCCCTGGGCAGAACATGGAGCTGAGGCGGCTGGGCACTGGCTGGCGTCTGGAGGTGGCTCTCAGGGTCAGGGCTGTGTGTCCTTCCCACAAGTCCTCACAAGGCCAGACAGAACTGCATCCAGAGGTCAGCGGCCAGCATGCACCACCCGTGTTTTAGGAGAGAAGCTGCTGACTTAGAATTCTTTACCCACTGAAGGTATGTCTCAGAATACATTTTAAAATGGGATTTACAGACATCCAAAAGCTGGAAGAATTCATCACAGCAAATTTGCTCTGTGAGAAGTTACAGGGAGTCCTTCCATCAGGGATGAGGGCAGCAGGTACAAATCTGATCTGCACAAAGTAGGGGAAACCCCAGAAACAGCAACCACGTGGGCAAGTACAGACTTATTTTCTTATTTAAATGATCTAAAAAATAAACCACTTAAAGCCAAAATAATAACAATGTTTTGTGAGGTTCATAACAGGTAGCAGTAAAATGTGTGACAGCACAAAGGCCCACAGGGAGGTTCTTGCACTGGGTGTGAAGATGTGATGTGACTCCAGGTGGATGGAGATGGGTTAGAGACAAGTGGCCTCTGAAACAAAACAGCCAATAAGGAAGACAGAAACACTCAGTGCAGGAGAAGGCAGGGCAATGTGGAAAGGAGCAAGAACAGTTGGGACGAGTTGAAACCAGTAGCAAAACTGTACACTTAAACCCAGCTTGTTAATAATCACATTAAATGTAAATGGTTTAGACACCCCAGCTAAAAGTCAGAGATTACCAGACCAAATAAAAAAGCAGGACCCAAGAACACAGACAGGTTAAAATCAAACACTGAGAGAAGATCCACCATGTTACCATCAGGAAAAGTATATTTTAGAGAAATAATATTACCAAGAAATAAAGTCTTGGTAAAGACTTTATAAAAAAATAAAGGTATCAGTTCATCAAAAGGACAAAATAATCCTAAATGTTTATGTACCCAATAACAGAGCTTGAAAATATATTAAGCAAAAATGTTTAGAAATGCAAGGAGAAATAGTGGAGTCCACAGTTATAAGAGATTTCAATGCCATCTCAGTAATTGATAGAACAAGTATTAGGAAATCTCTGTAAGAACAGAGGAGACTTGAACACTTTCACTCTACGTGACCTATTTACAGACACTCCACCCAACTTCAGAAGTGTACACATTCTTTTCAAGAGCATACAGAGCATTTACCAAGAAAGAATATTCTGGGCCATAAAACCAGCCTAAACAACATTTAAAATGCTTCAAATCATACAAATTATGTTCTTTAGCCCCAGTAGAATTAAGTTAGAAATCAATAACACAAAGATCTGGGAAAATCTCCAAATATTTGGAAATTAAATATCACCACTTTGAAATAAGCCATGAATCAAAGAAGAACCCAAAAGGGAAATAAGAAAGTATTTTGAAGTGAATGAAAATGAAAACACGAAATATCCACATTTGTGGTACTTGATGGGGAGATGGAGGCCCAGCTGAAGCCATGCATAAGAGGGGTTTAGGGCACTAAAAACCTATAGCAGGAAAAGGTTTCCACATCCTCAGCTTCCACCTTAGGAAACTAAGAGCAGATTAAACCCAAAGGAAGTAGGAGAACATAACACGTATCAGAGCAGAAATCAGTGACACAGGAAAAAGACAATACTGGGACTTCCCTGGCAGTCCAGTGGTTAAGACTTCACCTTCCAATGCAGGGGATGCGGGCTCGATCCCTGGTCAGGGATCTAAGATCCCACATGCCTCAGGGCCAAAAAATCAAAACAAAAAAACAGAAGCAATATTGTAACAAATCCAATAAAGACTTTAAAAATGGTCCACATCAAAAAAAATCTTTAGAAAAAGACAATACGGAATATTAATGAACTCAAAATCTTGTTCTTTGAGAAGATCAATAAAATGAATAAACCTCCAGCCAGACTAATTAGGAGGAAAAGAGTGAAAACGTAATCACAGCATCAGTTATGAGGGAGGTGACATCACCAGATTCTACACATGTTTAAAGAATAGTAAAGAATATCGGGGCAGCTTTGTGCCGATACAGCCAAAATCATGGACAAATGGACAAATCCCTGGAGAGACACAAACCACCCGAGCTCTCACAGGAAGAAACCTGAATAGCCCTGTCTCTTCTGAAAATTGAATTTGAAGTTAAACCTTTCCCACAAAGAACCTTAGAACCAGATGGCTTCTCGGTGCGTCCACCTGACATTTAGGGAAGAAGTGGTACCAGTGCTATGGTCTTCCAGAAGACTGAGCAGGATGGGATGCTCCCCGACACCCAAGCAGCATCACCGCACGTCCAGGCCAGACAGGCCTCGCGGGAAGAACGTTTCAGGACGTTTCACTCTGACCCCACCTCAGTGCCGCTCCCGCGGGCTCCTGGCTGTTTCTCCCTGAACCTCACGAGTGAAGCCTCCTGCTCTCACACGTGCTTCCGTTCCCTGGCCCACGTTTCTTAGACCAGACCTTCCTTCCTGAAGCACATCCTTTAGAAATCCGGCTGCTGGTAAGATCCTTCCAGGTTTATTCCGCACACAGGCCTTCACTTCACCCTCATCCTTGACAGATGCTCCCGGGGGATGGTGGTGCTTCTCCCGCTGCCAGCAGTCTTTCCAGAGCCGCCGTGGCTTCTCCCATCTGAGTCCGCGATGCTCTCTCTACCACGTGTGGCGTCCTTGCCGTCTCCCTTTCCATGTGTGATGCACTGATTCCAACAGTGTGTTCGAGTCTCCCATCGACAATGGGAGAGCCTCGGCCACTTTTCTCAGAAATGCTTCTTCCACACGTTGCTTCTCCGCTGAGATTTGTTCCGTTCTCCCTCCTTGTTGTCAACCTCCTTGCCCCTCTGTGCTGAAGGCAGTGTTGTTTTCAGAGAGATCTGTGTTTCCACGGTGCTAATTTTCTCGACTTTGGCACTTAGTTCATTTACTGAATTGTTCAGTATTCAGTCATCTATATGGTTCCAGACGTCCTATTTGATTTTAATTTTATTTATTAAACCTCCTGGTGTGTCTGAAGGGTCTTCTCCTCTGCCTGCCTTCCCGCCTCTGGGTTTGGACAGAGGACGGGTCGGCACTGGGGGTGAACGTCCTTCGGTGGCTGCAGAGTCTGCAGGCCTGATCCGGCTGCTTCGCTTTTGTTGGGGTCTGTCTGCTCTCACTCACAGTACTTTGTCCTCCTGTGTGTCCAGAGGTTTTTGGTTGTGAGCTCATATTTGGTTAAGACTGATCTGTGGGAATCCTGAGGCCAAATGTGTGGGTGATTCCTTCCAGGAAGCATTAGAGCTCGTGTCCCGTCTGCCAGGTCCCGGGCTCTGTGGGTAGAAACACCTTGAGACCCTCCGAGGCCCTGTGAGCCCGGGGTCGGCCGAGGCGGATAATGTCGGCTTCTGGTGGCCAGGGTGACGCGTCTGGGTTTTATTCCAGGAGCAGTGGAAGGCTCTGGTGGGTGTGATACGCTTTGACTCCGGCTTTTCTGAGATCATTCTGGCGCTTCCTGGAGCGTGGCTGGCGGCCTGGAAGGAGCTAGAACCCACCCACCCCCTGCCTGCGCCCCACTGCCCCCCGAGCTGCAGCTGCCCTGCGTCCTGACCGGGGACTGGGTGTGTCTGTGAGGGAGACCCTGCTCACTCCTCTCAGCAAAGCTCGGACCCCGGCCTCTTTTCTCCCCCTCCCCCCTCGCTCTTGTGACGGGCGGGGCAGAGTGGCCCCATGGCTCACAGCTTCTCAGTGACCCTGGTGAGGACCCCCTCCGCTGAAGGGCTTTGTAGACGCCCCCGCCCCGGCCCTGGGCCGTGCCCACTGGGGAACTGGGACACGGCTGGGCCAGGAGCGATTAAAGGGCTTAATTCTGTAAGTAAATTCCACCATTCAGCATCCAAGTGGATAATTTTATCTTACCGCTTCCTTAAACTTCATCAAATAACTTTCAAGTGTGCAGAA